>NW_027472753.1:0-343470 GCF_030347505.1 Rhynchophorus ferrugineus | reverse complement strand
TTGTGCCCAAGTTAGAAGCAGAGCCTAAGGTGTAAATTATCCATAGTCCATATCTCGGGAACTATAAGAGATAATGCAATTTGGCAACCGGCAATGTAATTATCATGCCGAATACTACTTGGAATGTGAATTGGAACGAAATCGCCAATAGATAAGACCATTTTACAGTTTGGGCCCAAGTTAGAAGCAGAGCCTAAGGTTAAAATAATCGATAGTCCATATCTCGGAAACTATAAGAGATAATGCAATTTGGGAACCGGCAATGTAATTAGCATGCCGAATATTACTTGGAATGTGAATTGGAACGAAATCGCCAATAGATAAGACCATTTTACAATTTGGGCCCAAGTTAGAAGCAGAGCCTAAGGTGTAAATTATCGATAGTCCATATCTCGGAAACTATAAGAGATAATGCAACTTGGCCACCGGCAATGTAATTAGCATGCCGAATATTACTTGGAATGTGAATTGGAACGAAATCGCCAATAGGTAAGACCATTTTACAATTTGGGCCCAAGTTAGAAGCAGAGCCTAAGGTGTAAATTATCGATAGTCCATATCTCGGAAACTATAAGAGATAATGCAATTTGGGCACCGGCAATGTATTTAGCATGCCGAATATTACTTGGAATGTGAATTGGAACGAAATCGCCAATAGATAAGACCATTTTACAGTTTGGGCCCAAGTTAGAAGCAGAGCCTAAGGTTAAAAATAATCGATAGTCCATATCTCGGAAACTATAAGAGATAATGCAATTTGGGCACCGGCAATGTATTTAGCATGCCGAATATTACTTGGAATGTGAATTGGAACGAAATCGCCAATAGGTAAGACCATTTTACAATTTGGGCCCAAGTTAGAAGCAGAGCCTAAGGTGTAAATTATCGATAGTCCATATCTCGGAAACTATAGGAGATAATTCAATTTGGCAACCGGCAATGTAATTAGCATGCCGAATACTACTTGGAATGTGAATTGGAACGAAATCGCCAATAGATAAGACCATTTTACAGTTTGGGCCCAAGTTAGAAGCAGAGCCTAAGGTTAAAAATAATCGATAGTCCATATCTCGGAAACTATAAGAGATAATGCAATTTGGGCACCGGCAATGTATTTAGCATGCCGAATATTACTTGGAATGTGAATTGGAACGAAATCGCCAATAGATAAGACCATTTTACAATTTGGGCCCAAGTTAGAAGCAGAGCCTAAGGTGTAAATTATCGATAGTCCATATCTCGGAAACTATAAGAGATAATGCAACTTGGCCACCGGCAATGTAATTAGCATGCCGATTATTACTTAGAATGTGAATTGGAACGAAATCGCCAATAGATAAGACCATTTTACAATTTGGGCCCAAGTTAGAAGCAGAGCCTAAGGTGTAAATTATCGATAGTCCATATCTCGGAAACTATAAGAGATAATGCAACTTGGCCACCGGCAATGTAATTAGCATGCCGATTATTACTTGGAATGTGAATTGGAACGAAATCGCCAATAGATAAGACCATTTTACAATTTGGGCCCAAGTTAGAAGCAGAGCCTAAGGTGTAAATTATCGATAGTCCATATCTCGGAAACTATAAGAGATAATGCAATTTGGCAACCGGCAATGTAATTAGCATGCCGAATACCACTTGGAATGTGAATTGGAACGAAATCGCCAATAGATAAGACTATTTTACAATTTGGGCCCAAGTTAGAAGCAGAGCCTAAGGTGTAAATTATCGATAGTCCATATCTCGGAAACTATAAGAGATAATTCAATTTGGCAACCGGCAATGTAATTAGCATGCCGAATATTACTTGGAATGTGAATTGGAACGAAATCGCCAATAGATAAGACCATTTTACAATTTGGGCCCAAGTTAGAAGCAGAGCCTAAGGTGTAAATTATCGATAGTCCATATCACGGAAACTATAAGAGATAATGCAATTTGGCAACCGGCAATGTAATTAGCATGCCGAATATTACTTGGAATGTGAATTGGAACGAAATCGCCAATAGATAAGACGATTTTACAATTTGGGCCCAAGTTAGAAGCAGAGCCTAAGGTGTAAATTATCGATAGTCCATATCTCGGAAACTAAAAGAGATAATGCAATTTGGCAACCGGCAATGTAATTAGCATGCCGAATATTACTTGGAACGTGAATTGGAACGAAATCGCCAATAGATAAGACCATTTTACAATTTGGGCCCAAGTTAGAAGCAGAGCCTAAGGTGTAAATTATCGATAGTCCATATCTCGGAAACTATAAGAGATAATGCAGTTTCGCAACCGGCAATGTAATTAGCATGCCGAATATTACTTGGAATGTGAATTGGGACGAAATCGCCAATAGATAAGACCATTTTACAATTTGGGCCCAAGTTAGAAGCAGAGCCTAAGGTGTAAATTATCGATAGTCCATATCTCGGAAACTATAAGAGATAATGCAATTTGGCAACCGGCAATGTAATTAGCATGCCGAATACCACTTGGAATGTGAATTGGAACGAAATCGCCAATAGATAAGACTATTTTACAATTTGGGCCCAAGTTAGAAGCAGAGCCTAAGGTGTAAATTATCGATAGTCCATATCTCGGAAACTATAAGAGATAATTCAATTTGGCAACCGGCAATGTAATTAGCATGCCGAATATTACTTGGAATGTGAATTGGAACGAAATCGCCAATAGATAAGACCATTTTACAATTTGGGCCCAAGTTAGAAGCAGAGCCTAAGGTGTAAATTATCGATAGTCCATATCACGGAAACTATAAGAGATAATGCAATTTGGCAACCGGCAATGTAATTAGCATGCCGAATATTACTTGGAATGTGAATTGGAACGAAATCGCCAATAGATAAGACGATTTTACAATTTGGGCCCAAGTTAGAAGCAGAGCCTAAGGTGTAAATTATCGATAGTCCATATCTCGGAAACTAAAAGAGATAATGCAATTTGGCAACCGGCAATGTAATTAGCATGCCGAATATTACTTGGAACGTGAATTGGAACGAAATCGCCAATAGATAAGACCATTTTACAATTTGGGCCCAAGTTAGAAGCAGAGCCTAAGGTGTAAATTATCGATAGTCCATATCTCGGAAACTATAAGAGATAATGCAGTTTCGCAACCGGCAATGTAATTAGCATGCCGAATATTACTTGGAATGTGAATTGGGACGAAATCGCCAATAGATAAGACCATTTTACAATTTGGGCCCAAGTTAGAAGCAGAGCCTAAGGTGTAAATTATCGATAGTCCATATCTCGGAAACTATAAGAGATAATGCAATTTGGCAACCGGCAATGTAATTAGCATGCCGAATATTACTTGGAATGTGAATTGGAACGAAATCGCCAATAGATAAGACCATTTTACAATTTGGGCCCAAGTTAGGAGCAGAGCCTAAGGTGTAAATTATCGATAGTCCATATCTCGGAAACTATAAGAGATAATGCAATTTGGCAACCGGCAATGTAATTAGCATGCCGAATATTACTTGGAATGTGAATTGGAACGAAATCGCCAATAGATAAGACCATTTTACAATTTGGGCCCAAGTTAGGAGCAGAGCCTAAGGTGTAAATTATCGATAGTCCATATCTCGGAAACTATAAGAGATAATGCAATTTGGCAACCGGCAATGTAATTAGCATGCCGAATATTACTTGGAATGTCAAATGGAACGAAATCGCCAATAGATAAGACGATTTTACAATTTGGGCCCAAGTTAGAAGCAGAGCCTAAGGTGTAAATTACCGATAGTCCATATCTCGGAAACTATAAGAGATAATGCAATTTGGCAACCGGCAATGTAATTAGCATGCCGAATATTACTTGGAATGTGAATTGGAACGAAATCGCCAATAGATAAGACCATTTTACAATTTGGGCCCAAGTTAGAAGCAGAGCCTAAGGTGTAAATTATCGATAGTCCATATCTCGGAAACTATAAGAGATAATGCAATTTGGCAACCGGCAATGTAATTAGCATGCCGAATATTACTTGGAATGTGAATTGGAATGAAATCGCCAATAGATAAGACTATTTTACAATTTGTGCCCAAGTTAGAAGCAGAGCCTAAGGTGTAAATTATCCATAGTCCATATCTCGGGAACTATAAGAGATAATGCAATTTGGCAACCGGCAATGTAATTATCATGCCGAATACTACTTGGAATGTGAATTGGAACGAAATCGCCAATAGATAAGACCATTTTACAGTTTGGGCCCAAGTTAGAAGCAGAGCCTAAGGTTAAAATAATCGATAGTCCATATCTCGGAAACTATAAGAGATAATGCAATTTGGGAACCGGCAATGTAATTAGCATGCCGAATATTACTTGGAATGTGAATTGGAACGAAATCGCCAATAGATAAGACCATTTTACAATTTGGGCCCAAGTTAGAAGCAGAGCCTAAGGTGTAAATTATCGATAGTCCATATCTCGGAAACTATAAGAGATAATGCAACTTGGCCACCGGCAATGTAATTAGCATGCCGAATATTACTTGGAATGTGAATTGGAACGAAATCGCCAATAGGTAAGACCATTTTACAATTTGGGCCCAAGTTAGAAGCAGAGCCTAAGGTGTAAATTATCGATAGTCCATATCTCGGAAACTATAAGAGATAATGCAATTTGGGCACCGGCAATGTATTTAGCATGCCGAATATTACTTGGAATGTGAATTGGAACGAAATCGCCAATAGATAAGACCATTTTACAGTTTGGGCCCAAGTTAGAAGCAGAGCCTAAGGTTAAAAATAATCGATAGTCCATATCTCGGAAACTATAAGAGATAATGCAATTTGGGCACCGGCAATGTATTTAGCATGCCGAATATTACTTGGAATGTGAATTGGAACGAAATCGCCAATAGGTAAGACCATTTTACAATTTGGGCCCAAGTTAGAAGCAGAGCCTAAGGTGTAAATTATCGATAGTCCATATCTCGGAAACTATAGGAGATAATTCAATTTGGCAACCGGCAATGTAATTAGCATGCCGAATACTACTTGGAATGTGAATTGGAACGAAATCGCCAATAGATAAGACCATTTTACAGTTTGGGCCCAAGTTAGAAGCAGAGCCTAAGGTTAAAAATAATCGATAGTCCATATCTCGGAAACTATAAGAGATAATGCAATTTGGGCACCGGCAATGTATTTAGCATGCCGAATATTACTCGGAATGTGAATTGGAACGAAATCGCCAATAGATAAGACCATTTTACAATTTGGGCCCAAGTTAGAAGCAGAGCCTAAGGTGTAAATTATCGATAGTCCATATCTCGGAAACTATAAGAGATAATGCAACTTGGCCACCGGCAATGTAATTAGCATGCCGATTATTACTTAGAATGTGAATTGGAACGAAATCGCCAATAGATAAGACCATTTTACAATTTGGGCCCAAGTTAGAAGCAGAGCCTAAGGTGTAAATTATCGATAGTCCATATCTCGGAAACTATAAGAGATAATGCAACTTGGCCACCGGCAATGTAATTAGCATGCCGATTATTACTTGGAATGTGAATTGGAACGAAATCGCCAATAGATAAGACCATTTTACAATTTGGGCCCAAGTTAGAAGCAGAGCCTAAGGTGTAAATTATCGATAGTCCATATCTCGGAAACTATAAGAGATAATGCAATTTGGCAACCGGCAATGTAATTAGCATGCCGAATACCACTTGGAATGTGAATTGGAACGAAATCGCCAATAGATAAGACTATTTTACAATTTGGGCCCAAGTTAGAAGCAGAGCCTAAGGTGTAAATTATCGATAGTCCATATCTCGGAAACTATAAGAGATAATTCAATTTGGCAACCGGCAATGTTATTAGCATGCCGAATATTACTTGGAATGTGAATTGGAACGAAATCGCCAATAGATAAGACCATTTTACAATTTGGGCCCAAGTTAGAAGCAGAGCCTAAGGTGTAAATCATCGATAGTCCATATCACGGAAACTATAAGAGATAATGCAATTTGGCAACCGGCAATGTAATTAGCATGCCGAATATTACTTGGAATGTGAATTGGAACGAAATCGCCAATAGATAAGACGATTTTACAATTTGGGCCCAAGTTAGAAGCAGAGCCTAAGGTGTAAATTATCGATAGTCCATATCTCGGAAACTAAAAGAGATAATGCAATTTGGCAACCGGCAATGTAATTAGCATGCCGAATATTACTTGGAACGTGAATTGGAACGAAATCGCCAATAGATAAGACCATTTTACAATTTGGGCCCAAGTTAGAAGCAGAGCCTAAGGTGTAAATTATCGATAGTCCATATCTCGGAAACTATAAGAGATAATGCAGTTTCGCAACCGGCAATGTAATTAGCATGCCGAATATTACTTGGAATGTGAATTGGGACGAAATCGCCAATAGATAAGACCATTTTACAATTTGGGCCCAAGTTAGAAGCAGAGCCTAAGGTGTAAATTATCGATAGTCCATATCTCGGAAACTATAAGAGATAATGCAATTTGGCAACCGGCAATGTAATTAGCATGCCGAATATTACTTGGAATGTGAATTGGAACGAAATCGCCAATAGATAAGACCATTTTACAATTTGGGCCCAAGTTAGGAGCAGAGCCTAAGGTGTAAATTATCGATAGTCCATATCTCGGAAACTATAAGAGATAATGCAATTTGGCAACCGGCAATGTAATTAGCATGCCGAATATTACTTGGAATGTGAATTGGAACGAAATCGCCAATAGATAAGACCATTTTACAATTTGGGCCCAAGTTAGGAGCAGAGCCTAAGGTGTAAATTATCGATAGTCCATATCTCGGAAACTATAAGAGATAATGCAATTTGGCAACCGGCAATGTAATTAGCATGCCGAATATTACTTGGAATGTCAAATGGAACGAAATCGCCAATAGATAAGACGATTTTACAATTTGGGCCCAAGTTAGAAGCAGAGCCTAAGGTGTAAATTACCGATAGTCCATATCTCGGAAACTATAAGAGATAATGCAATTTGGCAACCGGCAATGTAATTAGCATGCCGAAAATTACTTGGAATGTGAATTGGAACGAAATCGCCAATAGATAAGACCATTTTACAATTTGGGCCCAAGTTAGAAGCAGAGCCTAAGGTGTAAATTATCGATAGTCCATATCTCGGAAACTATAAGAGATAATGCAATTTGGCAACCGGCAATGTAATTAGCATGACGAATATTACTTGGAATGTGAATTGGAATGAAATCGCCAATAGATAAGACTATTTTACAATTTGTGCCCAAGTTAGAAGCAGAGCCTAAGGTGTAAATTATCCATAGTCCATATCTCGGGAACTATAAGAGATAATGCAATTTGCCAACCGGCAATGTAATTATCATGCCGAATACTACTTGGAATGTGAATTGGAACGAAATCGCCGATAGATAAGACCATTTTACAGTTTGGGCCCAAGTTAGAAGCAGAGCCTAAGGTTAAAAATAATCGATAGTCCATATCTCGGAAACTATAAGAGATAATGCAACTTGGCCACCGGCAATGTAATTAGCATGCCGAATATTACTTGGAATGTGAATTAGAACGAAATCGCCAATAGGTAAGACCATTTTACAATTTGGGCCCAAGTTAGAAGCAGAGCCTAAGGTGTAAATTACCGATAGTCCATATCTCGGAAACTATAAGAGATAATGCAATTTGGCAACCGGCAATGTAATTAGCATGCCGAAAATTACTTGGAATGTGAATTGGAACGAAATCGCCAATAGATAAGACCATTTTACAATTTGGGCCCAAGTTAGAAGCAGAGCCTAAGGTGTAAATTATCGATAGTCCATATCTCGGAAACTATAAGAGATAATGCAATTTGGCAACCGGCAATGTAATTAGCATGACGAATATTACTTGGAATGTGAATTGGAATGAAATCGCCAATAGATAAGACTATTTTACAATTTGTGCCCAAGTTAGAAGCAGAGCCTAAGGTGTAAATTATCCATAGTCCATATCTCGGGAACTATAAGAGATAATGCAATTTGCCAACCGGCAATGTAATTATCATGCCGAATACTACTTGGAATGTGAATTGGAACGAAATCGCCGATAGATAAGACCATTTTACAGTTTGGGCCCAAGTTAGAAGCAGAGCCTAAGGTTAAAAATAATCGATAGTCCATATCTCGGAAACTATAAGAGATAATGCAACTTGGCCACCGGCAATGTAATTAGCATGCCGAATATTACTTGGAATGTGAATTGGAACGAAATCGCCAATAGGTAAGACCATTTTACAATTTGGGCCCAAGTTAGAAGCAGAGCCTAAGGTGTAAATTATCGATAGTCCATATCTCGGAAACTATAGGAGATAATTCAATTTGGCAACCGGCAATGTAATTAGCATGCCGAATACTACTTGGAATGTGAATTGGAACGAAATCGCCAATAGATAAGACCATTTTACAGTTTGGGCCCAAGTTAGAAGCAGAGCCTAAGGTTAAAAATAATCGATAGTCCATATCTCGGAAACTATAAGAGATAATGCAATTTGGGCACCGGCAATGTAATTAGCATGCCGAATATTACTTGGAATGTGAATTGGAACGAAATCGCCAATAGATAAGACCATTTTACAATTTGGGCCCAAGTTAGAAGCAGAGCCTAAGGTGTAAATTATCGATAGTCCATATCTCGGAAACTATAAGAGATAATGCAACTTGGCCACCGGCAATGTAATTAGCATGCCGATTATTACTTGGAATGTGAATTGGAACGAAATCGCCAATAGATAAGACCATTTTACAATTTGGGCCCAAGTTAGAAGCAGAGCCTAAGGTGTAAATTATCGATAGTCCATATCTCGGAAACTATAAGAGATAATGCAATTTGGCAACCGGCAATGTAATTAGCATGCCGAATATTACTTGGAATGTAAGTTGGAGCGAAATCGCCAATAGATAAGACCATTTTACAATTTGGGCCCAAGTTAGAAGCAGAGCCTAAGGTGTAAATTATCCATAGTCCATATCTCGGAAACTATAAGAGATAATGCAATTTGGCAACCGGCAATGTAATTAGCATGCCGAATATTACTTGGAATGTGAATTGGAACGAAATCGCCTATAGATAAGACCATTTTACTATTTGGGCCCAAGTTAGAAGCAGAGCCTAAGGTGTAAATTATCGATAGTCCATATCTCGGAAACTATAAGAGATAATGCAATTTCGCAACCGGCAATGTAATTAGCATGCCGAATATTACTTGGAGTGTGAATTGGAACGAAATCGCCAATAGATAAGACCATTTTACAATTTGGGCCCAAGTTAGAAGCAGAGCCTAAGGTGTAAATTATCGATAGTCCATATCTCGGAAACTATAAGAGATAATGCAATTTGGCAACCGGCAATGTAATTAGCATGCCGAATATTACTTGGAATGTGAATTGGAATGAAATCGCCAATAGATAAGGCCATTTTACAATTTGGGCCCATGTTAGAAGCAGAGCCTAAGGTGTAAATTATCGATAGTCCATATCTCGGAAACTATAAGAGATAATGCAATTTATCAACCGGTAATGTAATTAGCATGCCGAATATTACTTGGAATGTGAATTGGAACGAAATCGCCAATAGATAAGACGATTTTACAATTTTTGCCCAAGTTAGAAGCAGAGCCTAAGGTGTAAATTACCGATAGTCCATATCTCGGAAACTATAAGAGATAATGCAATTTGGCAACCGGCAATGTAATTAGCATGCCGAATATTACTTGGAATGTGAATTGGAACGAAATCGCCATAGATAAGACCATTTTACAATTTGGTCCCAAGTTAGAAGCAGAGCCTAAGGTGTAAATTATCGATAGTCCATATCTCGGAAACTATAAGAGATAATGCAATTTGGCAACCGGCAATGTAATTAGCATGCCGAATATTACTTGGAATGTGAATTGGAACGAAATCGCCAATAGATAAGACCATTTTACAATTTGGGCCCAAGTTAGAAGCAGAGCCTAAGGTGTAAATTATCGATAGTCCATATCTCGGAAACTAAAAGAGATAATGCAATTTGGCAACCGGCAATGTAATTAGCATGCCGAATATTACTTGGAATGTGAATTGGAACGAAATTGCCAATAGATAAGACCATTTTACAATTTGGGCCCAAGTTAGAAGCAGAGCCTAAGGTGTAAATTATCGATTGTCCATATCTCGGAAACTATAAGAGATAATGCAGTTTCGCAACCGGCAATGTAATTAGCATGCTGAATATTACTTGGAATGTGAATTGGGACGAAATCGCCAATAGATAAGACCATTTTACAATTTGGGCCCAAGTTAAAAGCAGAGCCTAAGGTGTAAATTATCGATAGTCCATATCACGGAAACTATAAGAGATAATGCAACTTGGCCACCGGCAATGTAATTAGCATGCCGATTATTACTTAGAATGTGAATTGGAACGAAATCGCCAATAGATAAGACCATTTTACAATTTGGGCCCAAGTTAGAAGCAGAGCCTAAGGTGTAAATTATCGATAGTCCATATCTCGGAAACTATAAGAGATAATGCAACTTGGCCACCGGCAATGTAATTAGCATGCCGATTATTACTTGGAATGTGAATTGGAACGAAATCGCCAATAGATAAGACCATTTTACAATTTGGGCCCAAGTTAGAAGCAGAGCCTAAGGTGTAAATTATCGATAGTCCATATCTCGGAAACTATAAGAGATAATGCAATTTGGCAACCGGCAATGTAATTAGCATGCCGAATACCACTTGGAATGTGAATTGGAACGAAATCGCCAATAGATAAGACTATTTTACAATTTGGGCCCAAGTTAGAAGCAGAGCCTAAGGTGTAAATTATCGATAGTCCATATCTCGGAAACTATAAGAGATAATTCAATTTGGCAACCGGCAATGTTATTAGCATGCCGAATATTACTTGGAATGTGAATTGGAACGAAATCGCCAATAGATAAGACCATTTTACAATTTGGGCCCAAGTTAGAAGCAGAGCCTAAGGTGTAAATCATCGATAGTCCATATCACGGAAACTATAAGAGATAATGCAATTTGGCAACCGGCAATGTAATTAGCATGCCGAATATTACTTGGAATGTGAATTGGAACGAAATCGCCAATAGATAAGACGATTTTACAATTTGGGCCCAAGTTAGAAGCAGAGCCTAAGGTGTAAATTATCGATAGTCCATATCTCGGAAACTAAAAGAGATAATGCAATTTGGCAACCGGCAATGTAATTAGCATGCCGAATATTACTTGGAACGTGAATTGGAACGAAATCGCCAATAGATAAGACCATTTTACAATTTGGGCCCAAGTTAGAAGCAGAGCCTAAGGTGTAAATTATCGATAGTCCATATCTCGGAAACTATAAGAGATAATGCAGTTTCGCAACCGGCAATGTAATTAGCATGCCGAATATTACTTGGAATGTGAATTGGGACGAAATCGCCAATAGATAAGACCATTTTACAATTTGGGCCCAAGTTAGAAGCAGAGCCTAAGGTGTAAATTATCGATAGTCCATATCTCGGAAACTATAAGAGATAATGCAATTTGGCAACCGGCAATGTAATTAGCATGCCGAATATTACTTGGAATGTGAATTGGAACGAAATCGCCAATAGATAAGACCATTTTACAATTTGGGCCCAAGTTAGGAGCAGAGCCTAAGGTGTAAATTATCGATAGTCCATATCTCGGAAACTATAAGAGATAATGCAATTTGGCAACCGGCAATGTAATTAGCATGCCGAATATTACTTGGAATGTGAATTGGAACGAAATCGCCAATAGATAAGACCATTTTACAATTTGGGCCCAAGTTAGGAGCAGAGCCTAAGGTGTAAATTATCGATAGTCCATATCTCGGAAACTATAAGAGATAATGCAATTTGGCAACCGGCAATGTAATTAGCATGCCGAATATTACTTGGAATGTCAAATGGAACGAAATCGCCAATAGATAAGACGATTTTACAATTTGGGCCCAAGTTAGAAGCAGAGCCTAAGGTGTAAATTACCGATAGTCCATATCTCGGAAACTATAAGAGATAATGCAATTTGGCAACCGGCAATGTAATTAGCATGCCGAAAATTACTTGGAATGTGAATTGGAACGAAATCGCCAATAGATAAGACCATTTTACAATTTGGGCCCAAGTTAGAAGCAGAGCCTAAGGTGTAAATTATCGATAGTCCATATCTCGGAAACTATAAGAGATAATGCAATTTGGCAACCGGCAATGTAATTAGCATGCCGAATATTACTTGGAATGTGAATTGGAATGAAATCGCCAATAGATAAGACTATTTTACAATTTGTGCCCAAGTTAGAAGCAGAGCCTAAGGTGTAAATTATCCATAGTCCATATCTCGGGAACTATAAGAGATAATGCAATTTGCCAACCGGCAATGTAATTATCATGCCGAATACTACTTGGAATGTGAATTGGAACGAAATCGCCGATAGATAAGACCATTTTACAGTTTGGGCCCAAGTTAGAAGCAGAGCCTAAGGTTAAAAATAATCGATAGTCCATATCTCGGAAACTATAAGAGATAATGCAACTTGGCCACCGGCAATGTAATTAGCATGCCGAATATTACTTGGAATGTGAATTGGAACGAAATCGCCAATAGGTAAGACCATTTTACAATTTGGGCCCAAGTTAGAAGCAGAGCCTAAGGTGTAAATTATCGATAGTCCATATCTCGGAAACTATAGGAGATAATTCAATTTGGCAACCGGCAATGTAATTAGCATGCCGAATACTACTTGGAATGTGAATTGGAACGAAATCGCCAATAGATAAGACCATTTTACAGTTTGGGCCCAAGTTAGAAGCAGAGCCTAAGGTTAAAAATAATCGATAGTCCATATCTCGGAAACTATAAGAGATAATGCAATTTGGGCACCGGCAATGTAATTAGCATGCCGAATATTACTTGGAATGTGAATTGGAACGAAATCGCCAATAGATAAGACCATTTTACAATTTGGGCCCAAGTTAGAAGCAGAGCCTAAGGTGTAAATTATCGATAGTCCATATCTCGGAAACTATAAGAGATAATGCAACTTGGCCACCGGCAATGTAATTAGCATGCCGATTATTACTTGGAATGTGAATTGGAACGAAATCGCCAATAGATAAGACCATTTTACAATTTGGGCCCAAGTTAGAAGCAGAGCCTAAGGTGTAAATTATCGATAGTCCATATCTCGGAAACTATAAGAGATAATGCAATTTGGCAACCGGCAATGTAATTAGCATGCCGAATATTACTTGGAATGTAAGTTGGAGCGAAATCGCCAATAGATAAGACCATTTTACAATTTGGGCCCAAGTTAGAAGCAGAGCCTAAGGTGTAAATTATCCATAGTCCATATCTCGGAAACTATAAGAGATAATGCAATTTGGCAACCGGCAATGTAATTAGCATGCCGAATATTACTTGGAATGTGAATTGGAACGAAATCGCCTATAGATAAGACCATTTTACTATTTGGGCCCAAGTTAGAAGCAGAGCCTAAGGTGTAAATTATCGATAGTCCATATCTCGGAAACTATAAGAGATAATGCAATTTCGCAACCGGCAATGTAATTAGCATGCCGAATATTACTTGGAGTGTGAATTGGAACGAAATCGCCAATAGATAAGACCATTTTACAATTTGGGCCCAAGTTAGAAGCAGAGCCTAAGGTGTAAATTATCGATAGTCCATATCTCGGAAACTATAAGAGATAATGCAATTTGGCAACCGGCAATGTAATTAGCATGCCGAATATTACTTGGAATGTGAATTGGAATGAAATCGCCAATAGATAAGGCCATTTTACAATTTGGGCCCATGTTAGAAGCAGAGCCTAAGGTGTAAATTATCGATAGTCCATATCTCGGAAACTATAAGAGATAATGCAATTTATCAACCGGTAATGTAATTAGCATGCCGAATATTACTTGGAATGTGAATTGGAACGAAATCGCCAATAGATAAGACGATTTTACAATTTTTGCCCAAGTTAGAAGCAGAGCCTAAGGTGTAAATTACCGATAGTCCATATCTCGGAAACTATAAGAGATAATGCAATTTGGCAACCGGCAATGTAATTAGCATGCCGAATATTACTTGGAATGTGAATTGGAACGAAATCGCCATAGATAAGACCATTTTACAATTTGGTCCCAAGTTAGAAGCAGAGCCTAAGGTGTAAATTATCGATAGTCCATATCTCGGAAACTATAAGAGATAATGCAATTTGGCAACCGGCAATGTAATTAGCATGCCGAATATTACTTGGAATGTGAATTGGAACGAAATCGCCAATAGATAAGACCATTTTACAATTTGGGCCCAAGTTAGAAGCAGAGCCTAAGGTGTAAATTATCGATAGTCCATATCTCGGAAACTAAAAGAGATAATGCAATTTGGCAACCGGCAATGTAATTAGCATGCCGAATATTACTTGGAATGTGAATTGGAACGAAATTGCCAATAGATAAGACCATTTTACAATTTGGGCCCAAGTTAGAAGCAGAGCCTAAGGTGTAAATTATCGATTGTCCATATCTCGGAAACTATAAGAGATAATGCAGTTTCGCAACCGGCAATGTAATTAGCATGCTGAATATTACTTGGAATGTGAATTGGGACGAAATCGCCAATAGATAAGACCATTTTACAATTTGGGCCCAAGTTAGAAGCAGAGCCTAAGGTGTAAATTATCGATAGTCCATATCACGGAAACTATAAGAGATAATGCAATTTGGCAACCGGCAATGTAATTAGCATGCCGAATATTACTTGGAATGTGAATTGGAACGAAATCGCCAATAGATAAGACCATTTTACAATTTGGGCCCAAGTTAGAAGCAGAGCCTAAGGTGTAAATTATCGATAGTCCATATCTCGGAAACTAAAAGAGATAATGCAATTTGGCAACCGGCAATGTAATTAGCATGCCGAATATTACTTGGAACGTGAATTGGAACGAAATCGCCAATAGATAAGACCATTTTACAATTTGGGCCCAAGTTAGAAGCAGAGCCTAAGGTGTAAATTATCGATAGTCCATATCTCGGAAACTATAAGAGATAATGCAGTTTCGCAACCGGCAATGTAATTAGCATGCCGAATATTACTTGGAATGTGAATTGGGACGAAATCGCCAATAGATAAGACCATTTTACAATTTGGGCCCAAGTTAGAAGCAGAGCCTAAGGTGTAAATTATCGATAGTCCATATCTCGGAAACTATAAGAGATAATGCAATTTGGCAACCGGCAATGTAATTAGCATGCCGAATATTACTTGGAATGTGAATTGGAACGAAATCGCCAATAGATAAGACCATTTTACAATTTGGGCCCATGTTAGGAGCAGAGCCTAAGGTGTAAATTATCGATAGTCCATATCTCGGAAACTATAAGAGATAATGCAATTTGGCAACCGGCAATGTAATTAGCATGCCGAATATTACTTGGAATGTGAATTGGAACGAAATCGCCAATAGATAAGACCATTTTACAATTTGGGCCCAAGTTAGGAGCAGAGCCTAAGGTGTAAATTATCGATAGTCCATATCTCGGAAACTATAAGAGATAATGCAATTTGGCAACCGGCAATGTAATTAGCATGCCGAATATTACTTGGAATGTCAAATGGAACGAAATCGCCAATAGATAAGACGATTTTACAATTTGGGCCCAAGTTAGAAGCAGAGCCTAAGGTGTAAATTACCGATAGTCCATATCTCGGAAACTATAAGAGATAATGCAATTTGGCAACCGGCAATGTAATTAGCATGCCGAATATTACTTGGAATGTGAATTGGAACGAAATCGCCAATAGATAAGACCATTTTACAATTTGGGCCCAAGTTAGAAGCAGAGATTAAGGTGTAAATTATCGATAGTCCATATCTCGGAAACTATAAGAGATAATGCAATTTGGCAACCGGCAATGTAATTAGCATGCCGAATATTACTTGGAATGTGAATTGGAATGAAATCGCCAATAGATAAGACTATTTTACAATTTGTGCCCAAGTTAGAAGCAGAGCCTAAGGTGTAAATTATCCATAGTCCATATCTCGGGAACTATAAGAGATAATGCAATTTGGCAACCGGCAATGTAATTATCATGCCGAATACTACTTGGAATGTGAATTGGAACGAAATCGCCAATAGATAAGACCATTTTACAGTTTGGGCCCAAGTTAGAAGCAGAGCCTAAGGTTAAAAATAATCGATAGTCCATATCTCGGAAACTATAAGAGATAATGCAATTTGGGAACCGGCAATGTAATTAGCATGCCGAATATTACTTGGAATGTGAATTGGAACGAAATCGCCAATAGATAAGACCATTTTACAATTTGGGCCCAAGTTAGAAGCAGAGCCTAAGGTGTAAATTATCGATAGTCCATATCTCGGAAACTATAAGAGATAATGCAACTTGGCCACCGGCAATGTAATTAGCATGCCGAATATTACTTGGAATGTGAATTGGAACGAAATCGCCAATAGGTAAGACCATTTTACAATTTGGGAGCAAGTTAGAAGCAGAGCCTAAGGTGTAAATTATCGATAGTCCATATCTCGGAAACTATAAGAGATAATGCAATTTGGGCACCGGCAATGTATTTAGCATGCCGAATATTACTTGGAATGTGAATTGGAACGAAATCGCCAATAGATAAGACCATTTTACAGTTTGGGCCCAAGTTAGAAGCAGAGCCTAAGGTTAAAAATAATCGATAGTCCATATCTCGGAAACTATAAGAGATAATGCAATTTGGGCACCGGCAATGTATTTAGCATGCCGAATATTACTTGGAATGTGAATTGGAACGAAATCGCCAATAGGTAAGACCATTTTACAATTTGGGCCCAAGTTAGAAGCAGAGCCTAAGGTGTAAATTATCGATAGTCCATATCTCGGAAACTATAGGAGATAATTCAATTTGGCAACCGGCAATGTAATTAGCATGCCGAATACTACTTGGAATGTGAATTGGAACGAAATCGCCAATAGATAAGACCATTTTAGAGTTTGGGCCCAAGTTAGAAGCAGAGCCTAAGGTTAAAAATAATCGATAGTCCATATCTCGGAAACTATAAGAGATAATGCAATTTGGCAACCGGCAATGTAATTAGCATGCCGAATATTACTTGGAATGTGAATTGGAACGAAATCGCCAATAGATAAGACGATTTTACAATTTGAGCCCAAGTTAGAAGCAGAGCCTAAGGTGTAAATTATCGATAGTCCATATCTCGGAAACTATAAGAGATAATGCAATTTGGCAACCGGCAATGTATTAGCATGCCGAATATTACTTGGAATGTGAATTGGAACGAAATCGCCAATAGATAAGACCATTTTACAATTTGGGCCCAAGTTAGATGCAGAGCCTAAGGTGTAAATTATCGATAGTCCATATCTCGGAAACTATGAGAGATAATGCAATTTGGCAACCGGCAATGTAATTAGCATGCCGAATATTACTTGGAATGTGAATTGGAACGAAATCGCCAATAGAGAAGACCATTTTACAATTTGGGCCCAAGTTAGAAGCAGAGCCTAAGGTGTAAATTATCGATAGTCCATATCTCGGAAACTATAAGAGATAATGCAATTTGGCAACCGGCAATGTAATTAGCATGCCGAATATTACTTGGAATGTGAATTGGAACGAAATCGCCAATAGATAAGACCATTTTACAATTTGGGCCCAAGTTAGAAGCAGAGCCTAAGGTGTAAATTATCGATAGTCCATATCTCGGAAACTATAAGAGATAATGCAATTTGGCAACCGGCAATGTAATTAGCATGCCGAATATTACTTGGAATGTGAATTGGAACGAAAACGCCAATAGATAAGACCATTTTACAATTTGGGCCCAAGTTAGAAGCAGAGCCTAAGGTGTAAATTATCGATAGTCCATATCTCGGAAACTATAAGAGATAATGCAATTTGGCAACCGGCAATGTAATTAGCATGCCGAATATTACTTGGAATGTGAATTGGAACGAAATCGCCAATAGATAAGACCATTTTACAATTTGGGCCCAAGTTAGAAGCAGAGCCTAAGGTGTAAATTATTGATAGTCCATATCTCGGAAACTATAATAAATAATGCAATTTCGCAACCGGCAATGTAATTAGCATGCCGAATATTACTTGGAGTGTGAATTGGAACGAAATCGCCAATAGATAAGACCATTTTACAATTTGGGCCCAAGTTAGAAGCAGAGCCTAAGGTGTAAATTATCGATAGTCCATATCTCGGAAACTATAAGAGATAATGCAATTGGGCAACCGGCAATGTAATTAGTATGCCGAATATTACTTGGAATGTGAATTGGAACGAAATCGCCAATAGATAAGACCATTTTACAATTTGGGCCCAAGTTAGAAGCAGAGCCTAAGGTGTAAATTATCGATAGTCCATATCTCGGAAACTATAAGAGATAATGCAATTTGGCAACCGGCAATGTAATTAGCATGACGAATATTACTTGGAATGTGAATTGGAACGAAATCGCCAATAGATAAGACCATTTTACAATTTGGGCCCAAGTTAGAAGCAGAGCCTAAGGTGTAAATTATCGATAGTCCATATCTCGGAAACTATAAGAGATAATGCAATTTGGCAACCGGCAATGTAATTAGCATGCCGAATATTACTTGGAATGTGAATTGGAACGAAATCGCCAATAGATAAGACCATTTTACAATTTGGGCCCAAGTTAGAAGCAGAGCCTAAGGTGTAAATTATCGATAGTCCATATCTCGGAAACTATAAGAGATAATGCAATTTGGCAACCGGCAATGTAATTAGCATGCCGAATATTACTTGGAATGTGAATTGGAACGAAATCGCCAATAGATAAGACCATTTTACAATTTGGGCCCAAGTTAGAAGCAGAGCCTAAGGTGTAAATTATCGATAGTCCATATCTCGGAAACTATAATAGATAATGCAATTTGCCAACCGGCAATGTAATTAGCATGCCGAATAATACTTGGAATGTGAATTGGAACGAAATCGCCAATAGGTAAGACCATTTTACAATTTGGGCCCAAGTTAGAAGCAGAGCCTAAGGTGTAAATTATCGAAGGTCCATATCTCGGAAACTATAAGAGATAATTCAATTTGGCCACCGGCAATATAATTAGCATGCCGAATATTACTTGGAATGTGAATTGGAACGAAATCGCCAATAGATAAGACCATTTTACAATTTGGGCCCAAGTTAGAAGCAGAGCCTAAGGTGTAAATAATCGATAGTCCATATCTTGAAAACTATAAGAGATAATGCAATTTGGCAACCGGCAATGTAATTAGCATGCCGAATATTACTTGGAATGTGAATTGGAACGAAATCGCCAATAGATAAGGCCATTTTACAATTTGGGCCCAAGTTAGAAGCAGAGCCTAAGGTGTAAATTATCGATAGTCCATATCTCGGAAACTATAAGAGATAATGCAATTTGGCAACCGGCAATGTAATTAGCATGCCGAATATTACTTGGAATGTGAATTGGAACGAAATCGCCAATAGATAAGACCATTTTACAATTTGGGCCCAAGTTAGAAGCAGAGCCTAAGGTGTAAATTATCGATAGTCCATATCTCGGAAACTAAAAGAGATAATGCAATTTGGCAACCGGCAATGTAATTAGCATGCCGAATATTACTTGGAATGTGAATTGGAACGAAATCGCCAATAGATAAGACCATTTTACAATTTGGGCCCAAGTTAGAAGCAGAGCCTAAGGTGTAAATTATCGATAGTCCATATCTCGGAAACTATAAGAGATAATGCAATTTCGCAACCGGCAATGTAATTAGCATGCCGAATATTACTTGGAATGTGAATTGGGACGAAATCGCCAATAGATAAGACCATTTTACAATTTGGGCCCAAGTTAGAAGCAGAGCCTAAGGTGTAAATTATCGATAGTCCATATCTCGGAAACTATAAGAGATAATTCAATTTGGCAACCGGCAATGTAATTAGCATGCCGAATATTACTTGGAATGTGAATTGGAACGAAATCGCCAATAGATAAGACCATTTTACAATTTGATCCCTAGTTAGAAGCAGTGCCTAAAGTGTAAATTATCGATAGTGCATATCTCGGAAACTATAAGAGATAATGCAATTTGGCAACCGGCAATGTAATTAGCATGCCGAATATTACTTGGAATGTGAATTGGAATGAAATCGCCAATAGATAAGACCATTTTACAATTTGATCCCTAGTTAGAAGCAGTGCCTAAAGTGTAAATTATCGATAGTGCATATCTCGGAAACTATAAGAGATAATGCAATTTGGCAACCGGCAATGTAATTAGCATGCCGAATATTACTTGGATTGTGAATTGGAACGAAATCGGCAATAGATAAGACCATTTTACAATTTGGGCCCAAGTTAGAAGCAGAGCCTAAGGTGTAAATTATCGATAGTCCATATCTCGGAAACTATAAGAGATAATGCAATTTCGCAACCGGCAATGTAATTAGCATGCCGAATATTACTTGGAATGTGAATTGGGACGAAATCGCCAATAGATAAGACCATTTTACAATTTGGGCCCAAGTTAGAAGCAGAGCCTAAGGTGTAAATTATCGATAGTCCATATCTCGGAAACTATAAGAGATAATTCAATTTGGCAACCGGCAATGTAATTAGCATGCCGAATATTACTTGGAATGTGAATTGGAACGAAATCGCCAATAGATAAGACCATTTTACAATTTGGGCCCAAGTTAGAAGCAGAGCCTAAGGTGTAAATTATCGATAGTCCATATCTCGGAAACTATAAGAGATAATGCAATTTGGCAACCGGCAATGTAATTAGCATGCCGAATATTACTTGGAATGTGAATTGGAACGAAATCGCCAATAGATAAGACCATTTTACAATTTGGACCCAAGTTAGAAGCAGAGCCTAAGGTGTAAACTATCGATAGTCCATATCTCGGAAACTACAAGAGATAATGCAATTTGGCAACCGGCAATGTAATTAGCATGCCGAATATTACTTGGAATGTGAATTGGAACGAAATCGCCAATAGATAAGACCATTTTACAATTTGGGCCCAAGTTAGAAGCAGAGCCTAAGGTGTAAATTATCCATAGTCCATATCTCGGAAACTATAAGAGATAATGCAATTTGGCAACCGGCAATGTAATTAGCATGCCGAATATTACTTGGAATGTGAATTGGAACGAAATCGCCAATAGATAAGCCATTTTACAATTTGGGCCCAAGTTAGAAGCAGAGCCTAAGGTGTAAATTATTGATAGTCCATATCTCGGAAACTATAAGAGATAATGCAATTTCGCAACCGGCAATGTAATTAGCATGCCGAATATTACTTGGAGTGTGAATTGGAACGAAATCGCCAATAGATAAGACCATTTTACAATTTGGGCCCAAGTTAGAAGCAGAGCCTAAGGTGTAAATTATCGATAGTCCATATCTCGGAAACTATAAGAGATAATGCAATTTGGCAACCGGCAATGTAATTAGCATGCCGAATATTACTTGGAATGTGAATTGGAACGAAATCGCCAATAGATAAGACCATTTTACAATTTGGGCCCAAGTTAGAAGCAGAGCCTAAGGTGTAAATTATCGATAGTCCATATCTCGGAAACTATAAGAGATAATGCAATTTGACAACCGGCAATGTAATTAGCATGCCGAATATTACTTGGAATGTGAATTGGAACGAAATCGCCAATAGATAAGACCATTTTACAATTTGGGCCCAAGTTAGAAGCAGAGCCTAAGGTGTAAATTATCGATAGTCCATATCTCGGAAACTATAAGAGATAATGCAATTTGGCAACCGGCAATGTAATTAGCATGCCGAATATTACTTGGAATGTGAATTGGAACGAAATCGCCAATAGATAAGACCATATTACAATTTGGGCCCAAGTTAGAAGCAGAGCCTAAGGTGTAAATTATCGATAGTCCATATCTCGGAAACTATAAGAGATAATGCAATTTGGCAAACGGCAATGTAATTAGCATGCCGATATTACTTGGAATGTGAATTGGAACGAAATCGCCAATAGATAAGACCATTTTACAATTTGGGCCCAAGTTAGAAGCAGAGCCTAAGGTGTAAATTATCGATAGTCCATATCTCGGAAACTATAAGAGATAATGCAATTTGGCAACCGGCAATGTAATTAGCATGCCGAATATTACTTGGAATGTGAATTGGAACGAAATCGCCAATAGGTAAGACCATTTTACAATTTGGGCCCAAGTTAGAAGCAGATCCTAAGGTGTAAATTATCGATAGTCCATATCTCGGAAACTATAAGAGATAATGCAATTTGGCAACCGGCAATGTAATTAGCATGCCGAATATTACTTGGAATGTGAATTGGAACGAAATCGCCAATAGATAAGACCATTTTACAATTTGGGCCCAAGTTAGAAGCAGAGCCTAAGGTGTAAATTATCGATAGTCCATATCTCGGAAACTATAAGAGATAATGCAATTTGGCAACCGGCAATGTAATTAGCATGCCGAATATTACTTGGAATGTGAATTGGAACGAAATCGCCAATAGGTAAGGCCATTTTACAATTTGGGCCCAAGTTAGAAGCAGAGCCTAAGGTGTAAATTATCGATAGTCCATATCTCGGACACTATAAGAGATAATTCAATTTGGCAACCGGCAATGTAATTAGCATGCCGGATATTGCTTGGAATGTGAATTGGAACGAAATCGCCAATAGATAAGACCATTTTACAATTTGGGCCCAAGTTAGAAGCAGAGCCTAAGGTGTAAATTATCGATAGTCCATATCTCGGAAACTATATGAGATAATGCAATTTGGCAACCGGCAATGTAATTAGCATGCCGAATATTACTTGGAATGTGAATTGGAACGAAATCGCCAATAGATAAGACCATTTTACAATTTGGGCCCAAGTTAGAAGCAGAGCCTAAGGTGTAAATTATCGAGAGTCCATATCTCGGAAACTATAAGAGATAATGCAATTTGGCTACCGGCAATGTAATTAGCATGCCGAATATTACTTGGAATGTGAATTGGAACGAAATCGCCAATAGAGAAGACCATTTTACAATTTGGGCCCAAGTTAGAAGCAGAGCCTAAGGTGTAAATTATCGATAGTCCATATCTCGGAAACTATAAGAGATAATGCAATTTGGCAACCGGCAATATAATTAGCATGCCGAATATTACTTGGAATGTGAATTGGAACGAAATCGCCAATAGATAAGACCATTTTACAATTTGGGCCCAAGTTAGAAGCAGAGCCTAAGGTGTAAACTATCGATAGTCCATATCTCGGAAACTATAAGAGATAATGCAATTTGGCAACCGGCAATGTAATTAGCATGCCGAATATTACTTGGAATGTGAATTGGAACGAAATCGCCAATAGATAAGACCATTTTACAATTTGGGCCCAAGTTAGAAGCAGAGCCTAAAGTGTAAATTATCCATAGTCCATATCTCGGAAACTATAAGAGATAATGCAATTTGGCAACCGGCAATGTAATTAGCATGCCGAATATTACTTGGAATGTGAATTGGAACGAAATCGCCAATAGATAAGCCATTTTACAATTTGGGCCCAAGTTAGAAGCAGAGCCTAAGGTGTAAATTATTGATAGTCCATATGTCGGAAACTATAAGAGATAATGCAATTTCGCAACCGGCAATGTAATTAGCATGCCGAATATTACTTGGAGTGTGAATTGGAACGAAATCGCCAATAGATAAGACCATTTTACAATTTGGGCCCAAGTTAGAAGCAGAGCCTAAGGTGTAAATTATCGATAGTCCATATCTCGGAAACTATAAGAGATAATGCAATTTGGCAACCGGCAATGTAATTAGCATGCCGAATATTACTTGGAATGTGAATTGGAACGAAATCGAAATCGCCAATAGATAAGACCATTTTACAATTTGGGCCCAAGTTAGAAGCAGAGCCTAAGGTGTAAATTATCGATAGTCCATATCTCGGAAACTATAAGAGATAATGCAATTTGGCAACCGGCAATGTAATTAGCATGCCGAATATTACTTGGAATGTGAATTGGAACGAAATCGCCAATAAATAAGACCATTTTACAATTTGGGCCCAAGTTAGAAGCAGAGCCTAAGGTGTAAATTATCGAGAGTCCATATCTCGGAAACTATAAGAGATAATGCAATTTGGCTACCGGCAATGTAATTAGCATGCCGAATATTACTTGGAATGTGAATTGGAACGAAATCGCCAATAGAGAAGACCATTTTACAATTTGGGCCCAAGTTAGAAGCAGAGCCTAAGGTGTAAATTATCGATAGTCCATATCTCGGAAACTATAAGAGATAATGCAATTTGGCAACCGGCAATATAATTAGCATGCCGAATATTACTTGGAATGTGAATTGGAACGAAATCGCCAATAGATAAGACCATTTTACAATTTGGGCCCAAGTTAGAAGCAGAGCCTAAGGTGTAAACTATCGATAGTCCATATCTCGGAAACTATAAGAGATAATGCAATTTGGCAACCGGCAATGTAATTAGCATGCCGAATATTACTTGGAATGTGAATTGGAACGAAATCGCCAATAGATAAGACCATTTTACAATTTGGGCCCAAGTTAGAAGCAGAGCCTAAAGTGTAAATTATCCATAGTCCATATCTCGGAAACTATAAGAGATAATGCAATTTGGCAACCGGCAATGTAATTAGCATGCCGAATATTACTTGGAATGTGAATTGGAACGAAATCGCCAATAGATAAGCCATTTTACAATTTGGGCCCAAGTTAGAAGCAGAGCCTAAGGTGTAAATTATTGATAGTCCATATGTCGGAAACTATAAGAGATAATGCAATTTCGCAACCGGCAATGTAATTAGCATGCCGAATATTACTTGGAGTGTGAATTGGAACGAAATCGCCAATAGATAAGACCATTTTACAATTTGGGCCCAAGTTAGAAGCAGAGCCTAAGGTGTAAATTATCGATAGTCCATATCTCGGAAACTATAAGAGATAATGCAATTTGGCAACCGGCAATGTAATTAGCATGCCGAATATTACTTGGAATGTGAATTGGAACGAAATCGAAAAATATATAAGACCATTTTACAATTTGGGCTCAAGTTAGAAGCAGAGCCTAAGGTGTAAATTATCGATAGTCCATATCTCGGAAACTATAAGAGATAATGCAATTTGGCAACCGGCAATGTAATTAGCATGCCGAATATTACTTGGAATGTGAATTGGAACGAAATCGCCAATAGATAAGACCATTTTACAATTTGGGCCCAAGTTAGAAGCAGAGCCTAAGGTGTAAATTATCGATAGTCCATATCTCGGAAACTATAAGAGATAATGCAATTTGGCAACCGGCAATGTAATTAGCATGCCGAATATTACTTGGAATGTGAATTGGAACGAAATCGCCAATAGATAAGACCATATTACAATTTGGGCCCAAGTTAGAAGCAGAGCCTAAGGTGTAAATTATCGATAGTCCATATCTCGGAAACTATAAGAGATAATGCAATTTGGCAACCGGCAATGTAATTAGCATGCCGAATATTACTTGGAATGTGAATTGGAACGAAGTCGCCAATAGATAAGACCATTTTACAATTTGGGCCCAAGTTAGAAGCAGAGCCTAAGGTGTAAATTATCGATAGTCCATATCTCGGAAACTATAAGAGATAATGCAATTTGGCAACCGGCAATGTAATTAGCATGCCGAATATTACTTGGAATGTGAATTGGAACGAAATCGCCAATAGATAAGACCATTTTACAATTTGGGCCCAAGTTAGAAGCAGAGCCTAAGGTGTAAATTATCGATAGTCCATATCTCGGAAACTATAAGAGATAATGCAATTTGGCAACCGGCAATGTAATTAGCATGCCGAATATTACTTGGAATGTGAATTGGAACGAAATCGCCAATAGATAAGACCATATTACAATTTGGGCCCAAGTTAGAAGCAGAGCCTAAGGTGTAAATTATCGATAGTCCATATCTCGGAAACTATAAGAGATAATGCAATTTGGCAACCGGCAATGTAATTAGCATGCCGAATATTACTTGGAATGTGAATTGGAACGAAATCGCCAATAGATAAGACCATTTTACAATTTGGGCCCAAGTTAGAAGCAGAGCCTAAGGTGTAAATTATCGATAGTCCATATCTCGGAAACTATAAGAGATAATGCAATTTGGCAACCGGCAATGTAATTAGCATGCCGAATATTACTTGGAATGTGAATTGGAACGAAATCGCCAATAGGTAAGACCATTTTACAATTTGGGCCCAAGTTAGAAGCAGAGCCTAAGGTGTAAATTATCGATAGTCCATATCTCGGACACTATAAGAGATAATTCAATTTGGCAACCGGCAATGTAATTAGCATGCCGAATATTACTTGGAATGTGAATTGGAACGAAATCGCCAATAGATAAGCCATTTTACAATTTGGGCCCAAGTTAGAAGCAGAGCCTAAGGTGTAAATTATTGATAGTCCATATCTCGGAAACTATAAGAGATAATGCAATTTCGCAACCGGCAATGTAATTAGCATGCCGAATATTACTTGGAGTGTGAATTGGAACGAAATCGCCAATAGATAAGACCATTTTACAATTTGGGCCCAAGTTAGAAGCAGAGCCTAAGGTGTAAATTATCGATAGTCCATATCTCGGAAACTATAAGAGATAATGCAATTTGGCAACCGGCAATGTAATTAGCATGCCGAATATTACTTGGAATGTGAATTGGAACGAAATCGCCAATAGATAAGACCATTTTACAATTTGGGCCCAAGTTAGAAGCAGAGCCTAAGGTGTAAATTATCGATAGTCCATATCTCGGAAACTATAAGAGATAATGTAATTTGGCAACCGGCAATGTAATTAGCATGCCGGATATTGCTTGGAATGTGAATTGGAACGAAATCGCCAATAGATAAGACCATTTTACAATTTGGGCCCAAGTTAGAAGCAGAGCCTAAGGTGTAAATTATCGATAGTCCATATCTCGGAAACTATATGAGATAATGCAATTTGGCAACCGGCAATGTAATTAGCATGCCGAATATTACTTGGAATGTGAATTGGAACGAAATCGCCAATAGATAAGACCATTTTACAATTTGGGCCCAAGTTAGAAGCAGAGCCTAAGGTGTAAATTATCGAGAGTCCATATCTCGGAAACTATAAGAGATAATGCAATTTGGCTACCGGCAATGTAATTAGCATGCCGAATATTACTTGGAATGTGAATTGGAACGAAATCGCCAATAGAGAAGACCATTTTACAATTTGGGCCCAAGTTAGAAGCAGAGCCTAAGGTGTAAATTATCGATAGTCCATATCTCGGAAACTATAAGAGATAATGCAATTTGGCAACCGGCAATATAATTAGCATGCCGAATATTACTTGGAATGTGAATTGGAACGAAATCGCCAATAGATAAGACCATTTTACAATTTGGGCCCAAGTTAGAAGCAGAGCCTAAGGTGTAAATTATTGATAGTCCATATCTCGGAAACTATAAGAGATAATGCAATTTCGCAACCGGCAATGTAATTAGCATGCCGAATATTACTTGGAGTGTGAATTGGAACGAAATCGCCAATAGATAAGACCATTTTACAATTTGGGCCCAAGTTAGAAGCAGAGCCTAAGGTGTAAATTATCGATAGTCTATATCTCGGAAACTATAAGAGATAATGCAATTTGACAACTGGCAATGTAATTAGCATGCCGAATATTACTTGGAATGTGAATTGGGACGAAATCGCCAATAGATAAGACCATTTTACAATCTGGGCCCAAGTTAGAAGCAGAGCCTAAGGTGTAAATTATCGATAGTCCATATCTCGGAAACTATAAGAGATAATGCAATTTGGCAACCGGCAATGTAATTAGCATGCCGAATATTACTTGGAATGTGAATTGGAATGAAATCGCCAATAGATAAGACCATTTTACAATTTGGGCCCAAGTTAGAAGCAGAGCCTAAGGTGTAAATTATCCATAGTCCATATCTCGAAAACTATAAGAGATAATGCAATTTGGCAACTGGCAATGTAATTAGCATGCCGAATATTACTTGGAATGTGAATTGGGACGAAATCGCCAATAGATAAGACCATTTTACAATTTGGGCCCAAGTTAGAAGCAGAGCCTAAGGTGTAAATTATCGATAGTCCATATCTCGGAAACTATAAGAGATAATGCAATTTGGCAACCGGCAATGTAATTAGCATGCCGAATATTACTTGGAATGTGAATTGGAACGAAATCGCCAATAGATAAGCCATTTTACAATTTGGGCCCAAGTTAGAAGCAGAGCCTAAGGTGTAAACTATCGATAGTCCATATCTCGGAAACTATAAGAGATAATGCAATTTGGCAACCGGCAATGTAATTAGCATGCCGAATATTACTTGGAATGTGAATTGGAACGAAATCGCCAATAGATAAGACCATTTTACAATTTGGGCCCAAGTTAGAAGCAGAGCCTAAAGTGTAAATTATCCATAGTCCATATCTCGGAAACTATAAGAGATAATGCAATTTGGCAACCGGCAATGTAATTAGCATGCCGAATATTACTTGGAATGTGAATTGGAACGAAATCGCCAATAGATAAGCCATTTTACAATTTGGGCCCAAGTTAGAAGCAGAGCCTAAGGTGTAAATTATTGATAGTCCATATGTCGGAAACTATAAGAGATAATGCAATTTCGCAACCGGCAATGTAATTAGCATGCCGAATATTACTTGGAGTGTGAATTGGAACGAAATCGCCAATAGATAAGACCATTTTACAATTTGGGCCCAAGTTAGAAGCAGAGCCTAAGGTGTAAATTATCGATAGTCCATATCTCGGAAACTATAAGAGATAATGCAATTTGGCAACCGGCAATGTAATTAGCATGCCGAATATTACTTGGAATGTGAATTGGAACGAAATCGAAAAATATATAAGACCATTTTACAATTTGGGCCCAAGTTAGAAGCAGAGCCTAAGGTGTAAATTATCGATAGTCCATATCTCGGAAACTATAAGAGATAATGCAATTTGGCAACCGGCAATGTAATTAGCATGCCGAATATTACTTGGAATGTGAATTGGAACGAAATCGCCAATAGATAAGACCATTTTACAATTTGGGCCCAAGTTAGAAGCAGAGCCTAAGGTGTAAATTATCGATAGTCCATATCTCGGAAACTATAAGAGATAATGCAATTTGGCAACCGGCAATGTAATTAGCATGCCGAATATTACTTGGAATGTGAATTGGAACGAAATCGCCAATAGATAAGACCATATTACAATTTGGGCCCAAGTTAGAAGCAGAGCCTAAGGTGTAAATTATCGATAGTCCATATCTCGGAAACTATAAGAGATAATGCAATTTGGCAACCGGCAATGTAATTAGCATGCCGAATATTACTTGGAATGTGAATTGGAACGAAGTCGCCAATAGATAAGACCATTTTACAATTTGGGCCCAAGTTAGAAGCAGAGCCTAAGGTGTAAATTATCGATAGTCCATATCTCGGAAACTATAAGAGATAATGCAATTTGGCAACCGGCAATGTAATTAGCATGCCGAATATTACTTGGAATGTGAATTGGAACGAAATCGCCAATAGATAAGACCATTTTACAATTTGGGCCCAAGTTAGAAGCAGAGCCTAAGGTGTAAATTATCGATAGTCCATATCTCGGAAACTATAAGAGATAATGCAATTTGGCAACCGGCAATGTAATTAGCATGCCGAATATTACTTGGAATGTGAATTGGAACGAAATCGCCAATAGATAAGACCATATTACAATTTGGGCCCAAGTTAGAAGCAGAGCCTAAGGTGTAAATTATCGATAGTCCATATCTCGGAAACTATAAGAGATAATGCAATTTGGCAACCGGCAATGTAATTAGCATGCCGAATATTACTTGGAATGTGAATTGGAACGAAATCGCCAATAGATAAGACCATTTTACAATTTGGGCCCAAGTTAGAAGCAGAGCCTAAGGTGTAAATTATCGATAGTCCATATCTCGGAAACTATAAGAGATAATGCAATTTGGCAACCGGCAATGTAATTAGCATGCCGAATATTACTTGGAATGTGAATTGGAACGAAATCGCCAATAGGTAAGACCATTTTACAATTTGGGCCCAAGTTAGAAGCAGAGCCTAAGGTGTAAATTATCGATAGTCCATATCTCGGACACTATAAGAGATAATTCAATTTGGCAACCGGCAATGTAATTAGCATGCCGAATATTACTTGGAATGTGAATTGGAACGAAATCGCCAATAGATAAGCCATTTTACAATTTGGGCCCAAGTTAGAAGCAGAGCCTAAGGTGTAAATTATTGATAGTCCATATCTCGGAAACTATAAGAGATAATGCAATTTCGCAACCGGCAATGTAATTAGCATGCCGAATATTACTTGGAGTGTGAATTGGAACGAAATCGCCAATAGATAAGACCATTTTACAATTTGGGCCCAAGTTAGAAGCAGAGCCTAAGGTGTAAATTATCGATAGTCCATATCTCGGAAACTATAAGAGATAATGCAATTTGGCAACCGGCAATGTAATTAGCATGCCGAATATTACTTGGAATGTGAATTGGAACGAAATCGCCAATAGATAAGACCATTTTACAATTTGGGCCCAAGTTAGAAGCAGAGCCTAAGGTGTAAATTATCGATAGTCCATATCTCGGAAACTATAAGAGATAATGTAATTTGGCAACCGGCAATGTAATTAGCATGCCGGATATTGCTTGGAATGTGAATTGGAACGAAATCGCCAATAGATAAGACCATTTTACAATTTGGGCCCAAGTTAGAAGCAGAGCCTAAGGTGTAAATTATCGATAGTCCATATCTCGGAAACTATATGAGATAATGCAATTTGGCAACCGGCAATGTAATTAGCATGCCGAATATTACTTGGAATGTGAATTGGAACGAAATCGCCAATAGATAAGACCATTTTACAATTTGGGCCCAAGTTAGAAGCAGAGCCTAAGGTGTAAATTATCGAGAGTCCATATCTCGGAAACTATAAGAGATAATGCAATTTGGCTACCGGCAATGTAATTAGCATGCCGAATATTACTTGGAATGTGAATTGGAACGAAATCGCCAATAGAGAAGACCATTTTACAATTTGGGCCCAAGTTAGAAGCAGAGCCTAAGGTGTAAATTATCGATAGTCCATATCTCGGAAACTATAAGAGATAATGCAATTTGGCAACCGGCAATATAATTAGCATGCCGAATATTACTTGGAATGTGAATTGGAACGAAATCGCCAATAGATAAGACCATTTTACAATTTGGGCCCAAGTTAGAAGCAGAGCCTAAGGTGTAAATTATTGATAGTCCATATCTCGGAAACTATAAGAGATAATGCAATTTCGCAACCGGCAATGTAATTAGCATGCCGAATATTACTTGGAGTGTGAATTGGAACGAAATCGCCAATAGATAAGACCATTTTACAATTTGGGCCCAAGTTAGAAGCAGAGCCTAAGGTGTAAATTATCGATAGTCTATATCTCGGAAACTATAAGAGATAATGCAATTTGACAACTGGCAATGTAATTAGCATGCCGAATATTACTTGGAATGTGAATTGGGACGAAATCGCCAATAGATAAGACCATTCTACAATCTGGGCCCAAGTTAGAAGCAGAGCCTAAGGTGTAAATTATCGATAGTCCATATCTCGGAAACTATAAGAGATAATGCAATTTGGCAACCGGCAATGTAATTAGCATGCCGAATATTACTTGGAATGTGAATTGGAATGAAATCGCCAATAGATAAGACCATTTTACAATTTGGGCCCAAGTTAGAAGCAGAGCCTAAGGTGTAAATTATCCATAGTCCATATCTCGAAAACTATAAGAGATAATGCAATTTGGCAACTGGCAATGTAATTAGCATGCCGAATATTACTTGGAATGTGAATTGGGACGAAATCGCCAATAGATAAGACCATTTTACAATTTGGGCCCAAGTTAGAAGCAGAGCCTAAGGTGTAAATTATCGATAGTCCATATCTCGGAAACTATAAGAGATAATGCAATTTGGCAACCGGCAATGTAATTAGCATGCCGAATACTACTTGGAATGTGAATTGGAACGAAATCGCCAATAGATAAGACCATTTTACAGTTTGGGCCCAAGTTAGAAGCAGAGCCTAAGGTTAAAAATATTCGATAGTCCATATCTCGGAAACTATAAGAGATAATGCAATTTGGGAACCGGCAATGTAATTAGCATGCCGAATATTACTTAGAATGTGAATTGGAACGAAATCGCCAATAGATAAGACCATTTTACAATTTGGGCCCAAGTTAGAAGCAGAGCCTAAGGTGTAAATTATCGATAGTCCATATTTCGGAAACTATAAGAGATAATGCAACTTGGCCACCGGCAATGTAATTAGCATGCCGAATATTACTTGGAATGTGAATTGGAACGAAATCGCCAATAGGTAAGACCATTTTACAATTTGGGCCCAAGTTAGAAGCAGAGCCTAAGGTGTAAATTATCGATAGTCCATATCTCGGAAACTATAGGAGATAATTCAATTTGGCAACCGGCAATGCAATTAGCATGCCGAATATTACTTGGAATGTGAATTGGAACGAAATCGCCAATAGATAAGACCATTTTACAATTTGGGCCCAAGTTAGAAGCAGAGCCTAAGGTGTAAATTATCGATAGTCCATATCTCGGAAACTATAAGAGATAATGCAATTTGGCAACCGGCAATGTAATTAGCATGCCGAATATTACTTGGAATGTGAATTGGAACGAAATCGCCAATAGATAAGACCATTTTACAATTTGGGCCCAAGTTAGAAGCAGAGCCTAAGGTGTAAATTATCGATAGTCCATATCTCGGAAACTATAAGAGATAATTCAATTTGGCAACCGGCAATGTAATTAGCATGCCGAATATTACTTGGAATGTGAATTGGAACGAAATCGCCAATAGATAAACCATTTTACAATTTGGGCCCAAGTTAGAAGCAGATTCTAAGGTGTAAATTATCGATAGTCCATATCTCGGAAACTATAAGAGATAATGCAATTTGGCAACCGGCAATGTAATTAGCATGCCGAATATTACTTGGAATGTGAATTGGAACGAAATAGCCAATAGATAAGACCATTTTACAATTTGGGCCCAAGTTAGAAGCCGAGCCTAAGGTGTAAATTATCGATAGTCCATATCTCTGAAACTATAAGAGATAATGCAATTTGGCAACCGGCAATGTAATCAGCATGCCGAGTATTACTTGGAATGTGAATTGGAACGAAATCGCCAATAGATAAGACCATTTTACAATTTGGGCCCAAGTTAGAAGCAGAGCCTAAGGTGTAAATTATCGATAGTCCATATCTCGGAAACTATAAAAGATAATGCAATTTGGCAACCGGCAATGTAATTAGCATGCCGAATATTACTTGGAATGTGAATTGGAACGAAATCGCCAATAGATAAGACCATTTTACAATTTGGGCCCAAGTTAGAAGCAGAGCCTAAGGTGTAAATTATCCATAGTCCATATCTCGGAAACTATAGGAGATAATTCAATTTGGCAACCGGCAATGTAATTAGCATGCCGAATATTACTTGGAATGTGAATTGGAACGAAATCGCCAATAGATAAGACCATTTTACAATTTGGGCCCAAGTTAGAAGCAGATCCTAAGGTGTAAATTATCGATAGTCCATATCTCGGAAACTATAAGAGATAATGCAATTTGGCAACCGGCAATGTAATTAGCATGCCGAATATTACTTGGAATGTGAATTGGAACGAAATAGCCAATAGATAAGACCATTTTACAATTTGGGCCCAAGTTAGAAGCAGAGCCTAAGGTGTAAATTATCGATAGTCCATATCTCTGAAACTATAAGAGATAATGCAATTTGGCAACCGGCAATGTAATCAGCATGCCGAGTATTACTTGGAATGTGAATTGGAACGAAATCGCCAATAGATAAGGCCATTTTACAATTTGGGCCCAAGTTAGAAGCAGAGCCTGAGGTGTAAATTATCGATAGTCCATATCTCGGAAACTATAAAAGATAATGCAATTTGGCAACCGGCAATGTAATTAGCATGCCGAATATTACTTGGAATGTGAATTGGAACGAAATCGCCAATAGATAAGACCATTTTACAATTTGGGCCCAAGTTAGAAGCAGAGCCTAAGGTGTAAATTATCGATAGTCCATATCTCGGAAACTATAAGAGATAATGCAATTTGGCAACCGGCAATGTAATTAGCATGCCGAATATTACTTGGAATGTGAATTGGAACGAAATAGCCAATAGATAAGGCCATTTTACAATTTGGGCCCAAGTTAGAAGCAGAGCCTAAGGTGTAAATTATCGATAGTCCATATCTGGGAAACTATAAGAGATAATGCAATTTGGCAACCGGCAATGTAATTAGCATGCCGAATATTACTTGGAATGTGAATTGGGACGAAATCGCCAATAGATAAGACCATTTTACAATTTGGGCCCAAGTTAGAAGCAGAGCCTAAGGTGTAAATTATCGATAGTCCATATCTCGGAAACTATAAGAGATAATGCAATTTGGCAACCGGCAATGTAATTAGCATGCCGAATATTACTTGGAATGTGAATTGGAACGAAATCGCCAATAGATAAGACCATTTTACAATTTGGGCCCAAGTTAGAAGCAGAGCCTAAGGTGTAAATTATCGATAGTCCATATCTCGGAAACTATAAGAGATAATGCAATTTGGCAACCGGCAATGTAATTAGCATGCCGAATATTACTTGGAATGTGAATTGGAACGAAATCGCCAATAGATAAGACCATTTTACAATTTGGGCCCAAGTTAGAAGCAGAGCCTAAGGTGTAAATTATCGATAGTCCATATCTCGGAAACTATAAGAGATAATGCAATTTCGCAACCGGCAATGTAATTAGCATGCCGAATATTACTTGGAATGTGAATTGGGACGAAATCGCCAATAGATAAGACCATTTTACAATTTGGGCCCAAGTTAGAAGCAGAGCCTAAGGTGTAAATTATCGATAGTCCATATCTCGGAAACTATAAGAGATAATGCAATTTCGCAACCGGCAATGTAATTAGCATGCCGAATATTACTTGGAATGTGAATTGGGACGAAATCGCCAATAGATAAGACCATTTTACAATTTGGGCCCAAGTTAGAAGCAGAGCCTAAGGTGTAAATTATCGATAGTCCATATCTCGGAAACTAAAAGAGATAATGCAATTTGGCAACCGGCAATGTAATTAGCATGCCGAATATTACTTGGAATGTGAATTGGAACGAAATCGCCAATAGATAAGACCATTTTACAATTTGGGCCCAAGTTAGAAGCAGAGCCTAAGGTGTAAATTATCGATAGTCCATATCTCGGAAACTATAAGAGATAATGCAATTTCGCAACCGGCAATGTAATTAGCATGCCGAATATTACTTGGATTGTGAATTGGAAAGAAATCGCCAATAGATAAGACCATTTTACAATTTGGGCCCAAGTTAGAAGCAGAGCCTAAGGTGTAAATTATCGATAGTCCATATCTCGGAAACTAAAAGAGATAATGCAATTTGGCAACCGGCAAAGTAATTAGCATGCCGAATATTACTTGGAATGTGAATTGGAACGAAATCGCCAATAGATAAGACCATTTTACAATTTGGGCCCAAGTTAGAAGCAGAGCCTAAGGTGTAAATTATCGATAGTCCATATCTCGGAAACTATAAGAGATAATGCAATTTCGCAACCGGCAATGTAATTAGCATGCCGAATATTACTTGGATTGTGAATTGGAACGAAATCGCCAATAGATAAGACCATTTTACAATTTGATCCCAAGTTAGAAGCAGTGCCTAAAGTGTAAATTATCGATAGTCCATATCTCGGAAACTATAAGAGATAATGCAATTTGGCAACCGGCAATGTAATTAGCATGCCGAATATTACTTGGATTGTGAATTGGAACGAAATCGGCAATAGATAAGACCATTTTACAATTTGGGCCCAAGTTAGAAGCAGAGCCTAAGGTGTAAATTATCCATAGTCCATATCTCGGAAACTATAAGAGATAATGCAATTTGGCAACTGGCAATGTAATTAGCATGCCGAATATTACTTGGAATGTGAATTGGAACGAAATCGCCAATAGATAAGACCATTTTACAATTTGGGCCCAAGTTAAAAGCAGAGCCTAATTTGTAAATTATCGATAGTCCATATCTCGGAAACTATAAGAGATAATGCAATTTGGCAACCGGCAATGTAATTAGCATGCCGAATACTACTTGGAATGTGAATTGGAACGAAATCGCCAATAGATAAGACCATTTTACAGTTTGGGCCCAAGTTAGAAGCAGAGCCTAAGGTTAAAAATAATCGATAGTCTATATCTCGGAAACTATAAGAGATAATGCAATTTGGGAACCGGCAATGTAATTAGCATGCCGAATATTACTTGGAATGTGAATTGGAACGAAATCGCCAATAGATAAGACCATTTTACAATTTGGGCCCAAGTTAGAAGCAGAGCCTAAGGTGTAAATTATCGATAGTCCATATCTCGGAAACTATAAGAGATAATGCAACTTGGCCACCGGCAATGTAATTAGCATGCCGAATATTACTTGGAATGTGAATTGGAACGAAATCGCCAATAGGTAAGACCATTTTACAATTTGGGCCCAAGTTAGAAGCAGAGCCTAAGGTGTAAATTATCGATAGTCCATATCTCGGAAACTATAAGAGATAATGCAATTTGGCAACCGGCAATGTAATTAGCATGCCGAATATTACTTGGAATGTGAATTGGAACGAAATCGCCAATAGATAAGACCATTTTACAATTTGGGCCCAAGTTAGAAGCAGGGCCTAAGGTGTAAATTATCGATAGTCCATATCTCTGAAACTATAAGAGGTAATGCAATTTGGCAACCGGCAATGTAATCAGCATGCCGAGTATTACTTGGAATGTGAATTGGAACGAAATCGCCAATAGATAAGACCATTTTACAATTTGGGCCCAAGTTAGAAGCAGAGCCTAAGGTGTAAATTATCGATAGTCCATATCTCGGAAACTATAAGAGATAATGCAATTTGGCAACCGGCAATGTAATTAGCATGCCGAATATTACTTGGAATGTGAATTGGAACGAAATCGCCAATAGATAAGACCATTTTACAATTTGGGCCCAAGTTAGAAGCAGGGCCTAAGGTGTAAATTATCGATAGTCCATATCTCTGAAACTATAAGAGATAATGCAATTTGGCAACCGGCAATGTAATCAGCATGCCGAGTATTACTTGGAATGTGAATTGGAACGAAATCGCCAATAGATTAGGCCATTTTACAATTTGGGTCCAAGTTAGAAGCAGAGCCTAAGGTGTAAATTATCGATAGTCCATATCTCGGAAACTATAAGAGATAATGCAATTTGGCAACCGGCAATGTAATTAGCATGCCGAATATTACTTGGAATGTGAATTGGAACGAAATCGCCAATAGATAAGACCATTTTACAATTTGGGCCCAAGTTAGAAGCAGAGCCTAAGGTGTAAATTATCGATAGTCCATATCTCGGAAACTATAAGAGATAATGCAATTTGGCAAACGGCAATGTAATTAGCATGCCGAATATTACTTGGAATGTGAATTGGAACGAAATCGCCAATAGGTAAGACTATTTTACAATTTGGGCCCAAGTTAGAAGCAGAGCCTAAGGTGTAAATTATCGATAGTCCATATCTCGGAAACTATAAGAGATAATTCAATTTGGCAACCGGCAATGTAATTAGCATGCCGGATATTGCTTGGAATGTGAATTGGAACGAAATCGCCAATAGATAAGACCATTTTACAATTTGGGCCCAAGTTAGAAGCAGAGCCTAAGGTGTAAATTATCGATAGTCCATATCTCGGAAACTATAAGAGATAATGCAATTTGGCAAACGTCAATGTAATTAGCATGCCGAATATTACTTGGAATGTGAATTGGAACGAAATCGCCAATAGGTAAGACTATTTTACAATTTGGGCCCAAGTTAGAAGCAGAGCCTAAGGTGTAAATTATCGATAGTCCATATCTCGGAAACTATAAGAGATAATTCAATTTGGCAACCGGCAATGTAATTAGCATGCCGGATATTGCTTGGAATGTGAATTGGAACGAAATCGCCAATAGATAAGACCATTTTACAATTTGGGCCCAAGTTAGAAGCAGAGCCTAAGGTGTAAATTATCGATAGTCCATATCTCGGAAACTATAAGAGATAATGCAATTTGGCAACCGGCAATGTAATTAGCATGCCGAATATTACTTGGAATGTGAATTGGAACGAAATCGCCAATAGATAAGACCATATTACAATTTGGGCCCAAGTTAGAAGCAGAGCCTAAGGTGTAAATTATCGATAGTCCATATCTCGGAAACTATAAGAGATAATGCAATTTGGCAACCGGCAATGTAATTAGCATGCCGAATATTACTTGGAATGTGAATTGGAACGAAATCGCCAATAGATAAGACCATTTTACAATTTGGGCCCAAGTTAGAAGCAGAGCCTAAGGTGTAAATTATCGATAGTCCATATCTCGGAAACTATAAGAGATAATGCAATTTGGCAACCGGCAATGTAATTAGCATGCCGAATATTACTTGGAATGTGAATTGGAACGAAATCGCCAATAGGTAAGACCATTTTACAATTTGGGCCCAAGTTAGAAGCAGATCCTAAGGTGTAAATTATCGATAGTCCATATCTCGGAAACTATAAGAGGTAATGCAATTTGGCAACCGGCAATGTTATTAGCATGCCGAATATTACTTGGAATGTGAATTGGAATGAAATCGCCAATAGATAAGACCATTTTACAATTTGGGCCCAAGTTAGAAGCAGAGCCTAAGGTGTAAATTATCCATAGTCCATATCTCGGAAACTATAAGAGATAATGCAATTTGACAACTGGCAATGTAATTAGCATGCCGAATATTACTTGGAATGTGAATTGGGACGAAATCGCCAATAGATAAGACCATTTTACAATTTGGGCCCAAGTTAGAAGCAGAGCCTAAGGTGTAAATTATCGATAGTCCATATCTCGGAAACTATAAGAGATAATGCAATTTGGCAACCGGCAATGTAATTAGCATGCCGAATATTACTTGGAATGTGAATTGGAATGAAATCGCCAATAGATAAGACCATTTTACAATTTGGGCCCAAGTTAGAAGCAGAGCCTAAGGTGTAAATTATCCATAGTCCATATCTCGAAAACTATAAGAGATAATGCAATTTGGCAACTGGCAATGTAATTAGCATGCCGAATATTACTTGGAATGTGAATTGGGACGAAATCGCCAATAGATAAGACCATTTTACAATTTGGGCCCAAGTTAGAAGCAGAGCCTAAGGTGTAAATTATCGATAGTCCATATCTCGGAAACTATAAGAGATAATGCAATTTGGCAACCGGCAATGTAATTAGCATGCCGAATACTACTTGGAATGTGAATTGGAACGAAATCGCCAATAGATAAGACCATTTTACAGTTTGGGCCCAAGTTAGAAGCAGAGCCTAAGGTTAAAAATAATCGATAGTCCATATCTCGGAAACTATAAGAGATAATGCAATTTGGGAACCGGCAATGTAATTAGCATGCCGAATATTACTTAGAATGTGAATTGGAACGAAATCGCCAATAGATAACACCATTTTACAATTTGGGCCCAAGTTAGAAGCAGAGCCTAAGGTGTAAATTATCGATAGTCCATATTTCGGAAACTATAAGAGATAATGCAACTTGGCCACCGGCAATGTAATTAGCATGCCGAATATTACTTGGAATGTGAATTGAAACGAAATCGCCAATAGGTAAGACCATTTTACAATTTGGGCCCAAGTTAGAAGCAGAGCCTAAGGTGTAAATTAACGATAGTCCATATCTCGGAAACTATAGGAGATAATTCAATTTGGCAACCGGCAATGTAATTAGCATGCCGAATATTACTTGGAATGTGAATTGGAACGAAATCGCCAATAGATAAGACCATTTTACAATTTGGGCCCAAGTTAGAAGCAGAGCCTAAGGTGTAAATTATCGATAGTCCATATCTCGGAAACTATAAGAGATAATGCAATTTGGCAACCGGCAATGTAATTAGCATGCCGAATATTACTTGGAATGTGAATTGGAACGAAATCGCCAATAGATAAGACCATTTTACAATTTGGGCCCAAGTTAGAAGCAGAGCCTAAGGTGTAAATTATCGATAGTCCATATCTCGGAAACTATAAGAGATAATTCAATTTGGCAACCGGCAATGTAATTAGCATGCCGAATATTACTTGGAATGTGAATTGGAACGAAATCGCCAATAGATAAACCATTTTACAATTTGGGCCCAAGTTAGAAGCAGATCCTAAGGTGTAAATTATCGATAGTCCATATCTCGGAAACTATAAGAGATAATGCAATTTGGCAACCGGCAATGTAATTAGCATGCCGAATATTACTTGGAATGTGAATTGGAACGAAATAGCCAATAGATAAGACCATTTTACAATTTGGGCCCAAGTTAGAAGCAGAGCCTAAGGTGTAAATTATCGATAGTCCATATCTCTGAAACTATAAGAGATAATGCAATTTGGCAACCGGCAATGTAATCAGCATGCCGAGTATTACTTGGAATGTGAATTGGAACGAAATCGCCAATAGATAAGGCCATTTTACAATTTGGGCCCAAGTTAGAAGCAGAGCCTAAGGTGTAAATTATCGATAGTCCATATCTCGGAAACTATAAAAGATAATGCAATTTGGCAACCGGCAATGTAATTAGCATGCCGAATATTACTTGGAATGTGAATTGGAACGAAATCACCAATAGATAAGACCATTTTACAATTTGGGCCCAAGTTAGAAGCAGAGCCTAAGGTGTAAATTATCCATAGTCCATATCTCGGAAACTATAGGAGATAATTCAATTTGGCAACCGGCAATGTAATTAGCATGCCGAATATTACTTGGAATGTGAATTGGAACGAAATCGCCAATAGATAAGACCATTTTACAATTTGGGCCCAAGTTAGAAGCAGATCCTAAGGTGTAAATTATCGATAGTCCATATCTCGGAAACTATAAGAGATAATGCAATTTGGCAACCGGCAATGTAATTAGCATGCCGAATATTACTTGGAATGTGAATTGGAACGAAATAGCCAATAGATAAGACCATTTTACAATTTGGGCCCAAGTTAGAAGCAGAGCCTAAGGTGTAAATTATCGATAGTCCATATCTCTGAAACTATAAGAGATAATGCAATTTGGCAACCGGCAATGTAATCAGCATGCCGAGTATTACTTGGAATGTGAATTGGAACGAAATCGCCAATAGATAAGGCCATTTTACAATTTGGGCCCAAGTTAGAAGCAGAGCCTAAGGTGTAAATTATCGATAGTCCATATCTCGGAAACTATAAAAGATAATGCAATTTGGCAACCGGCAATGTAATTAGCATGCCGAATATTACTTGGAATGTGAATTGGAACGAAATCGCCAATAGATAAGACCATTTTACAATTTGGGCCCAAGTTAGAAGCAGAGCCTAAGGTGTAAATTATCGATAGTCCATATCTCGGAAACTATAAGAGATAATGCAATTTGGCAACCGGCAATGTAATTAGCATGCCGAATATTACTTGGAATGTGAATTGGAACGAAATCGCCAATAGATAAGGCCATTTTACAATTTGGGCCCAAGTTAGAAGCAGAGCCTAAGGTGTAAATTATCGATAGTCCATATCTCGGAAACTATAAGAGATAATGCAATTTGGCAACCGGCAATGTAATTAGCATGCCGAATATTACTTGGAATGTGAATTGGAACGAAATCGCCAATAGATAAGACCATTTTACAATTTGGGCCCAAGTTAGAAGCAGAGCCTAAGGTGTAAATTATCGATAGTCCATATCTCGGAAACTATAAGAGATAATGCAATTTCGCAACCGGCAATGTAATTAGCATGCCGAATATTACTTGGAATGTGAATTAGGACGAAATCGCCAATAGATAAGACCATTTTACAATTTGGGCCCAAGTTAGAAGCAGAGCCTAAGGTGTAAATTATCGATAGTCCATATCTCGGAAACTATAAGAGATAATGCAATTTGGCAACCGGCAATGTAATTAGCATGCCGAATATTACTTGGAATGTGAATTGGAACGAAATCGCCAATAGATAAGACCATTTTACAATTTGGGCCCAAGTTAGAAGCAGAGCCTAAGGTGTAAATTATCGATAGTCCATATCTCGGAAACTATAAGAGATAATGCAATTTCGCAACCGGCAATGTAATTAGCATGCCGAATATTACTTGGAATGTGAATTGGGACGAAATCGCCAATAGATAAGACCATTTTACACTTTGGGCCCAAGTTAGAAGCAGAGCCTAAGGTGTAAATTATCGATAGTCCATATCTCGGAAACTAAAAGAGATAATGCAATTTGGCAACCGGCAATGTAATTAGCATGCCGAATATTACTTGGAATGTGAATTGGAACGAAATCGCCAATAGATAAGACCATTTTACAATTTGGGCCCAAGTTAGAAGCAGAGCCTAAGGTGTAAATTATCGATAGTCCATATCTCGGAAACTATAAGAGATAATGCAATTTCGCAACCGGCAATGTAATTAGCATGCCGAATATTACTTGGAATGTGAATTGGGACGAAATCGCCAATAGATAAGACCATTTTACAATTTGGGCCCAAGTTAGAAGCAGAGCCTAAGGTGTAAATTATCGATAGTCCATATCTCGGAAACTATAAGAGATAATGCAATTTCGCAACCGGCAATGTAATTAGCATGCCGAATATTACTTGGAATGTGAATTGGGACGAAATCGCCAATAGATAAGACCATTTTACACTTTGGGCCCAAGTTAGAAGCAGAGCCTAAGGTGTAAATTATCGATAGTCCATATCTCGGAAACTAAAAGAGATAATGCAATTTGGCAACCGGCAATGTAATTAGCATGCCGAATATTACTTGGAATGTGAATTGGAACGAAATCGCCAATAGATAAGACCATTTTACAATTTGGGCCCAAGTTAGAAGCAGAGCCTAAGGTGTAAATTATCGATAGTCCATATCTCGGAAACTATAAGAGATAATGCAATTTCGCAACCGGCAATGTAATTAGCATGCCGAATATTACTTGGAATGTGAATTGGGACGAAATCGCCAATAGATAAGACCATTTTACAATTTGGGCCCAAGTTAGAAGCAGAGCCTAAGGTGTAAATTATCGAAAGTCCATATCTCGGAAACTATAAGAGATAATTCAATTTGGCAACCGGCAATGTAATTAGCATGCCGAATATTACTTGGAATGTGAATTGGAACGAAATCGCCAATAGATAAGACCATTTTACAATTTGGGCCCAAGTTAGAAGCAGAGCCTAAGGTGTAAATTATCGATAGTCAATAACTCGGAAACTATAAGAGATAATGCAATTTGGCAACCGGCAATGTAATTAGCATGCCGAATATTACTTGGAATGTGAATTGGAACGAAATCGCCAATAGATAAGACGATTTTACAATTTGGGCCCAAGTTAGAAGCAGAGCCTAAGGTGTAAATTATCGATAGTCCATATCTCGGAAACTATAAGAGATAATGCAATTTGGCAACCGGCAATGTAATTAGCATGGCGAATATTACTTGGATTGTGAATTGGAACGAAATCGCCAATAGATAAGACCATTTTACAATTTGGGCCCAAGTTAGAAGCAGAACCTAAGGTGTAAATTATCGATAGTCCATATCTCGGAAACTATAAGAGATAATGCAATTTGGCAACCGGCAATGTAATTAGCATGCCGAGTATTACTTGGAATGTGAATTGTAACGAAATCGCCAATAGATAAGACCATTTTACAATTTGGGCCCAAGTTAGAAGCAGAGCCTAAGGTGTAAATTATCGATAGTCCATATCTCGGAAACTATAAGAGATAATGCAATTTGGCAACCGGCAATGTAATTAGCATGCCGAATATTACTTGGAATGTGAATTGGAATGAAATCGCCAATAGATAAGACCATTTTACAATTTGATCCCAAGTTAGAAGCAGTGCCTAAAGTGTAAATTATCGATAGTCCATATCTCGGAAACTATAAGAGATAATGCAATTTGGCAACCGGCAATGTAATTAGCATGCCGAATATTACTTGGATTGTGAATTGGAACGAAATCGGCAATAGATAAGACCATTTTACAATTTGGGCCCAAGTTAGAAGCAGAGCCTAAGGTGTAAATTATCCATAGTCCATATCTCGGAAACTATAAGAGATAATGCAATTTGGCAACTGGCAATGTAATTAGCATGCCGAATATTACTTGGAATGTGAATTGGAACGAAATCGCCAATAGATAAGACCATTTTACAATTTGGGCCCAAGTTAGAAGCAGAGCCTAAGGTGTAAATTATCGATAGTCCATATCTCGGAAACTATAAGAGATAATGCAATTTGGCAACCGGCAATGTAATTAGCATGCCGAATACTACTTGGAATGTGAATTGGAACGAAATCGCCAATAGATAAGACCATTTTACAGTTTGGGCCCAAGTTAGAAGCAGAGCCTAAGGTTAAAAATAATCGATAGTCTATATCTCGGAAACTATAAGAGATAATGCAATTTGGGAACCGGCAATGTAATTATCATGCCGAATATTACTTGGAATGTGAATTGGAACGAAATCGCCAATAGATAAGACCATTTTACAATTTGGGCCCAAGTTAGAAGCAGAGCCTAAGGTGTAAATTATCGATAGTCCATATCTCGGAAACTATAAGAGATAATGCAACTTGGCCACCGGCAATGTAATTAGCATGCCGAATATTACTTGGAATGTGAATTGGAACGAAATCGCCAATAGGTAAGACCATTTTACAATTTGGGCCCAAGTTAGAAGCAGAGCCTAAGGTGTAAATTATCGATAGTCCATATCTCGGAAACTATAAGAGATAATGCAATTTGGCAACCGGCAATGTAATTAGCATGCCGAATATTACTTGGAATGTGAATTGGAACGAAATCGCCAATAGATAAGACCATTTTACAATTTGGGCCCAAGTTAGAAGCAGGGCCTAAGGTGTAAATTATCGATAGTCCATATCTCTGAAACTATAAGAGATAATGCAATTTGGCAACCGGCAATGTAATCAGCATGCCGAGTATTACTTGGAATGTGAATTGGAACGAAATCGCCAATAGATAAGGCCATTTTACAATTTGGGTCCAAGTTAGAAGCAGAGCCTAAGGTGTAAATTATCGATAGTCCATATCTCGGAAACTATAAGAGATAATGCAATTTGGTAACCGGCAATGTAATTAGCATGCCGAATATTACTTGGAATGTGAATTGGAACGAAATCGCCAATAGATAAGACCATTTTACAATTTGGGCCCAAGTTAGAAGCAGAGCCTAAGGTGTAAATTATCGATAGACCATATCTCGGAAACTATAAGAGATAATGCAATTTGGCAACCGGCAATGTAATTAGCATGCCGAATATTACTTGGAATGTGAATTGGAACGAAATCGCCAATAGATAAGACCATTTTACAATTTGGGCCCAAGTTAGAAGCAGAACCTAAGGTGTAAATTATCGATAGTCCATATCTCGGAAACTATAAGAGATAATGCAATTTGGCAACCGGCAATGTAATTAGCATGCCGAATATTACTTGGAATGTGAATTGGAACGAAATCGCCAATAGATAAGACCATTTTACAATTTGGGCCCAAGTTAGAAGCAGAGCCTAAGGTGTAAATTATCGACAGTCCATATCTCGGAAGCTATAAGAGATAATGCAATTTGGCAACCGGCAATGCAATTAGCATGCCGAATATTACTTGGAATGTGAATTGGAACGAAATCGCCAATAGATAAGACCATTTTACAATTTGAACCCAAGTTAGAAGCAGAGCCTAAGGTGTAAATTATCGATAGTCCATATCTCGGAAACTATAAGAGATAATGCAATTTGGCAACCGGCAATGTAATTAGCATGCCGAATATTACTTGGAGAGTGAATTGGAACGAAATCGCCAATAGATAAGACCATTTTACAATTTGGGCCCAAGTTAGAAGCAGAGCCTAAGGTGTAAATTATCGATAGTCCATATCTCGGAAACTATAAGAGATAATGCAATTTGGCAAACGGCAATGTAATTAGCATGCCGAATATTACTTGGAATGTGAATTGGAACGAAATCGCCAATAGGTAAGACTATTTTACAATTTGGGCCCAAGTTAGAAGCAGAGCCTAAGGTGTAAATTATCGATAGTCCATATCTCGGAAACTATAAGAGATAATTCAATTTGGCAACCGGCAATGTAATTAGCATGCCGGATATTGCTTGGAATGTGAATTGGAACGAAATCGCCAATAGATAAGACCATTTTACAATTTGGGCCCAAGTTAGAAGCAGAGCCTAAGGTGTAAATTATCGATAGTCCATATCTCGGAAACTATAAGAGATAATGCAATTTGGCAACCGGCAATGTAATTAGCATGCCGAATATTACTTGGAATGTGAATTGGAACGAAATTGCCAATAGATAAGACCATTTTACAATTTGGGCCCAAGTTAGAAGCAGAGCCTAAGGTGTAAATTATCGAGAGTCCATATCTCGGAAACTATAAGAGATAATGCAATTTGGCTACCGGCAATGTAATTAGCATGCCGAATATTACTTGGAATGTGAATTGGAACGAAATCGCCAATAGAGAAGACCATTTTACAATTTGGGCCCAAGTTAGAAGCAGAGCCTAAAGTGTAAATTATCGATAGTCCATATCTCGGAAACTATAAGAGATAATGCAATTTGGCAACCGGCAATGTAATTAGCATGCCGAATATTACTTGGAATGTGAATTGGAACGAAATCGCCAATAGATAAGACCATTTTACAATTTGGGCCCAAGTTAGAAGCAGAGCCTAAGGTGTAAACTATCGATAGTGAATATCTCGGAAACTACAAGAGATAATGCAATTTGGCAACCGGCAATGTAATTAGCATGCCGAATATTACTTGGAATGTGAATTGGAACGAAATCGCCAATAGATAAGACCATTTTACAATTTGGGCCCAAGTTAGAAGCAGAGCCTAAGGTGTAAATTATCCATAGTCCATATCTCGGAAACTATAAGAGATAATGCAATTTGGCAACCGGCAATGTAATTAGCATGCCGAATATTACTTGGAATGTGAATTGGAACGAAATCGCCAATAGATAAGACCATTTTACAATTTGGGCCCAAGTTAGAAGCAGAGCCTAAGGTGTAAATTATCCATAGTCCATATCTCGGAAACTATAAGAGATAATGCAATTTGACAACTGGCAATGTAATTAGCATGCCGAATATTACTTGGAATGTGAATTGGGACGAAATCGCCAATAGATAAGACCATTTTACAATTTGGGCCCAAGTTAGAAGCAGAGCCTAAGGTGTAAATTATCGATAGTCCATATCTCGGAAACTATAAGAGATAATGCAATTTGGCAACCGGCAATGTAATTAGCATGCCGAATATTACTTGGAATGTGAATTGGAATGAAATCGCCAATAGATAAGACCATTTTACAATTTGGGCCCAAGTTAGAAGCAGAGCCTAAGGTGTAAATTATCCATAGTCCATATCTCGAAAACTATAAGAGATAATGCAATTTGGCAACTGGCAATGTAATTAGCATGCCGAATATTACTTGGAATGTGAATTGGGACGAAATCGCCAATAGATAAGACCATTTTACAATTTGGGCCCAAGTTAGAAGCAGAGCCTAAGGTGTAAATTATCGATAGTCCATATCTCGGAAACTATAAGAGATAATGCAATTTGGCAACCGGCAATGTAATTAGCATGCCGAATACTACTTGGAATGTGAATTGGAACGAAATCGCCAATAGATAAGACCATTTTACAGTTTGGGCCCAAGTTAGAAGCAGAGCCTAAGGTTAAAAATAATCGATAGTCCATATCTCGGAAACTATAAGAGATAATGCAATTTGGGAACCGGCAATGTAATTAGCATGCCGAATATTACTTAGAATGTGAATTGGAACGAAATCGCCAATAGATAACACCATTTTACAATTTGGGCCCAAGTTAGAAGCAGAGCCTAAGGTGTAAATTATCGATAGTCCATATTTCGGAAACTATAAGAGATAATGCAACTTGGCCACCGGCAATGTAATTAGCATGCCGAATATTACTTGGAATGTGAATTGAAACGAAATCGCCAATAGGTAAGACCATTTTACAATTTGGGCCCAAGTTAGAAGCAGAGCCTAAGGTGTAAATTAACGATAGTCCATATCTCGGAAACTATAGGAGATAATTCAATTTGGCAACCGGCAATGTAATTAGCATGCCGAATATTACTTGGAATGTGAATTGGAACGAAATCGCCAATAGATAAGACCATTTTACAATTTGGGCCCAAGTTAGAAGCAGAGCCTAAGGTGTAAATTATCGATAGTCCATATCTCGGAAACTATAAGAGATAATGCAATTTGGCAACCGGCAATGTAATTAGCATGCCGAATATTACTTGGAATGTGAATTGGAACGAAATCGCCAATAGATAAGACCATTTTACAATTTGGGCCCAAGTTAGAAGCAGAGCCTAAGGTGTAAATTATCGATAGTCCATATCTCGGAAACTATAAGAGATAATTCAATTTGGCAACCGGCAATGTAATTAGCATGCCGAATATTACTTGGAATGTGAATTGGAACGAAATCGCCAATAGATAAACCATTTTACAATTTGGGCCCAAGTTAGAAGCAGATCCTAAGGTGTAAATTATCGATAGTCCATATCTCGGAAACTATAAGAGATAATGCAATTTGGCAACCGGCAATGTAATTAGCATGCCGAATATTACTTGGAATGTGAATTGGAACGAAATAGCCAATAGATAAGACCATTTTACAATTTGGGCCCAAGTTAGAAGCAGAGCCTAAGGTGTAAATTATCGATAGTCCATATCTCTGAAACTATAAGAGATAATGCAATTTGGCAACCGGCAATGTAATCAGCATGCCGAGTATTACTTGGAATGTGAATTGGAACGAAATCGCCAATAGATAAGGCCATTTTACAATTTGGGCCCAAGTTAGAAGCAGAGCCTAAGGTGTAAATTATCGATAGTCCATATCTCGGAAACTATAAAAGATAATGCAATTTGGCAACCGGCAATGTAATTAGCATGCCGAATATTACTTGGAATGTGAATTGGAACGAAATCACCAATAGATAAGACCATTTTACAATTTGGGCCCAAGTTAGAAGCAGAGCCTAAGGTGTAAATTATCCATAGTCCATATCTCGGAAACTATAGGAGATAATTCAATTTGGCAACCGGCAATGTAATTAGCATGCCGAATATTACTTGGAATGTGAATTGGAACGAAATCGCCAATAGATAAGACCATTTTACAATTTGGGCCCAAGTTAGAAGCAGATCCTAAGGTGTAAATTATCGATAGTCCATATCTCGGAAACTATAAGAGATAATGCAATTTGGCAACCGGCAATGTAATTAGCATGCCGAATATTACTTGGAATGTGAATTGGAACGAAATAGCCAATAGATAAGACCATTTTATAATTTGGGCCCAAGTTAGAAGCAGAGCCTAAGGTGTAAATTATCGATAGTCCATATCTCTGAAACTATAAGAGATAATGCAATTTGGCAACCGGCAATGTAATTAGCATGCCGAATATTACTTGGAATGTGAATTGGAACGAAATAGCCAATAGATAAGACCATTTTACAATTTGGGCCCAAGTTAGAAGCAGAGCCTAAGGTGTAAATTATCGATAGTCCATATCTCTGAAACTATAAGAGATAATGCAATTTGGCAACCGGCAATGTAATCAGCATGCCGAGTATTACTTGGAATGTGAATTGGAACGAAATCGCCAATAGATAAGGCCATTTTACAATTTGGGCCCAAGTTAGAAGCAGAGCCTAAGGTGTAAATTATCGATAGTCCATATCTCGGAAACTATAAAAGATAATGCAATTTGGCAACCGGCAATGTAATTAGCATGCCGAATATTACTTGGAATGTGAATTGGAACGAAATCGCCAATAGATAAGACCATTTTACAATTTGGGCCCAAGTTAGAAGCAGAGCCTAAGGTGTAAATTATCGATAGTCCATATCTCGGAAACTATAAGAGATAATGCAATTTGGCAACCGGCAATGTAATTAGCATGCCGAATATTACTTGGAATGTGAATTGGAACGAAATCGCCAATAGATAAGGCCATTTTACAATTTGGGCCCAAGTTAGAAGCAGAGCCTAAGGTGTAAATTATCGATAGTCCATATCTCGGAAACTATAAGAGATAATGCAATTTGGCAACCGGCAATGTAATTAGCATGCCGAATATTACTTGGAATGTGAATTGGAACGAAATCGCCAATAGATAAGACCATTTTACAATTTGGGCCCAAGTTAGAAGCAGAGCCTAAGGTGTAAATTATCGATAGTCCATATCTCGGAAACTATAAGAGATAATGCAATTTCGCAACCGGCAATGTAATTAGCATGCCGAATATTACTTGGAATGTGAATTAGGACGAAATCGCCAATAGATAAGACCATTTTACAATTTGGGCCCAAGTTAGAAGCAGAGCCTAAGGTGTAAATTATCGATAGTCCATATCTCGGAAACTATAAGAGATAATGCAATTTGGCAACCGGCAATGTAATTAGCATGCCGAATATTACTTGGAATGTGAATTGGAACGAAATCGCCAATAGATAAGACCATTTTACAATTTGGGCCCAAGTTAGAAGCAGAGCCTAAGGTGTAAATTATCGATAGTCCATATCTCGGAAACTATAAGAGATAATGCAATTTCGCAACCGGCAATGTAATTAGCATGCCGAATATTACTTGGAATGTGAATTGGGACGAAATCGCCAATAGATAAGACCATTTTACACTTTGGGCCCAAGTTAGAAGCAGAGCCTAAGGTGTAAATTATCGATAGTCCATATCTCGGAAACTAAAAGAGATAATGCAATTTGGCAACCGGCAATGTAATTAGCATGCCGAATATTACTTGGAATGTGAATTGGAACGAAATCGCCAATAGATAAGACCATTTTACAATTTGGGCCCAAGTTAGAAGCAGAGCCTAAGGTGTAAATTATCGATAGTCCATATCTCGGAAACTATAAGAGATAATGCAATTTCGCAACCGGCAATGTAATTAGCATGCCGAATATTACTTGGAATGTGAATTGGGACGAAATCGCCAATAGATAAGACCATTTTACAATTTGGGCCCAAGTTAGAAGCAGAGCCTAAGGTGTAAATTATCGATAGTCCATATCTCGGAAACTATAAGAGATAATGCAATTTCGCAACCGGCAATGTAATTAGCATGCCGAATATTACTTGGAATGTGAATTGGGACGAAATCGCCAATAGATAAGACCATTTTACACTTTGGGCCCAAGTTAGAAGCAGAGCCTAAGGTGTAAATTATCGATAGTCCATATCTCGGAAACTAAAAGAGATAATGCAATTTGGCAACCGGCAATGTAATTAGCATGCCGAATATTACTTGGAATGTGAATTGGAACGAAATCGCCAATAGATAAGACCATTTTACAATTTGGGCCCAAGTTAGAAGCAGAGCCTAAGGTGTAAATTATCGATAGTCCATATCTCGGAAACTATAAGAGATAATGCAATTTCGCAACCGGCAATGTAATTAGCATGCCGAATATTACTTGGAATGTGAATTGGGACGAAATCGCCAATAGATAAGACCATTTTACAATTTGGGCCCAAGTTAGAAGCAGAGCCTAAGGTGTAAATTATCGATAGTCCATATCTCGGAAACTATAAGAGATAATTCAATTTGGCAACCGGCAATGTAATTAGCATGCCGAATATTACTTGGAATGTGAATTGGAACGAAATCGCCAATAGATAAGACCATTTTACAATTTGGGCCCAAGTTAGAAGCAGAGCCTAAGGTGTAAATTATCGATAGTCAATATCTCGGAAACTATAAGAGATAATGCAATTTGGCAACCGGCAATGTAATTAGCATGCCGAATATTACTTGGAATGTGAATTGGAACGAAATCGCCAATAGATAAGACGATTTTACAATTTGGGCCCAAGTTAGAAGCAGAGCCTAAGGTGTAAATTATCGATAGTCCATATCTCGGAAACTATAAGAGATAATGCAATTTGGCAACCGGCAATGTAATTAGCATGGCGAATATTACTTGGATTGTGAATTGGAACGAAATCGCCAATAGATAAGACCATTTTACAATTTGGGCCCAAGTTAGAAGCAGAACCTAAGGTGTAAATTATCGATAGTCCATATCTCGGAAACTATAAGAGATAATGCAATTTGGCAACCGGCAATGTAATTAGCATGCCGAGTATTACTTGGAATGTGAATTGGAACGAAATCGCCAATAGATAAGACCATTTTACAATTTGGGCCCAAGTTAGAAGCAGAGCCTAAGGTGTAAATTATCGATAGTCCATATCTCGGAAACTATAAGAGATAATGCAATTTGGCAACCGGCAATGTAATTAGCATGCCGAATATTACTTGGAATGTGAATTGGAATGAAATCGCCAATAGATAAGACCATTTTACAATTTGATCCCAAGTTAGAAGCAGTGCCTAAAGTGTAAATTATCGATAGTCCATATCTCGGAAACTATAAGAGATAATGCAATTTGGCAACCGGCAATGTAATTAGCATGCCGAATATTACTTGGATTGTGAATTGGAACGAAATCGGCAATAGATAAGACCATTTTACAATTTGGGCCCAAGTTAGAAGCAGAGCCTAAGGTGTAAATTATCCATAGTCCATATCTCGGAAACTATAAGAGATAATGCAATTTGGCAACTGGCAATGTAATTAGCATGCCGAATATTACTTGGAATGTGAATTGGAACGAAATCGCCAATAGATAAGACCATTTTACAATTTGGGCCCAAGTTAGAAGCAGAGCCTAAGGTGTAAATTATCGATAGTCCATATCTCGGAAACTATAAGAGATAATGCAATTTGGCAACCGGCAATGTAATTAGCATGCCGAATACTACTTGGAATGTGAATTGGAACGAAATCGCCAATAGATAAGACCATTTTACAGTTTGGGCCCAAGTTAGAAGCAGAGCCTAAGGTTAAAAATAATCGATAGTCTATATCTCGGAAACTATAAGAGATAATGCAATTTGGGAACCGGCAATGTAATTATCATGCCGAATATTACTTGGAATGTGAATTGGAACGAAATCGCCAATAGATAAGACCATTTTACAATTTGGGCCCAAGTTAGAAGCAGAGCCTAAGGTGTAAATTATCGATAGTCCATATCTCGGAAACTATAAGAGATAATGCAACTTGGCCACCGGCAATGTAATTAGCATGCCGAATATTACTTGGAATGTGAATTGGAACGAAATCGCCAATAGGTAAGACCATTTTACAATTTGGGCCCAAGTTAGAAGCAGAGCCTAAGGTGTAAATTATCGATAGTCCATATCTCGGAAACTATAAGAGATAATGCAATTTGGCAACCGGCAATGTAATTAGCATGCCGAATATTACTTGGAATGTGAATTGGAACGAAATCGCCAATAGATAAGACCATTTTACAATTTGGGCCCAAGTTAGAAGCAGGGCCTAAGGTGTAAATTATCGATAGTCCATATCTCTGAAACTATAAGAGATAATGCAATTTGGCAACCGGCAATGTAATCAGCATGCCGAGTATTACTTGGAATGTGAATTGGAACGAAATCGCCAATAGATAAGGCCATTTTACAATTTGGGTCCAAGTTAGAAGCAGAGCCTAAGGTGTAAATTATCGATAGTCCATATCTCGGAAACTATAAGAGATAATGCAATTTGGTAACCGGCAATGTAATTAGCATGCCGAATATTACTTGGAATGTGAATTGGAACGAAATCGCCAATAGATAAGACCATTTTACAATTTGGGCCCAAGTTAGAAGCAGAGCCTAAGGTGTAAATTATCGATAGACCATATCTCGGAAACTATAAGAGATAATGCAATTTGGCAACCGGCAATGTAATTAGCATGCCGAATATTACTTGGAATGTGAATTGGAACGAAATCGCCAATAGATAAGACCATTTTACAATTTGGGCCCAAGTTAGAAGCAGAACCTAAGGTGTAAATTATCGATAGTCCATATCTCGGAAACTATAAGAGATAATGCAATTTGGCAACCGGCAATGTAATTAGCATGCCGAATATTACTTGGAATGTGAATTGGAACGAAATCGCCAATAGATAAGACCATTTTACAATTTGGGCCCAAGTTAGAAGCAGAGCCTAAGGTGTAAATTATCGACAGTCCATATCTCGGAAGCTATAAGAGATAATGCAATTTGGCAACCGGCAATGCAATTAGCATGCCGAATATTACTTGGAATGTGAATTGGAACGAAATCGCCAATAGATAAGACCATTTTACAATTTGAACCCAAGTTAGAAGCAGAGCCTAAGGTGTAAATTATCGATAGTCCATATCTCGGAAACTATAAGAGATAATGCAATTTGGCAACCGGCAATGTAATTAGCATGCCGAATATTACTTGGAGAGTGAATTGGAACGAAATCGCCAATAGATAAGACCATTTTACAATTTGGGCCCAAGTTAGAAGCAGAGCCTAAGGTGTAAATTATCGATAGTCCATATCTCGGAAACTATAAGAGATAATGCAATTTGGCAAACGGCAATGTAATTAGCATGCCGAATATTACTTGGAATGTGAATTGGAACGAAATCGCCAATAGGTAAGACTATTTTACAATTTGGGCCCAAGTTAGAAGCAGAGCCTAAGGTGTAAATTATCGATAGTCCATATCTCGGAAACTATAAGAGATAATTCAATTTGGCAACCGGCAATGTAATTAGCATGCCGGATATTGCTTGGAATGTGAATTGGAACGAAATCGCCAATAGATAAGACCATTTTACAATTTGGGCCCAAGTTAGAAGCAGAGCCTAAGGTGTAAATTATCGATAGTCCATATCTCGGAAACTATAAGAGATAATGCAATTTGGCAACCGGCAATGTAATTAGCATGCCGAATATTACTTGGAATGTGAATTGGAACGAAATTGCCAATAGATAAGACCATTTTACAATTTGGGCCCAAGTTAGAAGCAGAGCCTAAGGTGTAAATTATCGAGAGTCCATATCTCGGAAACTATAAGAGATAATGCAATTTGGCTACCGGCAATGTAATTAGCATGCCGAATATTACTTGGAATGTGAATTGGAACGAAATCGCCAATAGAGAAGACCATTTTACAATTTGGGCCCAAGTTAGAAGCAGAGCCTAAAGTGTAAATTATCGATAGTCCATATCTCGGAAACTATAAGAGATAATGCAATTTGGCAACCGGCAATGTAATTAGCATGCCGAATATTACTTGGAATGTGAATTGGAACGAAATCGCCAATAGATAAGACCATTTTACAATTTGGGCCCAAGTTAGAAGCAGAGCCTAAGGTGTAAACTATCGATAGTCCATATCTCGGAAACTACAAGAGATAATGCAATTTGGCAACCGGCAATGTAATTAGCATGCCGAATATTACTTGGAATGTGAATTGGAACGAAATCGCCAATAGATAAGACCATTTTACAATTTGGGCCCAAGTTAGAAGCAGAGCCTAAGGTGTAAATTATCCATAGTCCATATCTCGGAAACTATAAGAGATAATGCAATTTGGCAACCGGCAATGTAATTAGCATGCCGAATATTACTTGGAATGTGAATTGGAACGAAATCGCCAATAGATAAGCCATTTTACAATTTGGGCCCAAGTTAGAAGCAGAGCCTAAGGTGTAAATTATTGATAGTCCATATCTCGGAAACTATAAGAGATAATGCAATTTCGCAACCGGCAATGTAATTGGCATGCCGAATATTACTTGGAGTGTGAATTGGAACGAAATCGCCAATAGATAAGACCATTTTACAATTTGGGCCCAAGTTAGAAGCAGAGCCTAAGGTGTAAATTATCGATAGTCCATATCTCGGAAACTATAAGAGATAATGCAATTTGGCAACCGGCAATGTAATTAGCATGCCGAATATTACTTGGAATGTGAATTGGAACGAAATCGCCAATAGATAAGACCATTTTACAATTTGGGCCCAAGTTAGAAGCAGAGCCTAAGGTGTAAATTATCGATAGTCCATATCTCGGAAACTATAAGAGATAATGCAATTTGGCAACCGGCAATGTAATTAGCATGCCGAATATTACTTGGAATGTGAATTGGAACGAAATCGCCAAGAGATAAGACCATTTTACAATTTGGGCCCAAGTTAGAAGCAGAGCCTAAGTTGTAAATTATCGATAGTCCATATCTCGGAAACTATAAGAGATAATGCAATTTGACAACCGGCAATGTAATTAGCATGCCGAATATTACTTGGAATGTGAATTGGAACGAAATCGCCAATAGATAAGACCATTTTACAATTTGGGCCCAAGTTAGAAGCAGAGCCTAAGGTGTAAATTATCGATAGTCCATATCTCGGAAACTATAAGAGATAATGCAATTTGGCAACCGGCAATGTAATTAGCATGCCGAATATTACTTGGAATGTGAATTGGAACGAAATCGCCAATAGATAAGACCATATTACAATTTGGGCCCAAGTTAGAAGCAGAGCCTAAGGTGTAAATTATCGATAGTCCATATCTCGGAAACTATAAGAGATAATGCAATTTGGCAACCGGCAATGTAATTAGCATGCCGAATATTACTTGGAATGTGAATTGGAACGAAATCGCAAATAGATAAGACCATATTACAATTTGGGCCCAAGTTAGAAGCAGAGCCTAAGGTGTAAATTATCGATAGTCCATATCTCGGAAACTATAAGAGATAATGCAATTTGGCAACCGGCAATGTAATTAGCATGCCGATATTACTTGGAATGTGAATTGGAACGAAATCGCCAATAGATAAGACCATTTTACAATTTGGGCCCAAGTTAGAAGCAGAGCCTAAGGTGTAAATTATCGATAGTCCATATCTCGGAAACTATAAGAGATAATGCAATTTGGCAACCGGCAATGTAATTAGCATGCCGAATATTACTTGGAATGTGAATTGGAACGAAATCGCCAATAGGTAAGACCATTTTACAATTTGGGCCCAAGTTAGAAGCAGATCCTAAGGTGTAAATTATCGATAGTCCATATCTCGGAAACTATAAGAGGTAATGCAATTTGGCAACCGGCAATGTAATTAGCATGCCGAATATTACTTGGAATGTGAATTGGAACGAAATCGCCAATAGATAACACCATATTACAATTTGGGCCCAAGTTAGAAGCAGAGCCTAAGGTGTAAATTATCGATAGTCCATATCTCGGAAACTATAAGAGATAATGCAATTTGGCAACCGGCAATGTAATTAGCATGCCGAATATTACTTGGAATGTGAATTGGAACGAAATCGCCAATAGATAAGACCATTTTACAATTTGGGCCCAAGTTAGAAGCAGAGCCTAAGGTGTAAATTATCGATAGTCCATATCTCGGAAACTATAAGAGATAATGCAATTTGGCAACCGGCAATGTAATTAGCATGCCGAATATTACTTGGAATGTGAATTGGAACGAAATCGCCAATAGGTAAGACCATTTTACAATTTGGGCCCAAGTTAGAAGCAGAGCCTAAGGTGTAAATTATCGATAGTCCATATCTCGGACACTATAAGAGATAATTCAATTTGGCAACCGGCAATGTAATTAGCATGCCGGATATTGCTTGGAATGTGAATTGGAACGAAATCGCCAATAGATAAGACCATTTTACAATTTGGGCCCAAGTTAGAAGCAGAGCCTAAGGTGTAAATTATCGATAGTCCATATCTCGGAAACTATATGAGATAATGCAATTTGGCAACCGGCAATGTAATTAGCATGCCGAATATTACTTGGAATATGAATTGGAACGAAATCGCCAATAGATAAGACCATTTTACAATTTGGGCCCAAGTTAGAAGCAGAGCCTAAGGTGTAAATTATCGAGAGTCCATATCTCGGAAACTATAAGAGATAATGCAATTTGGCTACCGGCAATGTAATTAGCATGCCGAATATTACTTGGAATGTGAATTGGAACGAAATCGCCAATAGAGAAGACCATTTTACAATTTGGGCCCAAGTTAGAAGCAGAGCCTAAGGTGTAAATTATCGATAGTCCATATCTCGGAAACTATAAGAGATAATGCAATTTGGCAACCGGCAATATAATTAGCATGCCGAATATTACTTGGAATGTGAATTGGAACGAAATCGCCAATAGATAAGACCATTTTACAATTTGGGCCCAAGTTAGAAGCAGAGCCTAAGGTGTAAACTATCGATAGTCCATATCTCGGAAACTATAAGAGATAATGCAATTTGGCAACCGGCAATGTAATTAGCATGCCGAATATTACTTGGAATGTGAATTGGAACGAAATCGCCAATAGATAAGACCATTTTACAATTTGGGCCCAAGTTAGAAGCAGAGCCTAAGGTGTAAATTATCCATAGTCCATATCTCGGAAACTATAAGAGATAATGCAATTTGGCAACCGGCAATGTAATTAGCATGCCGAATATTACTTGGAATGTGAATTGGAACGAAATCGCCAATAGATAAGCCATTTTACAATTTGGGCCCAAGTTAGAAGCAGAGCCTAAGGTGTAAATTATTGATAGTCCATATCTCGGAAACTATAAGAGATAATGCAATTTCGCAACCGGCAATGTAATTAGCATGCCGAATATTACTTGGAGTGTGAATTGGAACGAAATCGCCAATAGATAAGACCAGTTTACAATTTGGGCCCAAGTTAGAAGCAGAGCCTAAGGTGTAAATTATCGATAGTCCATATCTCGGAAACTATAAGAGATAATGCAATTTCGCAACCGGCAATGTAATTAGCATGCCGAATATTACTTGGAGTGTGAATTGGAACGAAATCGCCAATAGATAAGACCAGTTTACAATTTGGGCCCAAGTTAGAAGCAGAGCCTAAGGTGTAAATTATCGATAGTCCATATCTCGGAAACTATAAGTGATAATGCAATTTGGCAACCGGCAATGTAATTAGCATGCCGAATATTACTTGGAATGTGAATTGGAACGAAATCGCCAATAGATAAGACCATATTACAATTTGGGCCCAAGTTAGAAGCAGAGCCTAAGGTGTAAATTATCGATAGTCCATATCTCGGAAACTATAAGAGATAATGCAATTTGGCAACCGGCAATGTAATTAGCATGCCGAATATTACTTGGAATGTGAATTGGAACGAAATCGCCAATAGATAAGACCATTTTACAATTTGGGCCCAAGTTAGAAGCAGAGCCTAAGGTGTAAATTATCGATAGTCCATATCTCGGAAACTATAAGAGATAATGCAATTTGGCAACCGGCAATGTTATTAGCATGCCGAATATTACTTGGAATGTGAATTGGAACGAAATCGCCAATAGGTAAGACCATTTTACAATTTGGGCCCAAGTTAGAAGCAGATCCTAAGGTGTAAATTATCGATAGTCCATATCTCGGAAACTATAAGAGGTAATGCAATTTGGCAACCGGCAATGTTATTAGCATGCCGAATATTACTTGGAATGTGAATTGGAATGAAATCGCCAATAGATAAGACCATTTTACAATTCGGGCCCAAGTTAGAAGCAGAGCCTAAGGTGTAAATTATCCATAGTCCATATCTCGGAAACTATAAGAGATAATGCAATTTGACAACTGGCAATGTAATTAGCATGCCGAATATTACTTGGAATGTGAATTGGGACGAAATCGCCAATAGATAAGACCATTTTACAATTTGGGCCCAAGTTAGAAGCAGAGCCTAAGGTGTAAATTATCGATAGTCCATATCTCGGAAACTATAAGAGATAATGCAATTTGGCAACCGGCAATGTAATTAGCATGCCGAATACTACTTGGAATGTGAATTGGAACGAAATCGCCAATAGATAAGACCATTTTACAGTTTGGGCCCAAGTTAGAAGCAGAGCCTAAGGTTAAAAATAATCGATAGTCCATATCTCGGAAACTATAAGAGATAATGCAATTTGGGAACCGGCAATGTAATTAGCATGCCGAATATTACTTAGAATGTGAATTGGAACGAAATCGCCAATAGATAAGACCATTTTACAATTTGGGCCCAAGTTAGAAGCAGAGCCTAAGGTGTAAATTATCGATAGTCCATATTTCGGAAACTATAAGAGATAATGCAACTTGGCCACCGGCAATGTAATTAGCATGCCGAATATTACTTGGAATGTGAATTGGAACGAAATCGCCAATAGGTAAGACCATTTTACAATTTGGGCCCAAGTTAGAAGCAGAGCCTAAGGTGTAAATTATCGATAGTCCATATCTCGGAAACTATAGGAGATAATTCAATTTGGCAACCGGCAATGTAATTAGCATGCCAAATATTACTTGGAGTGTGAATTGGAACGAAATCGCCAATAGATAAGACCATTTTACAATTTGGGCCCAAGTTAGAAGCAGAGCCTAAGGTGTAAATTATCGATAGTCCATATCTCGGAAACTATAAGAGATAATGCAATTTGGCAACCGGCAATGTAATTAGCATGCCGAATATTACTTGGACTGTGAATTGGAACGAAATCGCCAATAGATAAGACCATTTTACAATTTGGGCCCAAGTTAGAAGCAGAGCCTAAGGTGTAAATTATCGATAGTCCATATCTCGGAAACTATAAGAGATAATGCAACTTGGCCACCGGCAATGTAATTAGCATGCCGAATATTACTTAGAATGTGAATTGGAACGAAATCGCCAATAGGTAAGACCATTTTACAATTTGGGCCCAAGTTAGAAGCAGAGCCTAAGGTGTAAATTATCGATAGTCCATATCTCGGAAACTATAGGAGATAATTCAATTTGGCAACCGGCAATGTAATTAGCATGCCGAATATTACTTGGAATGTGAATTGGAACGAAATCGCCAATAGATAAGACCATTTTACAATTTGGGCCCAAGTTAGAAGCAGATCCTAAGGTGTAAATTATCGATAGTCCATATCTCGGAAACTATAAGAGATAATGCAATTTGGCAACCGGCAATGTAATTAGCATGCCGAATATTACTTGGAATGTGAATTGGAACGAAATAGCCAATAGATAAGACCATTTTACAATTTGGGCCCAAGTTAGAAGCAGAGCCTAAGGTGTAAATTATCGATAGTCCATATCTCTGAAACTATAAGAGATAATGCAATTTGGCAACCGGCAATGTAATCAGCATGCCGAGTATTACTTGGAATGTGAATTGGAACGAAATCGCCAATAGATAAGGCCATTTTACAATTTGGGCCCAAGTTAGAAGCAGAGCCTAAGGTGTAAATTATCGATAGTCCATATCTCGGAAACTATAAAAGATAATGCAATTTGGCAACCGGCAATGTAATTAGCATGCCGAATATTACTTGGAATGTGAATTGGAACGAAATCGCCAATAGATAAGACCATTTTACAATTTGGGCCCAAGTGAGAAGCAGAGCCTAAGGTGTAAATTATCCATAGTCCATATCTCGGAAACTATAAGAGATAATGCAATTTGGCAACTGGCAATGTAATTAGCATGCCGAATATTACTTGGAATGTGAATTGGAACGAAATCGCCAATAGATAAGACGATTTTACAATTTGGGCCCAAGTTAGAAGCAGAGCCTAAGGTGTAAATTACCGATAGTCCATATTTCGGAAACTATAAGAGATAATGCAATTTGGCAACCGGCAATGTAATTAGCATGCCGAATATTACTTGGAATGTGAATTGGAACGAAATCGCCAATAGATAAGACCATTTTACAATTTGGGCCCAAGTTAGAAGCAGAGCCTAAGGTGTAAATTATCGATAGTCCATATCTCGGAAACTATAAGAGATAATGCAATTTGGCAACCGGCAATGTAATTAGCATGCCGAATATTACTTGGAATGTGAATTGGAATGAAATCGCCAATAGATAAGACCATTTTACAATTTGGGCCCAAGTTAGAAGCAGAGCCTAAGGTTAAAAATAATCGATAGTCCATATCTCGGAAACTATAAGAGATAATGCAATTTGGGAACCCGCAATGTAATTAGCATGCCGAATATTACTTGGAATGTGAATTGGAACGAAATCGCCAATAGATAAGACCATTTTACAATTTGGGCCCAAGTTAGAAGCAGAGCCTAAGGTGTAAATTATCCATAGTCCATATCTCGGAAACTATAAGAGGTAATGCAATTTGGCAACCGGCAATGTAATTAGCATGCCGAATATTACTTGGAATGTGAATTGGAACGAAATCGCCAATAGATAAGACCATTTTACAATTTGGGCCCAAGTTAGAAGCAGAGCCTAAGGTGTAAATTATCGATAGTCCATATCTCGGAAACTATAAGAGATAATGCAATTTGGCAACCGGCAATGTAATTAGCATGCCGAATATTACTTGGAATGTGAATTGGAACGAAATCGCCAATAGATAAGACCATTTTACAATTTGGGCCCAAGTTAGAAGCAGAGCCTAAGGTGTAAATTATCCATAGTCCATATCTCGGAAACTATAAGAGGTAATGCAATTTGGCAACCGGCAATGTAATTAGCATGCCGAATATTACTTGGAATGTGAATTGGAACGAAATCGCCAATAGATAAGATCATATTACAATTTGGGCCCAAGTTAGAAGCAGAGCCTAAGGTGTAAATTATCGATAGTCCATATCTCGGAAACTATAAGAGATAATGCAATTTGGCAACCGGCAATGTAATTAGCATGCCGAATATTACTTGGAGGTTAGAACGAAATCGCCAATAGATAAGACCATTTTACAATTTGGGCCCAAGTTAGAAGCAGAGCCTAAGGTGTAAATTATCGATAGTCCATATCTCGGAAACTATAAGAGATAATGCAATTTGGCAACCGGCAATGTAATTAGCATGCCGAATATTACTTGGAATGTGAATGGGAACGAAATCGCCAATAGGTAAGACCATTTTACAATTTGGGCCCAAGTTAGAAGCAGAGCCTAAGGTGTAAATTATCGATAGTCCATATCTCGGAAACTATAAGAGATAATGCAATTTGGCAACCGGCAATGTAATTAGCATGCCGAATATTACTTGGAATGTGAATTGGAACGAAATCGCCAATAGATAAGACCATTTTACAATTTGGGCCCAAGTTAGAAGCAGAGCCTAAGGTGTAAATTATCCATAGTCCATATCTCGGAAACTATAAGAGGTAATGCAATTTGGCAACCGGCAATGTAATTAGCATGCCGAATATTACTTGGAATGTGAATTGGAACGAAATCGCCAATAGATAAGATCATATTACAATTTGGGCCCAAGTTAGAAGCAGAGCCTAAGGTGTAAATTATCGATAGTCCATATCTCGGAAACTATAAGAGATAATGCAATTTGGCAACCGGCAATGTAATTAGCATGCCGAATATTACTTGGAATTTAGAACGAAATCGCCAATAGATAAGACCATTTTACAATTTGGGCCCAAGTTAGAAGCAGAGCCTAAGGTGTAAATTATCGATAGTCCATATCTCGGAAACTATAAGAGATAATGCAATTTGGCAACCGGCAATGTAATTAGCATGCCGAATATTACTTGGAATGTGAATGGGAACGAAATCGCCAATAGGTAAGACCATTTTACAATTTGGGCCCAAGTTAGAAGCAGAGCCTAAGGTGTAAATTATCGATAGTCCATATCTCGGAAACTATAAGAGATAATGCAATTTGGCAACCGGCAATGTAATTAGCATGCCGAATACTACTTGGAATGTGAATTGGAACGAAATCGCCAATAGAGAAGACCATTTTACAATTTGGGCCCAAGTTAGAAGCAGAGCCTAAGGTGTAAATTATCGATAGTCCATATCTCGGAAACTATAAGAGATAATGCAATTTGGCAACCGGCAATGTAATTAGCATGCCGAATATTACTTGGAATGTGAATTGGAACGAAATCGCCAATAGATAAGACCATTTTACAATTTGGGCCCAAGTTAGAAGCAGAGCCTAAGGTGTAAATTATCGATAGTCCATATCTCGGAAACTATAAGAGATAATGCAATTTGGCAACCGGCAATGTAATTAGCATGCCGAATATTACTTGGAATGTGAATTGGAACGAAATCGCCAATAGATAAGACCATTTTACAATTTGGGCCCAAGTTAGAAGCAGAGCCTAAGGTGTAAATTATCCATAGTCCATATCTCGGAAACTATAAGAGGTAATGCAATTTGGCAACCGGCAATGTAATTAGCATGCCGAATATTACTTGGAATGTGAATTGGAACGAAATCGCCAATAGATAAGATCATATTACAATTTGGGCCCAAGTTAGAAGCAGAGCCTAAGGTGTAAATTATCGATAGTCCATATCTCGGAAACTATAAGAGATAATGCAATTTGGCAACCGGCAATGTAATTAGCATGCCGAATATTACTTGGAATTTAGAACGAAATCGCCAATAGATAAGACCATTTTACAATTTGGGCCCAAGTTAGAAGCAGAGCCTAAGGTGTAAATTATCGATAGTCCATATCTCGGAAACTATAAGAGATAATGCAATTTGGCAACCGGCAATGTAATTAGCATGCCGAATATTACTTGGAATGTGAATGGGAACGAAATCGCCAATAGGTAAGACCATTTTACAATTTGGGCCCAAGTTAGAAGCAGAGCCTAAGGTGTAAATTATCGATAGTCCATATCTCGGAAACTATAAGAGATAATGCAATTTGGCAACCGGCAATGTAATTAGCATGCCGAATACTACTTGGAATGTGAATTGGAACGAAATCGCCAATAGAGAAGACCATTTTACAATTTGGGCCCAAGTTAGAAGCAGAGCCTAAGGTGTAAATTATCGATAGTCCATATCTCGGAAACTATAAGAGATAATGCAATTTGGCAACCGGCAATGTAATTAGCATGCCGAATATTACTTGGAATGTGAATTGGAACGAAATCGCCAATAGATAAGACCATTTTACAATTTGGGCCCAAGTTAGAAGCAGAGCCTAAGGTGTAAATTATCGATAGTCCATATCTCGGAAACTATAAGAGATAATGCAATTTGGCAACCGGCAATGTAATTAGCATGCCGAATATTACTTGGAATGTGAATTGGAACGAAATCGCCAATAGATAAGACCATTTTACAATTTGGGCCCAAGTTAGAAGCAGAGCCTAAGGTGTAAATTATCCATAGTCCATATCTCGGAAACTATAAGAGGTAATGCAATTTGGCAACCGGCAATGTAATTAGCATGCCGAATATTACTTGGAATGTGAATTGGAACGAAATCGCCAATAGATAAGACGATTTTACAATTTGGGCCCAAGTTAGAAGCAGTGCCTAAGGTGTAAATTACCGATAGTCCATATTTCGGAAACTATAAGAGATAATGCAATTTGGCAACCGGCAATGTAATTAGCATGCCGAATATTACTTGGAATGTGAATTGGAACGAAATCGCCAATAGATAAGACCATTTTACAATTTGGGCCCAAGTTAGAAGCAGAGCCTAAGGTGTAAATTATCGATAGTCCATATCTCGGAAACTATAAGAGATAATGCAATTTGGCAATCGGCAATGTAATTAGCATGCCGAATATTACTTGGAATGTGAATTGGAATGAAATCGCCAATAAATAAGACCATTTTACAATTTGGGCCCAAGTTAGAAGCAGAGCCTAAGGTTAAAAATAATCGATAGTCCATATCTCGGAAACTATAAGAGATAATGCAATTTGGGAACCCGCAATGTAATTAGCATGCCGAATATTACTTGGAATGTGAATTGGAACGAAATCGCCAATAGAGAAGACCATTTTACAATTTGGGCCCAAGTTAGAAGCAGAGCCTAAGGTGTAAATTATCGATAGTCCATATCTCGGAAACTATAAGAGATAATGCAATTTGGCAACCGGCAATGTAATTAGCATGCCGAATACTACTTGGAATGTGAATTGGAACGAAATCGCCAATAGATAAGACCATTTTACAGTTTGGGCCCAAGTTAGAAGCAGAGCCTAAGGTTAAAAATAATCGATAGTCCATATCTCGGAAACTATAAGAGATAATGCAATTTGGGAACCCGCAATGTAATTAGCATGCCGAATATTACTTGGAATGTGAATTGGAACGAAATCGCCAATAGAGAAGACCATTTTACAATTTGGGCCCAAGTTAGAAGCAGAGCCTAAGGTGTAAATTATCGATAGTCCATATCTCGGAAACTATAAGAGATAATGCAATTTGGCAACCGGCAATGTAATTAGCATGCCGAATATTACTTGGAATGTGAATTGGAACGAAATCGCCAATAGATAAGACCATTTTACAATTTGGGCCCAAGTTAGAAGCAGAGCCTAAGGTGTAAATTATCGATAGTCCATATCTCGGAAACTATAAGAGATAATGCAATTTGGCAACCGGCAATGTAATTAGCATGCCGAATATTACTTGGAATGTGAATTGGAACGAAATCGCCAATAGATAAGACCATTTTACAATTTGGGCCCAAGTTAGAAGCAGAGCCTAAGGTGTAAATTATCGATAGTCCATATCTCGGAAACTATAAGAGATAATGCAATTTGGCAACCGGCAATGTAATTAGCATGCCGAATATTACTTGGAATGTGAATTGGAACGAAATCGCCAATAGATAAGACCATTTTACAATTTGGGCCCAAGTTAGAAGCAGAGCCTAAGGTGTAAATTATCGATAGTCCATATCTCGGAAACTATAAGAGATAATGCAATTTGGCAACCGGCAATGTAATTAGCATGCCGAATATTACTTGGAATGTGAATTGGAACGGAATCGCCAATAGATAATACCATTTTACAATTTGGGCCCAAGTTAGAAGCAGAGCCTAAGGTGTAAATTATCCATAGTCCATATCTCGGAAACTATAAGAGGTAATGCAATTTGGCAACCGGCAATGTAATTAGCATGCCGAATATTACTTGGAATGTGAATTGGAACGAAATCGCCAATAGATAAGATCATATTACAATTTGGGCCCAAGTTAGAAGCAGAGCCTAAGGTGTAAATTATCGATAGTCCATATCTCGGAAACTATAAGAGATAATGCAATTTGGCAACCGGCAATGTAATTAGCATGCCGAATATTACTTGGAATTTAGAACGAAATCGCCAATAGATAAGACCATTTTACAATTTGGGCCCAAGTTAGAAGCAGAGCCTAAGGTGTAAATTATCGATAGTCCATATCTCGGAAACTATAAGAGATAATGCAATTTGGCAACCGGCAATGTAATTAGCATGCCGAATACTACTTGGAATGTGAATTGGAACGAAATCGCCAATAGAGAAGACCATTTTACAATTTGGGCCCAAGTTAGAAGCAGAGCCTAAGGTGTAAATTATCGATAGTCCATATCTCGGAAACTATAAGAGATAATGCAATTTGGCAACCGGCAATGTAATTAGCATGCCGAATATTACTTGGAATGTGAATTGGAACGAAATCGCCAATAGATAAGACCATTTTACAATTTGGGCCCAAGTTAGAAGCAGAGCCTAAGGTGTAAATTATCGATAGTCCATATCTCGGAAACTATAAGAGATAATGCAATTTGGCAACCGGCAATGTAATTAGCATGCCGAATATTACTTGGAATGTGAATTGGAACGAAATCGCCAATAGATAAGACCATTTTACAATTTGGGCCCAAGTTAGAAGCAGAGCCTAAGGTGTAAATTATCCATAGTCCATATCTCGGAAACTATAAGAGGTAATGCAATTTGGCAACCGGCAATGTAATTAGCATGCCGAATATTACTTGGAATGTGAATTGGAACGAAATCGCCAATAGATAAGACGATTTTACAATTTGGGCCCAAGTTAGAAGCAGAGCCTAAGGTGTAAATTACCGATAGTCCATATTTCGGAAACTATAAGAGATAATGCAATTTGGCAACCGGCAATGTAATTAGCATGCCGAATATTACTTGGAATGTGAATTGGAACGAAATCGCCAATAGATAAGACCATTTTACAATTTGGGCCCAAGTTAGAAGCAGAGCCTAAGGTGTAAATTATCGATAGTCCATATCTCGGAAACTATAAGAGATAATGCAATTTGGCAACCGGCAATGTAATTAGCATGCCGAATATTACTTGGAATGTGAATTGGAATGAAATCGCCAATAAATAAGACCATTTTACAATTTGGGCCCAAGTTAGAAGCAGAGCCTAAGGTGTAAATTATCCATAGTCCATATCTCGGAAACTATAAGAGATAATGCAATTTGGCAACTGGCAATGTAATTAGCATGCCGAATATTACTTGGAATGTGAATTGGGACGAAATCGCCTATAGATAAGACCATTTTACAATTTGGGCCCAAGTTAGAAGCAGAGCCTAAGGTGTAAATTATCGATAGTCCATATCTCGGAAACTATAAGAGATAATGCAATTTGGCAACCGGCAATGTAATTAGCATGCCGAATACTACTTGGAATGTGAATTGGAACGAAATCGCCAATAGATAAGACCATTTTACAGTTTGGGCCCAAGTTAGAAGCAGAGCCTAAGGTTAAAAATAATCGATAGTCCATATCTCGGAAACTATAAGAGATAATGCAATTTGGGAACCCGCAATGTAATTAGCATGCCGAATATTACTTGGAATGTGAATTGGAACGAAATCGCCAATAGAGAAGACCATTTTACAATTTGGGCCCAAGTTAGAAGCAGAGCCTAAGGTGTAAATTATCGATAGTCCATATCTCGGAAACTATAAGAGATAATGCAATTTGGCAACCGGCAATGTAATTAGCATGCCGAATATTACTTGGAATGTGAATTGGAACGAAATCGCCAATAGATAAGACCATTTTACAATTTGGGCCCAAGTTAGAAGCAGAGCCTAAGGTGTAAATTATCGATAGTCCATATCTCGGAAACTATAAGAGATAATGCAATTTGGCAACCGGCAATGTAATTAGCATGCCGAATATTACTTGGAATGTGAATTGGAACGAAATCGCCAATAGATAAGACCATTTTACAATTTGGGCCCAAGTTAGAAGCAGAGCCTAAGGTGTAAATTATCCATAGTCCATATCTCGGAAACTATAAGAGGTAATGCAATTTGGCAACCGGCAATGTAATTAGCATGCCGAATATTACTTGGAGTGTGAATTGGAACGAAATCGCCAATAGATAAGATCATATTACAATTTGGGCCCAAGTTAGAAGCAGAGCCTAAGGTGTAAATTATCGATAGTCCATATCTCGGAAACTATAAGAGATAATGCAATTTGGCAACCGGCAATGTAATTAGCATGCCGAATATTACTTGGAATTTAGAACGAAATCGCCAATAGATAAGACCATTTTACAATTTGGGCCCAAGTTAGAAGCAGAGCCTAAGGTGTAAATTATCGATAGTCCATATCTCGGAAACTATAAGAGATAATGCAATTTGGCAACCGGCAATGTAATTAGCATGCCGAATATTACTTGGAATGTGAATGGGAACGAAATCGCCAATAGGTAAGACCATTTTACAATTTGGGCCCAAGTTAGAAGCAGAGCCTAAGGTGTAAATTATCGATAGTCCATATCTCGGACACTATAAGAGATAATTCAATTTGGCAACCGGCAATGTAATTAGCATGCCGGATATTGCTTGGAATGTGAATTGGAACGAAATCGCCAATAGATAAGACCATTTTACAATTTGGGCCCAAGTTAGAAGCAGAGCCTAAGGTGTAAATTATCGATAGTCCATATCTCGGAAACTATATGAGATAATGCAATTTGGCAACCGGCAATGTAATTAGCATGCTGAATATTACTTGGAATGTGAATTGGAACGAAATCGCCAATAGATAAGACCATTTTACAATTTGGGCCCAAGTTAGAAGCAGAGCCTAAGGTGTAAATTATCGAGAGTCCATATCTCGGAAACTATAAGAGATAATGCAATTTGGCTACCGGCAATGTAATTAGCATGCCGAATATTACTTGGAATGTGAATTGGAACGAAATCGCCAATAGAGAAGACCATTTTACAATTTGGGCCCAAGTTAGAAGCACAGCCTAAGGTGTAAATTATCGATAGTCCATATCTCGGAAACTATAAGAGATAATGCAATTTGGCAACCGGCAATGTAATTAGCATGCCGAATATTACTTGGAATGTGAATGGGAACGAAATCGCCAATAGGTAAGACCATTTTACAATTTGGGCCCAAGTTAGAAGCAGAGCCTAAGGTGTAAATTATCGATAGTCCATATCTCGGACACTATAAGAGATAATTCAATTTGGCAACCGGCAATGTAATTAGAATGCCGGATATTGCTTGGAATGTGAATTGGAACGAAATCGCCAATAGATAAGACCATTTTACAATTTGGGCCCAAGTTAGAAGCAGAGCCTAAGGTGTAAATTATCGATAGTCCATATCTCGGAAACTATATGAGATAATGCAATTTGGCAACCGGCAATGTAATTAGCATGCTGAATATTACTTGGAATGTGAATTGGAACGAAATCGCCAATAGATAAGACCATTTTACAATTTGGGCCCAAGTTAGAAGCAGAGCCTAAGGTGTAAATTATCGAGAGTCCATATCTCGGAAACTATAAGAGATAATGCAATTTGGCTACCGGCAATGTAATTAGCATGCCGAATATTACTTGGAATGTGAATTGGAACGAAATCGCCAATAGAGAAGACCATTTTACAATTTGGGCCCAAGTTAGAAGCACAGCCTAAGGTGTAAATTATCGATAGTCCATATCTCGGAAACTATAAGAGATAATGCAATTTGGCAACCGGCAATGTAATTAGCATGCCGAATATTACTTGGAATGTGAATTGGAACGAAATCGCCAATAGATAAGACCATTTTACAATTTGGGCCCAAGTTAGAAGCAGAGCCTAAGGTGTAAACTATCGATAGTCCATATCTCGGAAACTATAAGAGATAATGCAATTTGGCAACCGGCAATGTAATTAGCATGCCGAATATTACTTGGAATGTGAATTGGAACGAAATCGCCAATAGATAAGACCATTTTACAATTTGGGCCCAAGTTAGAAGCAGAGCCTAAGGTGTAAATTATCCATAGTCCATATCTCGGAAACTATAAGAGATAATGCAATTTGGCAACCGGCAATGTAATTAGCATGCCGAATATTACTTGGAATGTGAATTGGAACGAAATCGCCAATAGATAAGCCATTTTACAATTTGGGCCCAAGTTAGAAGCAGAGCCTAAGGTGTAAATTATTGATAGTCCATATCTCGGAAACTATAAGAGATAATGCAATTTCGCAACCGGCAATGTAATTAGCATGCCGAATATTACTTGGAGTGTGAATTGGAGCGAAAGCGCCAATAGATAAGACCATTTTACAATTTGGGCCCAAGTTAGAAGCAGAGCCTAAGGTGTAAATTATCGATAGTCCATATCTCGGAAACTATAAGAGATAATGCAATTTGGCAACCGGCAATGTAATTAGCATGCCGAATATTACTTGGAATGTGAATTGGAACGAAATCGCCAATAGATAAGACCATTTTACAATTTGGGCCCAAGTTAGAAGCAGAGCCTAAGGTGTAAATTATCGATAGTCCATATCTCGGAAACTATAAGAGATAATGCAATTTGGCAACCGGCAATGTAATTAGCATGCCGAATATTACTTGGAATGTGAATTGGAACGAAATCGCCAATAGATAAGACCATTTTACAATTTGGGCCCAAGTTAGAAGCAGAGCCTAAGGTGTAAATTATCGATAGTCCATATCTCGGAAACTATAAGAGATAATGCAATTTGGCAACCGGCAATGTAATTAGCATGCCGAATATTACTTGGAATGTGAATTGGAACGAAATCGCCAATAGATAAGACCATTTTACAATTTGGGCCCAAGTTAGAAGCAGAGCCTAAGGTGTAAATTATCGATAGTCCATATCTCGGAAACTATAAGAGATAATGCAATTTGGCAACCGGCAATGTAATTAGCATGCCGAATATTACTTGGAATGTGAATTGGAACGAAATCGCCAATAGATAAGACCATTTTACAATTTGGGCCCAAGTTAGAAGCAGAGCCTAAGGTGTAAATTATCGATAGTCCATATCTCGGAAACTATAAGAGATAATGCAATTTGGCAACCGGCAATGTAATTAGCATGCCGAATAATACTTGGAATGTGAATTGGAACGAAATCGCCAATAGATAAGACCATTTTACAATTTGGGCCCAAGTTAGAAGCAGAGCCTAAGGTGTAAATTATCGATAGTCCATATCTCGGAAACTATAAGAGATAATGCAATTTGGCAACCGGCAATATAATTAGCATGCCGAATATTACTTGGAATGTGAATTGGAACGAAATCGCCAATAGATAAGACCATTTTACAATTTGGGCCCAAGTTAGAAGCAGAGCCTAAGATGTAAATAATCGATAGTCCATATCTCGGAAACTATAAGAGATAATGCAAATTGGCAACCGGCAATGTAATTAGCATGCCGAATATTACTTGGAATGTGAATTGGAACGAAATCGCCAATAGATAAGACCATTTTACAATTTGGGCCCAAGTTAGAAGCAGAGCCTAAGGTGTAAATTATCGATAGTCCATATCTCGGAAACTATAAGAGATAATGCAATTTGGCAACCGGCAATGTAATTAGCATGCCGAATATTACTTGGAATGTGAATTGGAACGAAATCGCCAATAGGTAAGACCATTTTACAATTTGGGCCCAAGTTAGAAGCAGAGCCTAAGGTGTAAATTATCGATAGTCCATATCTCGGAAACTATAAGAGATAATTCAATTTGGCAACCGGCAATGTAATTAGCATGCCGGATATTACTTGGAATGTGAATTGGAACGAAATCGCCAATAGATAAGACCATTTTACAATTTGGGCCCAAGTTAGAAGCAGAGCCTAAGGTGTAAATTATCGATAGTCCATATCTCGGAAACTATAAGAGATAATGCAATTTGGCAACCGGCAATGTAATTAGCATGCCGAATATTACTTGGAATGTGAATTGGAACGAAATCGCCAATAGATAAGACCATTTTACAATTTGGGCCCAAGTTAGAAGCAGAGCCTAAGGTGTAAATTATCGATAGTCCATATCTCGGAAACTATAAGAGATAATGCAATTTGGCAACCGGCAATGTAATTAGCATGCCGAATATTACTTGGAATGTGAATTGGAACGAAATCGCCAATAGGTAAGACCATTTTACAATTTGGGCCCAAGTTAGAAGCAGAGCCTAAGGTGTAAATTATCGATAGTCCATATCTCGGAAACTATAAGAGATAATTCAATTTGGCAACCGGCAATGTAATTAGCATGCCGGATATTACTTGGAATGTGAATTGGAACGAAATCGCCAATAGATAAGACCATTTTACAATTTGGGCCCAAGTTAGAAGCAGAGCCTAAGGTGTAAATTATCCATAGTCCATATCTCGGAAACTATAAGAGATAATGCAATTTGGCAACTGGCAATGGAATTAGCACGCCGAATATTACTTGGAATGTGAATTTGAACGAAATCGCCAATAGATAAGACCATTTTACAATTTGGGCCCAAGTTAGAAGCAGAGCCTAAGGTGTAAATTATCGATAGTCCATATCTCGGAAACTATAAGAGATAATGCAATTTGGCAACCGGCAATGTAATTAGCATGCCGAATACTATTTGGAATGTGAATTGGAACGAAATCGCCAATAGATAAGACCATTTTACAATTTGGGCCCAAGTTAGAAGCAGAGCCTAAGGTGTAAATTATCGATAGTCCATATCTCGGAAACTTTAAGAGATAATTCAATTTGGAAACCGGCAATGTAATTAGCATGCCGAATATTACTCGGAATGTGAATTGGAACGAAATCGCCAATAGATAAGACCATTTTACAATTTGGGCCCAAGTTAGAAGCAGAGCCTAAGATGTAAATAATCGATAGTCCATATCTCGGAAACTATAAGAGATAATGCAATTTGGCAACCGGCAATGTAATTAGCATGCCGAATATTACTTGGAATGTGAATTGGAACGAAATCGCCAATAGATAAGACCATTTTACAATTTGGGCCCAAGTTAGAAGCAGAGCCTAAGGTGTAAATTATCGATAGTCCATATCTCGGAAACTATAAGAGATAATGCAATTTGGCAACCGGCAATGTAATTAGCATGCCGAATATTACTTGGAATGTGAATTGGAACGAAATCGCCAATAGGTAAGACCATTTTACAATTTGGGCCCAAGTTAGAAGCAGAGCCTAAGGTGTAAATTATCGATAGTCCATATCTCGGAAACTATAAGAGATAATGCAATTTGGCAACCGGCAATGTAATTAGCATGCCGAATACTACTTGGAATGTGAATTGGAACGAAATCGCCAATAGATAAGACCATTTTACAATTTGGGCCCAAGTTAGAAGCAGAGCCTAAGGTGTAAATTATCGATAGTCCATATCTCGGAAACTATAAGAGATAATTCAATTTGGAAACCGGCAATGTAATTAGCATGCCGAATATTACTCGGAATGTGAATTGGAACGAAATCGCCAATAGATAAGACCATTTTACAATTTGGGCCCAAGTTAGAAGCAGAGCCTAAGGTGTAAATTATCGATAGTCCATATCTCGGAAACTATAAGAGATAATGCAATTTGGCAACCGGCAATGTAATTAGCATGCCGAATATTACTTGGAATGTGAATTGGAACGAAATCGCCAATAGATAAGCCATTTTACAATTTGGGCCCAAGTTAGAAGCAGAGCCTAAGGTGTAAATTATTGATAGTCCATATCTCGGAAACTATAAGAGATAATGCAATTTCGCAACCGGCAATGTAGTTAGCATGCCGAATATTACTTGGAGTGTGAATTGGAGCGAAATCGCCAATAGATAAGACCATTTTACAATTTGGGCCCAAGTTAGAAGCAGAGCCTAAGGTGTAAATTATCGATAGTCCATCTCTCGGAAACTATAAGAGATAATGCAATTTGACAACCGGCAATGTAATTAGCATGCCGAATATTACTTGGAATGTGAATTGGAACGAAATCGCCAATAGATAAGACCATTTTACAATTTGGGCCCAAGTTAGAAGCAGAGCCTAAGGTGTAAATTATCGATAGTCCATATCTCGGAAACTATAAGAGATAATGCAATTTGGCAACCGGCAATGTAATTAGCATGCCGAATATTACTTGGAATGTGAATTGGAACGAAATCGCCAATAGATAAGACCATTTTACAATTTGGGCCCAAGTTAGAAGCAGAGCCTAAGGTGTAAATTATCGATAGTCCATATCTCGGAAACTATAAGAGATAATGCAATTTGGCAACCGGCAATGTAATTAGCATGCCGAATATTACTTGGAATGTGAATTGGAACGAAATCGTCAATAGATAAGACCATTTTACAATTTGGGCCCAAGTTAGAAGCAGAGCCTAAGGTGTAAATTATCGATAGTCCATATCTCGGAAACTATAAGAGATAATGCAATTTGGCAACCGGCAATGTAATTAGCATGCCGAATATTACTTGGAATGTGAATTGGAACGAAATCGCCAATAGATAAGACCATTTTACAATTTGGGCCCAAGTTAGAAGCAGAGCCTAAGGTGTAAATTATCGATAGTCCATATCTCGGAAACTATAAGAGATAATGCAATTTGGCAACCGGCAATGTAATTAGCATGCCGAATATTACTTGGAATGTGAATTGGAACGAAATCGCCAATAGATAAGACCATTTTACAATTTGGGCCCAAGTTAGAAGCAGAGCCTAAGGTGTAAATTATCCATAGTCCATATCTCGGAAACTATAAGAGGTAATGCAATTTGGCAACCGGCAATGTAATTAGCATGCCGAATATTACTTGGAATGTGAATTGGAACGAAATCGCCAATAGATAAGATCATATTACAATTTGGGCCCAAGTTAGAAGCAGAGCCTAAGGTGTAAATTATCGATAGTCCATATCTCGGAAACTATAAGAGATAATGCAATTTGGCAACCGGCAATGTAATTAGCATGCCGAATATTACTTGGAATTTAGAACGAAATCGCCAATAGATAAGACCATTTTACAATTTGGGCCCAAGTTAGAAGCAGAGCCTAAGGTGTAAATTATCGATAGTCCATATCTCGGAAACTATAAGAGATAATGCAATTTGGCAACCGGCAATGTAATTAGCATGCCGAATATTACTTGGAATGTGAATGGGAACGAAATCGCCAATAGGTAAGACCATTTTACAATTTGGGCCCAAGTTAGAAGCAGAGCCTAAGGTGTAAATTATCGATAGTCCATATCTCGGAAACTATAAGAGATAATGCAATTTGGCAACCGGCAATGTAATTAGCATGCCGAATACTACTTGGAATGTGAATTGGAACGAAATCGCCAATAGAGAAGACCATTTTACAATTTGGGCCCAAGTTAGAAGCAGAGCCTAAGGTGTAAATTATCGATAGTCCATATCTCGGAAACTATAAGAGATAATGCAATTTGGCAACCGGCAATGTAATTAGCATGCCGAATATTACTTGGAATGTGAATTGGAACGAAATCGCCAATAGATAAGACCATTTTACAATTTGGGCCCAAGTTAGAAGCAGAGCCTAAGGTGTAAATTATCGATAGTCCATATCTCGGAAACTATAAGAGATAATGCAATTTGGCAACCGGCAATGTAATTAGCATGCCGAATATTACTTGGAATGTGAATTGGAACGAAATCGCCAATAGATAAGACCATTTTACAATTTGGGCCCAAGTTAGAAGCAGAGCCTAAGGTGTAAATTATCCATAGTCCATATCTCGGAAACTATAAGAGGTAATGCAATTTGGCAACCGGCAATGTAATTAGCATGCCGAATATTACTTGGAATGTGAATTGGAACGAAATCGCCAATAGATAAGACGATTTTACAATTTGGGCCCAAGTTAGAAGCAGAGCCTAAGGTGTAAATTACCGATAGTCCATATTTCGGAAACTATAAGAGATAATGCAATTTGGCAACCGGCAATGTAATTAGCATGCCGAATATTACTTGGAATGTGAATTGGAACGAAATCGCCAATAGATAAGACCATTTTACAATTTGGGCCCAAGTTAGAAGCAGAGCCTAAGGTGTAAATTATCGATAGTCCATATCTCGGAAACTATAAGAGATAATGTAATTTGGCAACCGGCAATGTAATTAGCATGCCGAATATTACTTGGAATGTGAATTGGAATGAAATCGCCAATAAATAAGACCATTTTACAATTTGGGCCCAAGTTAGAAGCAGAGCCTAAGGTGTAAATTATCCATAGTCCATATCTCGGAAACTATAAGAGATAATGCAATTTGGCAACTGGCAATGTAATTAGCATGCCGAATATTACTTGGAATGTGAATTGGGACGAAATCGCCAATAGATAAGACCATTTTACAATTTGGGCCCAAGTTAGAAGCAGAGCCTAAGGTGTAAATTATCGATAGTCCATATCTCGGAAACTATAAGAGATAATGCAATTTGGCAACCGGCAATGTAATTAGCATGCCGAATACTACTTGGAATGTGAATTGGAACGAAATCGCCAATAGATAAGACCATTTTACAGTTTGGGCCCAAGTTAGAAGCAGAGCCTAAGGTTAAAAATAATCGATAGTCCATATCTCGGAAACTATAAGAGATAATGCAATTTGGGAACCCGCAATGTAATTAGCATGCCGAATATTACTTGGAATGTGAATTGGAACGAAATCGCCAATAGATAAGACCATTTTACAATTTGGGCCCAAGTTAGAAGCAGAGCCTAAGGTGTAAATTATCGATAGTCCATATCTCGGAAACTATAAGAGATAATGCAAATTGGCAACCGGCAATGTAATTAGCATGCCGAATATTACTTGGAATGTGAATTGGAACGAAATCGCCAATAGATAAGACCATTTTACAATTTGGGCCCAAGTTAGAAGCAGAGCCTAAGGTGTAAATTATCGATAGTCCATATCTCGGAAACTATAAGAGATAATGCAATTTGGCAACCGGCAATGTAATTAGCATGCCGAATATTACTTGGAATGTGAATTGGAACGAAATCGCCAATAGGTAAGACCATTTTACAATTTGGGCCCAAGTTAGAAGCAGAGCCTAAGGTGTAAATTATCGATAGTCCATATCTCGGAAACTATAAGAGATAATTCAATTTGGCAACCGGCAATGTAATTAGCATGCCGGATATTACTTGGAATGTGAATTGGAACGAAATCGCCAATAGATAAGACCATTTTACAATTTGGGCCCAAGTTAGAAGCAGAGCCTAAGGTGTAAATTATCGATAGTCCATATCTCGGAAACTATAAGAGATAATGCAATTTGGCAACCGGCAATGTAATTAGCATGCCGAATATTACTTGGAATGTGAATTGGAACGAAATCGCCAATAGATAAGACCATTTTACAATTTGGGCCCAAGTTAGAAGCAGAGCCTAAGGTGTAAATTATCGATAGTCCATATCTCGGAAACTATAAGAGATAATGCAATTTGGCAACCGGCAATGTAATTAGCATGCCGAATATTACTTGGAATGTGAATTGGAACGAAATCGCCAATAGGTAAGACCATTTTACAATTTGGGCCCAAGTTAGAAGCAGAGCCTAAGGTGTAAATTATCGATAGTCCATATCTCGGAAACTATAAGAGATAATTCAATTTGGCAACCGGCAATGTAATTAGCATGCCGGATATTACTTGGAATGTGAATTGGAACGAAATCGCCAATAGATAAGACCATTTTACAATTTGGGCCCAAGTTAGAAGCAGAGCCTAAGGTGTAAATTATCCATAGTCCATATCTCGGAAACTATAAGAGATAATGCAATTTGGCAACTGGCAATGGAATTAGCACGCCGAATATTACTTGGAATGTGAATTTGAACGAAATCGCCAATAGATAAGACCATTTTACAATTTGGGCCCAAGTTAGAAGCAGAGCCTAAGGTGTAAATTATCGATAGTCCATATCTCGGAAACTATAAGAGATAATGCAATTTGGCAACCGGCAATGTAATTAGCATGCCGAATACTATTTGGAATGTGAATTGGAACGAAATCGCCAATAGATAAGACCATTTTACAATTTGGGCCCAAGTTAGAAGCAGAGCCTAAGGTGTAAATTATCGATAGTCCATATCTCGGAAACTTTAAGAGATAATTCAATTTGGAAACCGGCAATGTAATTAGCATGCCGAATATTACTCGGAATGTGAATTGGAACGAAATCGCCAATAGATAAGACCATTTTACAATTTGGGCCCAAGTTAGAAGCAGAGCCTAAGATGTAAATAATCGATAGTCCATATCTCGGAAACTATAAGAGATAATGCAATTTGGCAACCGGCAATGTAATTAGCATGCCGAATATTACTTGGAATGTGAATTGGAACGAAATCGCCAATAGATAAGACCATTTTACAATTTGGGCCCAAGTTAGAAGCAGAGCCTAAGGTGTAAATTATCGATAGTCCATATCTCGGAAACTATAAGAGATAATGCAATTTGGCAACCGGCAATGTAATTAGCATGCCGAATATTACTTGGAATGTGAATTGGAACGAAATCGCCAATAGGTAAGACCATTTTACAATTTGGGCCCAAGTTAGAAGCAGAGCCTAAGGTGTAAATTATCGATAGTCCATATCTCGGAAACTATAAGAGATAATGCAATTTGGCAACCGGCAATGTAATTAGCATGCCGAATACTACTTGGAATGTGAATTGGAACGAAATCGCCAATAGATAAGACCATTTTACAATTTGGGCCCAAGTTAGAAGCAGAGCCTAAGGTGTAAATTATCGATAGTCCATATCTCGGAAACTATAAGAGATAATTCAATTTGGAAACCGGCAATGTAATTAGCATGCCGAATATTACTCGGAATGTGAATTGGAACGAAATCGCCAATAGATAAGACCATTTTACAATTTGGGCCCAAGTTAGAAGCAGAGCCTAAGGTGTAAATTATCGATAGTCCATATCTCGGAAACTATAAGAGATAATGCAATTTGGCAACCGGCAATGTAATTAGCATGCCGAATATTACTTGGAATGTGAATTGGAACGAAATCGCCAATAGATAAGCCATTTTACAATTTGGGCCCAAGTTAGAAGCAGAGCCTAAGGTGTAAATTATTGATAGTCCATATCTCGGAAACTATAAGAGATAATGCAATTTCGCAACCGGCAATGTAGTTAGCATGCCGAATATTACTTGGAGTGTGAATTGGAGCGAAATCGCCAATAGATAAGACCATTTTACAATTTGGGCCCAAGTTAGAAGCAGAGCCTAAGGTGTAAATTATCGATAGTCCATATCTCGGAAACTATAAGAGATAATGCAATTTGACAACCGGCAATGTAATTAGCATGCCGAATATTACTTGGAATGTGAATTGGAACGAAATCGCCAATAGATAAGACCATTTTACAATTTGGGCCCAAGTTAGAAGCAGAGCCTAAGGTGTAAATTATCGATAGTCCATATCTCGGAAACTATAAGAGATAATGCAATTTGGCAACCGGCAATGTAATTAGCATGCCGAATATTACTTGGAATGTGAATTGGAACGAAATCGCCAATAGATAAGACCATTTTACAATTTGGGCCCAAGTTAGAAGCAGAGCCTAAGGTGTAAATTATCGATAGTCCATATCTCGGAAACTATAAGAGATAATGCAATTTGGCAACCGGCAATGTAATTAGCATGCCGAATATTACTTGGAATGTGAATTGGAACGAAATCGTCAATAGATAAGACCATTTTACAATTTGGGCCCAAGTTAGAAGCAGAGCCTAAGGTGTAAATTATCGATAGTCCATATCTCGGAAACTATAAGAGATAATGCAATTTGGCAACCGGCAATGTAATTAGCATGCCGAATATTACTTGGAATGTGAATTGGAACGAAATCGCCAATAGATAAGACCATTTTACAATTTGGGCCCAAGTTAGAAGCAGAGCCTAAGGTGTAAATTATCGATAGTCCATATCTCGGAAACTATAAGAGATAATGCAATTTGGCAACCGGCAATGTAATTAGCATGCCGAATATTACTTGGAATGTGAATTGGAACGAAATCGCCAATAGATAAGACCATTTTACAATTTGGGCCCAAGTTAGAAGCAGAGCCTAAGGTGTAAATTATCCATAGTCCATATCTCGGAAACTATAAGAGGTAATGCAATTTGGCAACCGGCAATGTAATTAGCATGCCGAATATTACTTGGAATGTGAATTGGAACGAAATCGCCAATAGATAAGATCATATTACAATTTGGGCCCAAGTTAGAAGCAGAGCCTAAGGTGTAAATTATCGATAGTCCATATCTCGGAAACTATAAGAGATAATGCAATTTGGCAACCGGCAATGTAATTAGCATGCCGAATATTACTTGGAATTTAGAACGAAATCGCCAATAGATAAGACCATTTTACAATTTGGGCCCAAGTTAGAAGCAGAGCCTAAGGTGTAAATTATCGATAGTCCATATCTCGGAAACTATAAGAGATAATGCAATTTGGCAACCGGCAATGTAATTAGCATGCCGAATATTACTTGGAATGTGAATGGGAACGAAATCGCCAATAGGTAAGACCATTTTACAATTTGGGCCCAAGTTAGAAGCAGAGCCTAAGGTGTAAATTATCGATAGTCCATATCTCGGAAACTATAAGAGATAATGCAATTTGGCAACCGGCAATGTAATTAGCATGCCGAATACTACTTGGAATGTGAATTGGAACGAAATCGCCAATAGAGAAGACCATTTTACAATTTGGGCCCAAGTTAGAAGCAGAGCCTAAGGTGTAAATTATCGATAGTCCATATCTCGGAAACTATAAGAGATAATGCAATTTGGCAACCGGCAATGTAATTAGCATGCCGAATATTACTTGGAATGTGAATTGGAACGAAATCGCCAATAGATAAGACCATTTTACAATTTGGGCCCAAGTTAGAAGCAGAGCCTAAGGTGTAAATTATCGATAGTCCATATCTCGGAAACTATAAGAGATAATGCAATTTGGCAACCGGCAATGTAATTAGCATGCCGAATATTACTTGGAATGTGAATTGGAACGAAATCGCCAATAGATAAGACCATTTTACAATTTGGGCCCAAGTTAGAAGCAGAGCCTAAGGTGTAAATTATCCATAGTCCATATCTCGGAAACTATAAGAGGTAATGCAATTTGGCAACCGGCAATGTAATTAGCATGCCGAATATTACTTGGAATGTGAATTGGAACGAAATCGCCAATAGATAAGACGATTTTACAATTTGGGCCCAAGTTAGAAGCAGAGCCTAAGGTGTAAATTACCGATAGTCCATATTTCGGAAACTATAAGAGATAATGCAATTTGGCAACCGGCAATGTAATTAGCATGCCGAATATTACTTGGAATGTGAATTGGAACGAAATCGCCAATAGATAAGACCATTTTACAATTTGGGCCCAAGTTAGAAGCAGAGCCTAAGGTGTAAATTATCGATAGTCCATATCTCGGAAACTATAAGAGATAATGTAATTTGGCAACCGGCAATGTAATTAGCATGCCGAATATTACTTGGAATGTGAATTGGAATGAAATCGCCAATAAATAAGACCATTTTACAATTTGGGCCCAAGTTAGAAGCAGAGCCTAAGGTGTAAATTATCCATAGTCCATATCTCGGAAACTATAAGAGATAATGCAATTTGGCAACTGGCAATGTAATTAGCATGCCGAATATTACTTGGAATGTGAATTGGGACGAAATCGCCAATAGATAAGACCATTTTACAATTTGGGCCCAAGTTAGAAGCAGAGCCTAAGGTGTAAATTATCGATAGTCCATATCTCGGAAACTATAAGAGATAATGCAATTTGGCAACCGGCAATGTAATTAGCATGCCGAATACTACTTGGAATGTGAATTGGAACGAAATCGCCAATAGATAAGACCATTTTACAGTTTGGGCCCAAGTTAGAAGCAGAGCCTAAGGTTAAAAATAATCGATAGTCCATATCTCGGAAACTATAAGAGATAATGCAATTTGGGAACCCGCAATGTAATTAGCATGCCGAATATTACTTGGAATGTGAATTGGAACGAAATCGCCAATAGATAAGACCATTTTACAATTTGGGCCCAAGTTAGAAGCAGAGCCTAAGGTGTAAATTATCGATAGTCCATATCTCGGAAACTATAAGAGATAATGCAATTTGGCAACCGGCAATGTAATTAGCATGCCGAATATTACTTGGAATGTGAATTGGAACGAAATCGCCAATAGATAAGACCATTTTACAATTTGGGCCCAAGTTAGAAGCAGAGCCTAAGGTGTAAATTATCGATAGTCCATATCTCGGAAACTATAAGAGATAATGCAATTTGGCAACCGGCAATGTAATTAGCATGCCGAATATTACTTGGAATGTGAATTGGAACGAAATCGCCAATAGATAAGACCATTTTACAATTTGGGCCCAAGTTAGAAGCAGAGCCTAAGGTGTAAATTATCGATAGTCCATATCTCGGAAACTATAAGAGATAATGCAATTTGGCAACCGGCAATGTAATTAGCATGCCGAATATTACTTGGAATGTGAATTGGAACGAAATCGCCAATAGATAAGACCATTTTACAATTTGGGCCCAAGTTAGAAGCAGAGCCTAAGGTGTAAATTATCGATAGTCCATATCTCGGAAACTATAAGAGATAATGCAATTTGGCAACCGGCAATGTAATTAGCATGCCGAATATTACTTGGAATGTGAATTGGAACGAAATCGCCAATAGATAAGACCATTTTACAATTTGGGCCCAAGTTAGAAGCAGAGCCTAAGGTGTAAATTATCCATAGTCCATATCTCGGAAACTATAAGAGGTAATGCAATTTGGCAACCGGCAATGTAATTAGAATGCCGAATATTACTTGGAATGTGAATTGGAACGAAATCGCCAATAGATAAGATCATATTACAATTTTGGGCCCAAGTTAGAAGCAGAGCCTAAGGTGTAAATTATCGATAGTCCATATCTCGGAAACTATAAGAGATAATGCAATTTGGCAACCGGCAATGTAATTAGCATGCCGAATATTACTTGGAATTTAGAACGAAATCGCCAATAGATAAGACCATTTTACAATTTGGGCCCAAGTTAGAAGCAGAGCCTAAGGTGTAAATTATCGATAGTCCATATCTCGGAAACTATAAGAGATAATGCAATTTGGCAACCGGCAATGTAATTAGCATGCCGAATATTACTTGGAATGTGAATGGGAACGAAATCGCCAATAGGTAAGACCATTTTACAATTTGGGCCCAAGTTAGAAGCAGAGCCTAAGGTGTAAATTATCGATAGTCCATATCTCGGAAACTATAAGAGATAATGCAATTTGGCAACCGGCAATGTAATTAGCATGCCGAATACTACTTGGAATGTGAATTGGAACGAAATCGCCAAGAGAAGACCATTTTACAATTTGGGCCCAAGTTAGAAGCAGAGCCTAAGGTGTAAATTATCGATAGTCCATATCTCGGAAACTATAAGAGATAATGCAATTTGGCAACCGGCAATGTAATTAGCATGCCGAATATTACTTGGAATGTGAATTGGAACGAAATCGCCAATAGATAAGACCATTTTACAATTTGGGCCCAAGTTAGAAGCAGAGCCTAAGGTGTAAATTATCGATAGTCCATATCTCGGAAACTATAAGAGATAATGCAATTTGGCAACCGGCAATGTAATTAGCATGCCGAATATTACTTGGAATGTGAATTGGAACGAAATCGCCAATAGATAAGACCATTTTACAATTTGGGCCCAAGTTAGAAGCAGAGCCTAAGGTGTAAATTATCCATAGTCCATATCTCGGAAACTATAAGAGGTAATGCAATTTGGCAACCGGCAATGTAATTAGCATGCCGAATATTACTTGGAATGTGAATTGGAACGAAATCGCCAATAGATAAGACGATTTTACAATTTGGGCCCAAGTTAGAAGCAGAGCCTAAGGTGTAAATTACCGATAGTCCATATTTCGGAAACTATAAGAGATAATGCAATTTGGCAACCGGCAATGTAATTAGCATGCCGAATATTACTTGGAATGTGAATTGGAACGAAATCGCCAATAGATAAGACCATTTTACAATTTGGGCCCAAGTTAGAAGCAGAGCCTAAGGTGTAAATTATCGATAGTCCATATCTCGGAAACTATAAGAGATAATGCAATTTGGCAACCGGCAATGTAATTAGCATGCCGAATATTACTTGGAATGTGAATTGGAATGAAATCGCCAATAAATAAGACCATTTTACAATTTGGGCCCAAGTTAGAAGCAGAGCCTAAGGTGTAAATTATCCATAGTCCATATCTCGGAAACTATAAGAGATAATGCAATTTGGCAACTGGCAATGTAATTAGCATGCCGAATATTACTTGGAATGTGAATTGGGACGAAATCGCCAATAGATAAGACCATTTTACAATTTGGGCCCAAGTTAGAAGCAGAGCCTAAGGTGTAAATTATCGATAGTCCATATCTCGGAAACTATAAGAGATAATGCAATTTGGCAACCGGCAATGTAATTAGCATGCCGAATACTACTTGGAATGTGAATTGGAACGAAATCGCCAATAGATAAGACCATTTTACAGTTTGGGCCCAAGTTAGAAGCAGAGCCTAAGGTTAAAAATAATCGATAGTCCATATCTCGGAAACTATAAGAGATAATGCAATTTGGGAACCCGCAATGTAATTAGCATGCCGAATATTACTTGGAATGTGAATTGGAACGAAATCGCCAATAGAGAAGACCATTTTACAATTTGGGCCCAAGTTAGAAGCAGAGCCTAAGGTGTAAATTATCGATAGTCCATATCTCGGAAACTATAAGAGATAATGCAATTTGGCAACCGGCAATGTAATTAGCATGCCGAATATTACTTGGAATGTGAATTGGAACGAAATCGCCAATAGATAAGACCATTTTACAATTTGGGCCCAAGTTAGAAGCAGAGCCTAAGGTGTAAATTATCGATAGTCCATATCTCGGAAACTATAAGAGATAATGCAATTTGGCAACCGGCAATGTAATTAGCATGCCGAATATTACTTGGAATGTGAATTGGAACGAAATCGCCAATAGATAAGACCATTTTACAATTTGGGCCCAAGTTAGAAGCAGAGCCTAAGGTGTAAATTATCCATAGTCCATATCTCGGAAACTATAAGAGGTAATGCAATTTGGCAACCGGCAATGTAATTAGCATGCCGAATATTACTTGGAATGTGAATTGGAACGAAATCGCCAATAGATAAGATCATATTACAATTTGGGCCCAAGTTAGAAGCAGAGCCTAAGGTGTAAATTATCGATAGTCCATATCTCGGAAACTATAAGAGATAATGCAATTTGGCAACCGGCAATGTAATTAGCATGCCGAATATTACTTGGAATTTAGAACGAAATCGCCAATAGATAAGACCATTTTACAATTTGGGCCCAAGTTAGAAGCAGAGCCTAAGGTGTAAATTATCGATAGTCCATATCTCGGAAACTATAAGAGATAATGCAATTTGGCAACCGGCAATGTAATTAGCATGCCGAATATTACTTGGAATGTGAATGGGAACGAAATCGCCAATAGGTAAGACCATTTTACAATTTGGGCCCAAGTTAGAAGCAGAGCCTAAGGTGTAAATTATCGATAGTCCATATCTCGGACACTATAAGAGATAATTCAATTTGGCAACCGGCAATGTAATTAGCATGCCGGATATTGCTTGGAATGTGAATTGGAACGAAATCGCCAATAGATAAGACCATTTTACAATTTGGGCCCAAGTTAGAAGCAGAGCCTAAGGTGTAAATTATCGATAGTCCATATCTCGGAAACTATATGAGATAATGCAATTTGGCAACCGGCAATGTAATTAGCATGCTGAATATTACTTGGAATGTGAATTGGAACGAAATCGCCAATAGATAAGACCATTTTACAATTTGGGCCCAAGTTAGAAGCAGAGCCTAAGGTGTAAATTATCGAGAGTCCATATCTCGGAAACTATAAGAGATAATGCAATTTGGCTACCGGCAATGTAATTAGCATGCCGAATATTACTTGGAATGTGAATTGGAACGAAATCGCCAATAGAGAAGACCATTTTACAATTTGGGCCCAAGTTAGAAGCACAGCCTAAGGTGTAAATTATCGATAGTCCATATCTCGGAAACTATAAGAGATAATGCAATTTGGCAACCGGCAATGTAATTAGCATGCCGAATATTACTTGGAATGTGAATGGGAACGAAATCGCCAATAGGTAAGACCATTTTACAATTTGGGCCCAAGTTAGAAGCAGAGCCTAAGGTGTAAATTATCGATAGTCCATATCTCGGACACTATAAGAGATAATTCAATTTGGCAACCGGCAATGTAATTAGCATGCCGGATATTGCTTGGAATGTGAATTGGAACGAAATCGCCAATAGATAAGACCATTTTACAATTTGGGCCCAAGTTAGAAGCAGAGCCTAAGGTGTAAATTATCGATAGTCCATATCTCGGAAACTATATGAGATAATGCAATTTGGCAACCGGCAATGTAATTAGCATGCTGAATATTACTTGGAATGTGAATTGGAACGAAATCGCCAATAGATAAGACCATTTTACAATTTGGGCCCAAGTTAGAAGCAGAGCCTAAGGTGTAAATTATCGAGAGTCCATATCTCGGAAACTATAAGAGATAATGCAATTTGGCTACCGGCAATGTAATTAGCATGCCGAATATTACTTGGAATGTGAATTGGAACGAAATCGCCAATAGAGAAGACCATTTTACAATTTGGGCCCAAGTTAGAAGCACAGCCTAAGGTGTAAATTATCGATAGTCCATATCTCGGAAACTATAAGAGATAATGCAATTTGGCAACCGGCAATGTAATTAGCATGCCGAATATTACTTGGAATGTGAATTGGAACGAAATCGCCAATAGATAAGACCATTTTACAATTTGGGCCCAAGTTAGAAGCAGAGCCTAAGGTGTAAACTATCGATAGTCCATATCTCGGAAACTATAAGAGATAATGCAATTTGGCAACCGGCAATGTAATTAGCATGCCGAATATTACTTGGAATGTGAATTGGAACGAAATCGCCAATAGATAAGACCATTTTACAATTTGGGCCCAAGTTAGAAGCAGAGCCTAAGGTGTAAATTATCCATAGTCCATATCTCGGAAACTATAAGAGATAATGCAATTTGGCAACCGGCAATGTAATTAGCATGCCGAATATTACTTGGAATGTGAATTGGAACGAAATCGCCAATAGATAAGCCATTTTACAATTTGGGCCCAAGTTAGAAGCAGAGCCTAAGGTGTAAATTATTGATAGTCCATATCTCGGAAACTATAAGAGATAATGCAATTTCGCAACCGGCAATGTAATTAGCATGCCGAATATTACTTGGAGTGTGAATTGGAGCGAAAGCGCCAATAGATAAGACCATTTTACAATTTGGGCCCAAGTTAGAAGCAGAGCCTAAGGTGTAAATTATCGATAGTCCATATCTCGGAAACTATAAGAGATAATGCAATTTGGCAACCGGCAATGTAATTAGCATGCCGAATATTACTTGGAATGTGAATTGGAACGAAATCGCCAATAGATAAGACCATTTTACAATTTGGGCCCAAGTTAGAAGCAGAGCCTAAGGTGTAAATTATCGATAGTCCATATCTCGGAAACTATAAGAGATAATGCAATTTGGCAACCGGCAATGTAATTAGCATGCCGAATATTACTTGGAATGTGAATTGGAACGAAATCGCCAATAGATAAGACCATTTTACAATTTGGGCCCAAGTTAGAAGCAGAGCCTAAGGTGTAAATTATCGATAGTCCATATCTCGGAAACTATAAGAGATAATGCAATTTGGCAACCGGCAATGTAATTAGCATGCCGAATATTACTTGGAATGTGAATTGGAACGAAATCGCCAATAGATAAGACCATTTTACAATTTGGGCCCAAGTTAGAAGCAGAGCCTAAGGTGTAAATTATCGATAGTCCATATCTCGGAAACTATAAGAGATAATGCAATTTGGCAACCGGCAATGTAATTAGCATGCCGAATATTACTTGGAATGTGAATTGGAACGAAATCGCCAATAGATAAGACCATTTTACAATTTGGGCCCAAGTTAGAAGCAGAGCCTAAGGTGTAAATTATCGATAGTCCATATCTCGGAAACTATAAGAGATAATGCAATTTGGCAACCGGCAATGTAATTAGCATGCCGAATAATACTTGGAATGTGAATTGGAACGAAATCGCCAATAGATAAGACCATTTTACAATTTGGGCCCAAGTTAGAAGCAGAGCCTAAGGTGTAAATTATCGATAGTCCATATCTCGGAAACTATAAGAGATAATGCAATTTGGCAACCGGCAATATAATTAGCATGCCGAATATTACTTGGAATGTGAATTGGAACGAAATCGCCAATAGATAAGACCATTTTACAATTTGGGCCCAAGTTAGAAGCAGAGCCTAAGATGTAAATAATCGATAGTCCATATCTCGGAAACTATAAGAGATAATGCAAATTGGCAACCGGCAATGTAATTAGCATGCCGAATATTACTTGGAATGTGAATTGGAACGAAATCGCCAATAGATAAGACCATTTTACAATTTGGGCCCAAGTTAGAAGCAGAGCCTAAGGTGTAAATTATCGATAGTCCATATCTCGGAAACTATAAGAGATAATGCAATTTGGCAACCGGCAATGTAATTAGCATGCCGAATATTACTTGGAATGTGAATTGGAACGAAATCGCCAATAGGTAAGACCATTTTACAATTTGGGCCCAAGTTAGAAGCAGAGCCTAAGGTGTAAATTATCGATAGTCCATATCTCGGAAACTATAAGAGATAATTCAATTTGGCAACCGGCAATGTAATTAGCATGCCGGATATTACTTGGAATGTGAATTGGAACGAAATCGCCAATAGATAAGACCATTTTACAATTTGGGCCCAAGTTAGAAGCAGAGCCTAAGGTGTAAATTATCGATAGTCCATATCTCGGAAACTATAAGAGATAATGCAATTTGGCAACCGGCAATGTAATTAGCATGCCGAATATTACTTGGAATGTGAATTGGAACGAAATCGCCAATAGATAAGACCATTTTACAATTTGGGCCCAAGTTAGAAGCAGAGCCTAAGGTGTAAATTATCGATAGTCCATATCTCGGAAACTATAAGAGATAATGCAATTTGGCAACCGGCAATGTAATTAGCATGCCGAATATTACTTGGAATGTGAATTGGAACGAAATCGCCAATAGGTAAGACCATTTTACAATTTGGGCCCAAGTTAGAAGCAGAGCCTAAGGTGTAAATTATCGATAGTCCATATCTCGGAAACTATAAGAGATAATTCAATTTGGCAACCGGCAATGTAATTAGCATGCCGGATATTACTTGGAATGTGAATTGGAACGAAATCGCCAATAGATAAGACCATTTTACAATTTGGGCCCAAGTTAGAAGCAGAGCCTAAGGTGTAAATTATCCATAGTCCATATCTCGGAAACTATAAGAGATAATGCAATTTGGCAACTGGCAATGGAATTAGCACGCCGAATATTACTTGGAATGTGAATTTGAACGAAATCGCCAATAGATAAGACCATTTTACAATTTGGGCCCAAGTTAGAAGCAGAGCCTAAGGTGTAAATTATCGATAGTCCATATCTCGGAAACTATAAGAGATAATGCAATTTGGCAACCGGCAATGTAATTAGCATGCCGAATACTATTTGGAATGTGAATTGGAACGAAATCGCCAATAGATAAGACCATTTTACAATTTGGGCCCAAGTTAGAAGCAGAGCCTAAGGTGTAAATTATCGATAGTCCATATCTCGGAAACTTTAAGAGATAATTCAATTTGGAAACCGGCAATGTAATTAGCATGCCGAATATTACTCGGAATGTGAATTGGAACGAAATCGCCAATAGATAAGACCATTTTACAATTTGGGCCCAAGTTAGAAGCAGAGCCTAAGATGTAAATAATCGATAGTCCATATCTCGGAAACTATAAGAGATAATGCAATTTGGCAACCGGCAATGTAATTAGCATGCCGAATATTACTTGGAATGTGAATTGGAACGAAATCGCCAATAGATAAGACCATTTTACAATTTGGGCCCAAGTTAGAAGCAGAGCCTAAGGTGTAAATTATCGATAGTCCATATCTCGGAAACTATAAGAGATAATGCAATTTGGCAACCGGCAATGTAATTAGCATGCCGAATATTACTTGGAATGTGAATTGGAACGAAATCGCCAATAGGTAAGACCATTTTACAATTTGGGCCCAAGTTAGAAGCAGAGCCTAAGGTGTAAATTATCGATAGTCCATATCTCGGAAACTATAAGAGATAATGCAATTTGGCAACCGGCAATGTAATTAGCATGCCGAATACTACTTGGAATGTGAATTGGAACGAAATCGCCAATAGATAAGACCATTTTACAATTTGGGCCCAAGTTAGAAGCAGAGCCTAAGGTGTAAATTATCGATAGTCCATATCTCGGAAACTATAAGAGATAATTCAACTTGGAAACCGGCAATGTAATTAGCATGCCGAATATTACTCGGAATGTGAATTGGAACGAAATCGCCAATAGATAAGACCATTTTACAATTTGGGCCCAAGTTAGAAGCAGAGCCTAAGGTGTAAATTATCGATAGTCCATATCTCGGAAACTATAAGAGATAATGCAATTTGGCAACCGGCAATGTAATTAGCATGCCGAATATTACTTGGAATGTGAATTGGAACGAAATCGCCAATAGATAAGCCATTTTACAATTTGGGCCCAAGTTAGAAGCAGAGCCTAAGGTGTAAATTATTGATAGTCCATATCTCGGAAACTATAAGAGATAATGCAATTTCGCAACCGGCAATGTAATTAGCATGCCGAATATTACTTGGAGTGTGAATTGGAGCGAAATCGCCAATAGATAAGACCATTTTACAATTTGGGCCCAAGTTAGAAGCAGAGCCTAAGGTGTAAATTATCGATAGTCCATATCTCGGAAACTATAAGAGATAATGCAATTTGGCAACCGGCAATGTAATTAGCATGCCGAATATTACTTGGATTGTGAATTGGAACGAAATCGCCAATAGATAAGACCATTTTACAATTTGGGCCCAAGTTAGAAGCAGAGCCTAAGGTGTAAATTATCGATAGTCCATATCTCGGAAACTATAAGAGATAATGCAATTTGGCAACCGGCAATGTAATTAGCATGCCGAATATTACTTGGAATGTGAATTGGAACGAAATCGCCAATAGATAAGACCATTTTACAATTTGGGCCCAAGTTAGAAGCAGAGCCTAAGGTGTAAATTATCGATAGTCCATATCTCGGAAACTATAAGAGATAATGCAATTTGGCAACCGGCAATGTAATTAGCATGCCGAATATTACTTGTAATGTGAATTGGAACGAAATCGCCAATAGATAAGACCATTTTACAATTTGGGCCCAAGTTAGAAGCAGAGCCTAAGGTGTAAATTATCGATAGTCCATATCTCGGAAACTATAAGAGATAATGCAATTTGGCAACCGGCAATGTAATTAGCATGCCGAATATTACTTGGAATGTGAATTGGAACGAAATCGCCAATAGATAAGACCATTTTACAATTTGGGCCCAAGTTAGAAGCAGAGCCTAAGGTGTAAATTATCGATAGTCCATATCTCGGGAACTATAAGAGATAATGCAATTTGGCAACCGGCAATGTAATTAGCATGCCGAATAATACTTGGAATGTGAATTGGAACGAAATCGCCAATAGATAAGACCATTTTACAATTTGGGCCCAAGTTAGAAGCAGAGCCTAAGGTGTAAATTATCGATAGTCCATATCTCGGAAACTATAAGAGATAATGCAATTTGGCAACCGGCAATATAATTAGCATGCCGAATATTACTTGGAATGTGAATTGGAACGAAATCGCCAATAGATAAGACCATTTTACAATTTGGGCCCAAGTTAGAAGCAGAGCCTAAGATGTAAATAATCGATAGTCCATATCTCGGAAACTATAAGAGATAATGCAAATTGGCAACCGGCAATGTAATTAGCATGCCGAATATTACTTGGAATGTGAATTGGAACGAAATCGCCAATAGATAAGACCATTTTACTATTTGGGCCCAAGTTAGAAGCAGAGCCTAAGGTGTAAATTATCGATAGTCCATATCTCGGAAACTATAAGAGATAATGCAATTTGGCAACCGGCAATGTAATTAGCATGCCGAATATTACTTGGAATGTGAATTGGAACGAAATCGCCAATAGGTAAGACCATTTTACAATTTGGGCCCAAGTTAGAAGCAGAGCCTAAGGTGTAAATTATCGATAGTCCATATCTCGGAAACTATAAGAGATAATTCAATTTGGCAACCGGCAATGTAATTAGCATGCCGGATATTACATGGAATGTGAATTGGAACGAAATCGCCAATAGATAAGACCATTTTACAATTTGGGCCCAAGTTAGAAGCAGAGCCTAAGGTGTAAATTATCGATAGTCCATATCTCGGAAACTGTAAGAGATAATGCAATTTGGCAACCGGCAATGTAATTAGCATGCCGAATATTACTTGGAATGTGAATTGGAACGAAATCGCCAATAGATAAGACCATTTTACAATTTGGGCCCAAGTTAGAAGCAGAGCCTAAGGTGTAAATTATCCATAGTCCATATCTCGGAAACTATAAGAGATAATGCAATTTGGCAACTGGCAATGGAATTAGCATGCCGAATATTACTTGGAATGTGAATTTGAACGAAATCGCCAATAGATAAGACCATTTTACAATTTGGGCCCAAGTTAGAAGCAGAGCCTAAGGTGTAAATTATCGATAGTCCATATCTCGGAAACTATAAGAGATAATGCAATTTGGCAACCGGCAATGTAATTAGCATGCCGAATACTACTTGGAATGTGAATTGGAACGAAATCGCCAATAGATAAGACCATTTTACAATTTGGGCCCAAGTTAGAAGCAGAGCCTAAGGTGTAAATTATCGATAGTCCATATCTCGGAAACTATAAGAGATAATTCAATTTGGAAACCGGCAATGTAATTAGCATGCCGAATATTACTCGGAATGTGAATTGGAACGAAATCGCCAATAGATAAGACCATTTTACAATTTGGGCCCAAGTTAGAAGCAGAGCCTAAGATGTAAATTATCGATAGTCCATATCTCGGAAACTATAAGAGATAATGCAATTTGGCAACCGGCAATGTAATTAGCATGCCGAATATTACTTGGAATGTGAATTGGAACGAAATCGCCAATAGGTAAGACCATTTTACAATTTGGGCCCAAGTTAGAAGCAGAGCCTAAGGTGTAAATTATCGATAGTCCATATCTCGGAAACTATAAGAGATAATTCAATTTGGCAACCGGCAATGTAATTAGCATGCCGGATATTACTTGGAATGTGAATTGGAACGAAATCGCCAATAGATAAGACCATTTTACAATTTGGGCCCAAGTTAGAAGCAGAGCCTAAGGTGTAAATTATCGATAGTCCATATCTCGGAAACTATAAGAGATAATGCAATTTGGCAACCGGCAATGTAATTAGCATGCCGAATATTACTTGGAATGTGAATTGGAACGAAATCGCCAATAGATAAGACCATTTTACAATTTGGGCCCAAGTTAGAAGCAGAGCCCAAGGTGTAAATTATCGATAGTCCATATCTCGGAAACTATAAGAGATAATGCAATTTGGCAACCGGCAATGTAATTAGCATGCCGAATATTACTTGGAATGTGAATTGGAACGAAATCGCCAATAGAGAAGACCGTTTTACAATTTGGGCCCAAGTTAGAAGCAGAGCCTAAGGTGTAAATTATCGATAGTCCATATCTCGGAAACTATAAGAGATAATGCAATTTGGCAACCGGCAATGTAATTAGCATGCCGAATATTACTTGGAATGTGAATTGAAACGAAATCGCCAATAGATAAGAACATTTTACAATTTGGGCCCAAGTTAGAAGCAGAGCCTAAAGTGTAAACTATCGATAGTCCATATCTCGGAAACTATAAGAGATAATGCAATTTGGCAACCGGCAATGTAATTAGCATGCCGAATATTACTTGGAATGTGGATTGGAACGAAATCGCCAATAGATAAGACCATTTTCCAATTTGGGCCCAAGTTAGAAGCAGAGCCTAAGGTGTAAATTATCCATACTCCATATCTCGGGAACTATAAGAGATAATGCAATTTGGCAACCGGCAATGTAATTAGCATGCCGAATATTACTTGGAATGTGAATTGGAACGAAATCGCCAATAGATAAGCCATTTTACAATTTGGGCCCAAGATAGAAGCAGAGCCTAAGGTGTAAATTATTGATAGTCCATATCTCGGAAACTATAAGAGATAATGCAATTTCGCAACCGGCAATGTAATTAGCATGCCGAATATTACTTGGAGTGTGAATTGGAACGAAATCGCCAATAGATAAGACCATTTTACAATTTGGGCCCAAGTTAGAAGCAGAGCCTAAGGTGTAAATTATCGATAGTCCATATCTCGGAAACTATAAGAGATAATGCAATTTGGCAACCGGCAATGTAATTAGCATGCCGAATATTACTTCGAATGTGAATTGGATCGAAATCGCCAATAGATAAGACCATTTTACAATTTGGGCCTAAGTTAGAAGCAGAGCCTAAGGTGTAAATTATCGATAGTCCATATCTCGGAAACTATAAGAGATAATGCAATTTGGCAACCGGCAATGTAATTAGCATGCCGAATATTACTTGGAATGTGAATTGGAACGAAATCGCCAATAGATAAGACCATTTTACAATTTGGGCCCAAGTTAGAAGCAGAGCCTAAGGTGTAAATTATCGATAGTCCATATCTCGGAAACTATAAGAGATAATGCAATTTGGCAACCGGCAATGTAATTAGCATGCCGAATATTACTTGGAATGTGAATTGGAACGAAATCGCCAATAGATAAGGCCATATTACAATTTGGGCCCAAGTTAGAAGCAGAGCCTAAGGTGTAAATTATCGATAGTTCATATCTCGGAAACTATAAGAGATAATGCAATTTGGCAGCCGGCAATGTAATTAGCATGCCGAATATTACTTGGAATGTGAATTGGAACGAAATCGCCAATAGGTAAGACCATTTTACAATTTGGGCCCAAGTTAGAAGCAGAGCCTAAGGTGTAAATTATCGATAGTCCATATCTCGGAAACTATAAGAGATAATGCAATTTGGCAACCGGCAATGTAATTAGCATGCCGAATATTACTTGGAATGTGAATTGGAACGAAATCGCCAATAGATAAGACCATTTTACAATTTGGGCCCAAGTTAGAAGCAGAGCCTAAAGTGTAAACTATCGATAGTCCATATCTCGGAAACTATAAGAGATAATGCAATTTTGCAACCGGCAATGTAATTAGCATGCCGAATATTACTTGGAATGTGGATTGGAACGAAATCGCCAATAGATAAGACCATTTTCCAATTTGGGCCCAAGTTAGAAGCAGAGCCTAAGGTGTAAATTATCCATAGTCCATATCTCGGAAACTATAAGAGATAATGCAATTTGGCAACCGGCAATGTAATTAGCATGCCGAATATTACTTGGAATGTGAATTGGAACGATATCGCCAATAGATAAGCCATTTTACAATTTGGGCCCAAGTTAGAAGCAGAGCCTAAGGTGTAAATTATTGATAGTCCATATCTCGGAAACTATAAGAGATAATGCAATTTCGCAACCGGCAATGTAATTAGCATGCCGAATATTACTTGGAGTGTGAATTGGAACGAAATCGCCAATAGATAAGACCATTTTACAATTTGGGCCCAAGTTAGAAGCAGAGCCTAAGGTGTAAATTATCGATAGTCCATATCTCGGAAACTATAAGAGATAATGCAATTTGGCAACCGGCAATGTAATTAGCATGCCGAATATTACTTCGAATGTGAATTGGATCGAAATCGCTAATAAATAAGACCATTTTACAATTTGGGCCCAAGTTAGAAGCAGAGCCTAAGGTGTAAATTATCGATAGTCCATATCTCGGAAACTATAAGAGATAATGCAATTTGGCAACCGGCAATGTAATTAGCATGCCGAATATTACTTAGAATGTGAATTGGAACGAAATCGCCAATAGATAAGACCATTTTACAATTTGGGCCCAAGTTAGAAGCAGAGCCTAAGGTGTAAATTATCCATAGTCCATATCTCGGAAACTATAAGAGGTAATGCAATTTGGCAACCGGCAATGTAATTAGCATGCCGAATATTACTTGGAATGTGAATTGGAACGAAATCGCCAATAGATAAGATCATATTACAATTTGGGCCCAAGTTAGAAGCAGAGCCTAAGGTGTAAATTATCGATAGTCCATATCTCGGAAACTATAAGAGATAATGCAATTTGGCAACCGGCAATGTAATTAGCATGCCGAATATTACTTGGAATTTAGAACGAAATCGCCAATAGATAAGACCATTTTACAATTTGGGCCCAAGTTAGAAGCAGAGCCTAAGGTGTAAATTATCGATAGTCCATATCTCGGAAACTATAAGAGATAATGCAATTTGGCAACCGGCAATGTAATTAGCATGCCGAATATTACTTGGAATGTGAATGGGAACGAAATCGCCAATAGGTAAGACCATTTTACAATTTGGGCCCAAGTTAGAAGCAGAGCCTAAGGTGTAAATTATCGATAGTCCATATCTCGGAAACTATAAGAGATAATGCAATTTGGCAACCGGCAATGTAATTAGCATGCCGAATACTACTTGGAATGTGAATTGGAACGAAATCGCCAATAGAGAAGACCATTTTACAATTTGGGCCCAAGTTAGAAGCAGAGCCTAAGGTGTAAATTATCGATAGTCCATATCTCGGAAACTATAAGAGATAATGCAATTTGGCAACCGGCAATGTAATTAGCATGCCGAATATTACTTGGAATGTGAATTGGAACGAAATCGCCAATAGATAAGACCATTTTACAATTTGGGCCCAAGTTAGAAGCAGAGCCTAAGGTGTAAATTATCGATAGTCCATATCTCGGAAACTATAAGAGATAATGCAATTTGGCAACCGGCAATGTAATTAGCATGCCGAATATTACTTGGAATGTGAATTGGAACGAAATCGCCAATAGATAAGACCATTTTACAATTTGGGCCCAAGTTAGAAGCAGAGCCTAAGGTGTAAATTATCCATAGTCCATATCTCGGAAACTATAAGAGGTAATGCAATTTGGCAACCGGCAATGTAATTAGCATGCCGAATATTACTTGGAATGTGAATTGGAACGAAATCGCCAATAGATAAGACGATTTTACAATTTGGGCCCAAGTTAGAAGCAGAGCCTAAGGTGTAAATTACCGATAGTCCATATTTCGGAAACTATAAGAGATAATGCAATTTGGCAACCGGCAATGTAATTAGCATGCCGAATATTACTTGGAATGTGAATTGGAACGAAATCGCCAATAGATAAGACCATTTTACAATTTGGGCCCAAGTTAGAAGCAGAGCCTAAGGTGTAAATTATCGATAGTCCATATCTCGGAAACTATAAGAGATAATGCAATTTGGCAACCGGCAATGTAATTAGCATGCCGAATATTACTTGGAATGTGAATTGGAATGAAATCGCCAATAAATAAGACCATTTTACAATTTGGGCCCAAGTTAGAAGCAGAGCCTAAGGTGTAAATTATCCATAGTCCATATCTCGGAAACTATAAGAGATAATGCAATTTGGCAACTGGCAATGTAATTAGCATGCCGAATATTACTTGGAATGTGAATTGGGACGAAATCGCCAATAGATAAGACCATTTTACAATTTGGGCCCAAGTTAGAAGCAGAGCCTAAGGTGTAAATTATCGATAGTCCATATCTCGGAAACTATAAGAGATAATGCAATTTGGCAACCGGCAATGTAATTAGCATGCCGAATACTACTTGGAATGTGAATTGGAACGAAATCGCCAATAGATAAGACCATTTTACAGTTTGGGCCCAAGTTAGAAGCAGAGCCTAAGGTTAAAAATAATCGATAGTCCATATCTCGGAAACTATAAGAGATAATGCAATTTGGGAACCCGCAATGTAATTAGCATGCCGAATATTACTTGGAATGAGAATTGCAACGAAATCGCCAATAGAGAAGACCATTTTACAATTTGGGCCCAAGTTAGAAGCAGAGCCTAAGGTGTAAATTATCGATAGTCCATATCTCGGAAACTATAAGAGATAATGCAATTTGGCAACCGGCAATGTAATTAGCATGCCGAATATTACTTGGAATGTGAATTGGAACGAAATCGCCAATAGATAAGACCATTTTACAATTTGGGCCCAAGTTAGAAGCAGAGCCTAAGGTGTAAATTATCCATAGTCCATATCTCGGAAACTATAAGAGGTAATGCAATTTGGCAACCGGCAATGTAATTAGCATGCCGAATATTACTTGGAATGTGAATTGGAACGAAATCGCCAATAGATAAGATCATATTACAATTTGGGCCCAAGTTAGAGGCAGAGCCTAAGGTGTAAATTATCGATAGTCCATATCTCGGAAACTATAAGAGATAATGCAATTTGGCAACCGGCAATGTAATTAGCATGCCGAATATTACTTGGAATTTAGAACGAAATCGCCAATAGATAAGACCATTTTACAATTTGGGCCCAAGTTAGAAGCAGAGCCTAAGGTGTAAATTATCGATAGTCCATATCTCGGAAACTATAAGAGATAATGCAATTTGGCAACCGGCAATGTAATTAGCATGCCGAATATTACTTGGAATGTGAATGGGAACGAAATCGCCAATAGGTAAGACCATTTTACAATTTGGGCCCAAGTTAGAAGCAGAGCCTAAGGTGTAAATTATCGATAGTCCATATCTCGGACACTATAAGAGATAATTCAATTTGGCAACCGGCAATGTAATTAGCATGCCGGATATTGCTTGGAATGTGAATTGGAACGAAATCGCCAATAGATAAGACCATTTTACAATTTGGGCCCAAGTTAGAAGCAGAGCCTAAGGTGTAATTTATCGATAGTCCATATCTCGGAAACTATATGAGATAATGCAATTTGGCAACCGGCAATGTAATTAGCATGCTGAATATTACTTGGGATGTGAATTGGAACGAAATCGCCAATAGATAAGACCATTTTACAATTTGGGCCCAAGTTAGAAGCAGAGCCTAAGGTGTAAATTATCGAGAGTCCATATCTCGGAAACTATAAGAGATAATGCAATTTGGCTACCGGCAATGTAATTAGCATGCCGAATATTACTTGGAATGTGAATTGGAACGAAATCGCCAATAGAGAAGACCATTTTACAATTTGGGCCCAAGTTAGAAGCACAGCCTAAGGTGTAAATTATCGATAGTCCATATCTCGGAAACTATAAGAGATAATGCAATTTGGCAACCGGCAATGTAATTAGCATGCCGAATATTACTTGGAATGTGAATGGGAACGAAATCGCCAATAGGTAAGACCATTTTACAATTTGGGCCCAAGTTAGAAGCAGAGCCTAAGGTGTAAATTATCGATAGTCCATATCTCGGACACTATAAGAGATAATTCAATTTGGCAACCGGCAATGTAATTAGCATGCCGGATATTCCTTGGAATGTGAATTGGAACGAAATCGCCAATAGATAAGACCATTTTACAGTTTGGGCCCAAGTTAGAAGCAGAGCCTAAGGTTAAAAATAATCGATAGTCCATATCTCGGAAACTATAAGAGATAATGCAATTTGGGAACCCGCAATGTAATTAGCATGCCGAATATTACTTGGAATGTGAATTGCAACGAAATCGCCAATAGAGAAGACCATTTTACAATTTGGGCCCAAGTTAGAAGCAGAGCCTAAGGTGTAAATTATCGATAGTCCATATCTCGGAAACTATAAGAGATAATGCAATTTGGCAACCGGCAATGTAATTAGCATGCCGAATATTACTTGGAATGTGAATTGGAACGAAATCGCCAATAGATAAGACCATTTTACAATTTGGGCCCAAGTTAGAAGCAGAGCCTAAGGTGTAAATTATCGATAGTCCATATCTCGGAAACTATAAGAGATAATGCAATTTGGCAACCGGCAATGTAATTAGCATGCCGAATATTACTTGGAATGTGAATTGGAACGAAATCGCCAATAGATAAGACCATTTTACAATTTGGGCCCAAGTTAGAAGCAGAGCCTAAGGTGTAAATTATCCATAGTCCATATCTCGGAAACTATAAGAGGTAATGCAATTTGGCAACCGGCAATGTAATTAGCATGCCGAATATTACTTGGAATGTGAATTGGAACGAAATCGCCAATAGATAAGATCATATTACAATTTGGGCCCAAGTTAGAAGCAGAGCCTAAGGTGTAAATTATCGATAGTCCATATCTCGGAAACTATAAGAGATAATGCAATTTGGCAACCGGCAATGTAATTAGCATGCCGAATAATACTTGGAATGTGAATTGGAACGAAATCGCCAATAGATAAGACCATTTTACAATTTGGGCCCAAGTTAGAAGCAGAGCCTAAGGTGTAAATTATCGATAGTCCATATCTCGGAAACTATAAGAGATAATGCAATTTGGCAACCGGCAATATAATTAGCATGCCGAATATTACTTGGAATGTGAATTGGAACGAAATCGCCAATAGATAAGACCATTTTACAATTTGGGCCCAAGTTAGAAGCAGAGCCTAAGATGTAAATAATCGATAGTCCATATCTCGGAAACTATAAGAGATAATGCAAATTGGCAACCGGCAATGTAATTAGCATGCCGAATATTACTTGGAATGTGAATTGGAACGAAATCGCCAATAGGTAAGACCATTTTACAATTTGGGCCCAAGTTAGAAGCAGAGCCTAAGGTGTAAATTATCGATAGTCCATATCTCGGAAACTATAAGAGATAATTCAATTTGGCAACCGGCAATGTAATTAGCATGCCGGATATTACTTGGAATGTGAATTGGAACGAAATCGCCAATAGATAAGACCATTTTACAATTTGGGCCCAAGTTAGAAGCAGAGCCTAAGATGTAAATTATCGATAGTCCATATCTCGGAAACTATAAGAGATAATGCAATTTGGCAACCGGCAATGTAATTAGCATGCCGAATATTACTTGGAATGTGAATTGGAACGAAATCGCCAATAGATAAGACCATTTTACAATTTGGGCCCAAGTTAGAAGCAGAGCCTAAGGTGTAAATTATCCATAGTCCATATCTCGGAAACTATAAGAGATAATGCAATTTGGCAACTGGCAATGGAATTAGCACGCCGAATATTACTTGGAATGTGAATTTGAACGAAATCGCCAATAGATAAGACCATTTTACAATTTGGGCCCAAGTTAGAAGCAGAGCCTAAGGTGTAAATTATCGATAGTCCATATCTCATAAACTATAAGAGATAATGCAATTTGGCAACCGGCAATGTAATTAGCATGCCGAATACTATTTGGAATGTGAATTGGAACGAAATCGCCAATAGATAAGACCATTTTACAATTTGGGCCCAAGTTAGAAGCAGAGCCTAAGGTGTAAATTATCGATAGTCCATATCTCGGAAACTTTAAGAGATAATTCAATTTGGAAACCGGCAATGTAATTAGCATGCCGAATATTACTCGGAATGTGAATTGGAACGAAATCGCCAATAGATAAGACCATTTTACAATTTGGGCCCAAGTTAGAAGCAGAGCCTAAGATGTAAATAATCGATAGTCCATATCTCGTAAACTATAAGAGATAATGCAATTTGGCAACCGGCAATGTAATTAGCATGCCGAATATTACTTGGAATGTGAATTGGAACGAAATCGCCAATAGATAAGACCATTTTACAATTTGGGCCCAAGTTAGAAGCAGAGCCTAAGGTGTAAATTATCGATAGTCCATATCTCGGAAACTATAAGAGATAATGCAATTTGGCAACCGGCAACGTAATTAGCATGCCGAATATTACTTGGAATGTGAATTGGAACGAAATCGCCAATAGGTAAGACCATTTTACAATTTGGGCCCAAGTTAGAAGCAGAGCCTAAGGTGTAAATTATCGATAGTCCATATCTCGGAAACTATAAGAGATAATGCAATTTGGCAACCGGCAATGTAATTAGCATGCCGAATACTACTTGGAATGTGAATTGGAACGAAATCGCCAATAGATAAGACCATTTTACAATTTGGGCCCAAGTTAGAAGCAGAGCCTAAGGTGTAAATTATCGATAGTCCATATCTCGGAAACTATAAGAGATAATTCAATTTGGAAACCGGCAATGTAATTAGCATGCCGAATATTACTCGGAATGTGAATTGGAACGAAATCGCCAATAGATAAGACCATTTTACAATTTGGGCCCAAGTTAGAAGCAGAGCCTAAGGTGTAAATTATCGATAGTCCATATCTCGGAAACTATAAGAGATAATGCAATTTGGCAACCGGCAATGTAATTAGCATGCCGGATATTACATGGAATGTGAATTGGAACGAAATGGCCAATAGATAAGACCATTTTACAATTTGGGCCCAAGTTAGAAGCAGAGCCTAAGGTGTAAATTATCGATAGTCCATATCTCGGAAACTATAAGAGATAATGCAATTTGGCAACCGGCAATATAATTAGCATGCCGAATATTACTTGGAATGTGAATTGGAACGAAATCGCCAATAGATAAGACCATTTTACAATTTGGGCCCAAGTTAGAAGCAGAGCCTAAGATGTAAATAATCGATAGTCCATATCTCGGAAACTATAAGAGATAATGCAAATTGGCAACCGGCAATGTAATTAGCATGCCGAATATTACTTGGAATGTGAATTGGAACGAAATCGCCAATAGATAAGACCATTTTACTATTTGGGCCCAAGTTAGAAGCAGAGCCTAAGGTGTAAATTATCGATAGTCCATATCTCGGAAACTATAAGAGATAATGCAATTTGGCAACCGGCAATGTAATTAGCATGCCGAATATTACTTGGAATGTGAATTGGAACGAAATCGCCAATAGGTAAGACCATTTTACAATTTGGGCCCAAGTTAGAAGCAGAGCCTAAGGTGTAAATTATCGATAGTCCATATCTCGGAAACTATAAGAGATAATTCAATTTGGCAACCGGCAATGTAATTAGCATGCCGGATATTACATGGAATGTGAATTGGAACGAAATCGCCAATAGATAAGACCATTTTACAATTTGGGCCCAAGTTAGAAGCAGAGCCTAAGGTGTAAATTATCGATAGTCCATATCTCGGAAACTATAAGAGATAATGCAATTTGGCAACCGGCAATGTAATTAGCATGCCGAATATTACTTGGAATGTGAATTGGAACGAAATCGCCAATAGATAAGACCATTTTACAATTTGGGCCCAAGTTAGAAGCAGAGCCTAAGGTGTAAATTATCCATAGTCCATATCTCGGAAACTATAAGAGATAATGCAATTTGGCAACTGGCAATGGAATTAGCATGCCGAATATTACTTGGAATGTGAATTTCAACGAAATCGCCAATAGATAAGACCATTTTACAATTTGGGTCCAAGTTAGAAGCAGAGCCTAAGGTGTAAATTATCGATAGTCCATATCTCGGAAACTATAAGAGATAATGCAATTTGGCAACCGGCAATGTAATTAGCATGCCGAATACTACTTGGAATGTGAATTGGAACGAAATCGCCAATAGATAAGACCATTTTACAATTTGGGCCCAAGTTAGAAGCAGAGCCTAAGGTGTAAATTATCGATAGTCCATATCTCGGAAACTATAAGAGATAATTCAATTTGGAAACCGGCAATGTAATTAGCATGCCGAATATTACTCGGAATGTGAATTGGAACGAAATCGCCAATAGATAAGACCATTTTACAATTTGGGCCCAAGTTAGAAGCAGAGCCTAAGATGTAAATTATCGATAGTCCATATCTCGGAAACTATAAGAGATAATGCAATTTGGCAACCGGCAATGTAATTAGCATGCCGAATATTACTTGGAATGTGAATTGGAACGAAATCGCCAATAGGTAAGACCATTTTACAATTTGGGCCCAAGTTAGAAGCAGAGCCTAAGGTGTAAATTATCGATAGTCCATATCTCGGAAACTATAAGAGATAATTCAATTTGGCAACCGGCAATGTAATTAGCATGCCGGATATTACTTGGAATGTGAATTGGAACGAAATCGCCAATAGATAAGACCATTTTACAATTTGGGCCCAAGTTAGAAGCAGAGCCTAAGGTGTAAATTATCGATAGTCCATATCTCGGAAACTATAAGAGATAATGCAATTTGGCAACCGGCAATGTAATTAGCATGCCGAATATTACTTGGAATGTGAATTGGAACGAAATCGCCAATAGATAAGACCATTTTACAATTTGGGCCCAAGTTAGAAGCAGAGCCCAAGGTGTAAATTATCGATAGTCCATATCTCGGAAACTATAAGAGATAATGCAATTTGGCAACCGGCAATGTAATTAGCATGCCGAATATTACTTGGAATGTGAATTGGAACGAAATCGCCAATAGAGAAGACCGTTTTACAATTTGGGCCCAAGTTAGAAGCAGAGCCTAAGGTGTAAATTATCGATAGTCCATATCTCGGAAACTATAAGAGATAATGCAATTTGGCAACCGGCAATGTAATTAGCATGCCGAATATTACTTGGAATGTGAATTGGAACGAAATCGCCAATAGATAAGAACATTTTACAATTTGGGCCCAAGTTAGAAGCAGAGCCTAAAGTGTAAACTATCGATAGTCCATATCTCGGAAACTATAAGAGATAATGCAATTTGGCAACCGGCAATGTAATTAGCATGCCGAATATTACTTGGAATGTGGATTGGAACGAAATCGCCAATAGATAAGACCATTTTCCAATTTGGGCCCAAGTTAGAAGCAGAGCCTAAGGTGTAAATTATCCATAGTCCATATCTCGGGAACTATAAGAGATAATGCAATTTGGCAACCGGCAATGTAATTAGCATGCCGAATATTACTTGGAATGTGAATTGGAACGAAATCGCCAATAGATAAGCCATTTTACAATTTGGGCCCAAGATAGAAGCAGAGCCTAAGGTGTAAATTATTGATAGTCCATATCTCGGAAACTATAAGAGATAATGCAATTTCGCAACCGGCAATGTAATTAGCATGCCGAATATTACTTGGAGTGTGAATTGGAACGAAATCGCCAATAGATAAGACCATTTTACAATTTGGGCCCAAGTTAGAAGCAGAGCCTAAGGTGTAAATTATCGATAGTCCATATCTCGGAAGCTATAAGAGATAATGCAATTTGGCAACCGGCAATGTAATTAGCATGCCGAATATTACTTCGAATGTGAATTGGATCGAAATCGCCAATAGATAAGACCATTTTACAATTTGGGCCTAAGTTAGAAGCAGAGCCTAAGGTGTAAATTATCGATAGTCCATATCTCGGAAACTATAAGAGATAATGCAATTTGGCAACCGGCAATGTAATTAGCATGCCGAATATTACTTGGAATGTGAATTGGAACGAAATCGCCAATAGATAAGACCATTTTACAATTTGGGCCCAAGTTAGAAGCAGAGCCTAAGGTGTAAATTATCGATAGTCCATATCTCGGAAACTATAAGAGATAATGCAATTTGGCAACCGGCAATGTAATTAGCATGCCGAATATTACTTGGAATGTGAATTGGAACGAAATCGCCAATAGATAAGGCCATATTACAATTTGGGCCCAAGTTAGAAGCAGAGCCTAAGGTGTAAATTATCGATAGTTCATATCTCGGAAACTATAAGAGATAATGCAATTTGGCAGCCGGCAATGTAATTAGCATGCCGAATATTACTTGGAATGTGAATTGGAACGAAATCGCCAATAGGTAAGACCATTTTACAATTTGGGCCCAAGTTAGAAGCAGAGCCTAAGGTGTAAATTATCGATAGTCCATATCTCGGAAACTATAAGAGATAATGCAATTTGGCAACCGGCAATGTAATTAGCATGCCGAATATTACTTGGAATGTGAATTGGAACGAAATCGCCAATAGATAAGACCATTTTACAATTTGGGCCCAAGTTAGAAGCAGAGCCTAAGGTGTAAATTATCGATAGTCCATATCTCGGAAACTATAAGAGATAATACAATTTGGCAACCGGCAATGTAATTAGCATGCCGAATATTACTTGGAATGTGAATTGGAACGAAATCGCCAATAGAGAAGACCGTTTTACAATTTGGGCCCAAGTTAGAAGCAGAGCCTAAGGTGTAAATTATCGATAGTCCATATCTCGGAAACTATAAGAGATAATGCAATTTGGCAACCGGCAATGTAATTAGCATGCCGAATATTACTTGGAATGTGAATTGGAACGAAATCGCCAATAGATAAGACCATTTTACAATTTGGGCCCAAGTTAGAAGCAGAGCCTAAAGTGTAAACTATCGATAGTCCATATCTCGGAAACTATAAGAGATAATGCAATTTGGCAACCGGCAATGTAATTAGCATGCCGAATATTACTTGGAATGTGGATTGGAACGAAATCGCCAATAGATAAGACCATTTTCCAATTTGGGCCCAAGTTAGAAGCAGAGCCTAAGGTGTAAATTATCCATAGTCCATATCTCGGAAACTATAAGAGATAATGCAATTTGGCAACCGGCAATGTAATTAGCATGCCGAATATTACTTGGAATGTGAATTGGAACGATATCGCCAATAGATAAGCCATTTTACAATTTGGGCCCAAGTTAGAAGCAGAGCCTAAGGTGTAAATTATCCATAGTCCATATCTCGGGAACTATAAGAGATAATGCAATTTGGCAACCGGCAATGTAATTAGCATGCCGAATATTACTTGGAATGTGAATTGGAACGAAATCGCCAATAGATAAGCCATTTTACAATTTGGGCCCAAGATAGAAGCAGAGCCTAAGGTGTAAATTATTGATAGTCCATATCTCGGAAACTATAAGAGATAATGCAATTTTGCAACCGGCAATGTAATTAGCATGCCGAATATTACTTGGAGTGTGAATTGGAACGAAATCGCCAATAGATAAGACCATTTTACAATTTGGGCCCAAGTTAGAAGCAGAGCCTAAGGTGTAAATTATCGATAGTCCATATCTCGGAAACTATAAGAGATAATGCAATTTGGCAACCGGCAATGTAATTAGCATGCCGAATATTACTTCGAATGTGAATTGGATCGAAATCGCCAATAGATAAGACCATTTTACAATTTGGGCCTAAGTTAGAAGCAGAGCCTAAGGTGTAAATTATCGATAGTCCATATCTCGGAAACTATAAGAGATAATGCAATTTGGCAACCGGCAATGTAATTAGCATGCCGAATATTACTTGGAATGTGAATTGGAACGAAATCGCCAATAGATAAGACCATTTTACAATTTGGGCCCAAGTTAGAAGCAGAGCCTAATGTGTAAATTATCGATAGTCCATATCTCGGAAACTATAAGAGATAATGCAATTTGGCAACCGGCAATGTAATTAGCATGCCGAATATTACTTGGAATGTGAATTGGAACGAAATCGCCAATAGATAAGGCCATATTACAATTTGGGCCCAAGTTAGAAGCAGAGCCTAAGGTGTAAATTATCGATAGTTCATATCTCGGAAACTATAAGAGATAATGCAATTTGGCAGCCGGCAATGTAATTAGCATGCCGAATATTACTTGGAATGTGAATTGGAACGAAATCGCCAATAGGTAAGACCATTTTACAATTTGGGCCCAAGTTAGAAGCAGAGCCTAAGGTGTAAATTATCGATAGTTCATATCTCGGAAACTATAAGAGATAATGCAATTTGGCAGCCGGCAATGTAATTAGCATGCCGAATATTACTTGGAATGTGAATTGGAACGAAATCGCCAATAGGTAAGACCATTTTACAATTTGGGCCCAAGTTAGAAGCAGAGCCTAAGGTGTAAATTATCGATAGTCCATATCTCGGAAACTATAAGAGATAATGCAATTTGGCAACCGGCAATGTAATTAGCATGCCGAATATTACTTGGAATGTGAATTGGAACGAAATCGCCAATAGATAAGACCATTTTACAATTTGGGCCCAAGTTAGAAGCAGAGCCTAAGGTGTAAATTATCGATAGTCCATATCTCGGAAACTATAAGAGATAATACAATTTGGCAACCGGCAATGTAATTAGCATGCCGAATATTACTTGGAATGTGAATTGGAACGAAATCTCCAATAGAGAAGACCGTTTTACAATTTGGGCCCAAGTTAGAAGCAGAGCCTAAGGTGTAAATTATCGATAGTCCATATCTCGGAAACTATAAGAGATAATGCAATTTGGCAACCGGCAATGTAATTAGCATGCCGAATATTACTTGGAATGTGAATTGGAACGAAATCGCCAATAGATAAGACCATTTTACAATTTGGGCCCAAGTTAGAAGCAGAGCCTAAAGTGTAAACTATCGATAGTCCATATCTCGGAAACTATAAGAGATAATGCAATTTGGCAACCGGCAATGTAATTAGCATGCCGAATATTACTTGGAATGTGGATTGGAACGAAATCGCCAATAGATAAGACCATTTTCCAATTTGGGCCCAAGTTAGAAGCAGAGCCTAAGGTGTAAATTATCCATAGTCCATATCTCGGAAACTATAAGAGATAATGCAATTTGGCAACCGGCAATGTAATTAGCATGCCGAATATTACTTGGAATGTGAATTGGAACGATATCGCCAATAGATAAGCCATTTTACAATTTGGGCCCAAGTTAGAAGCAGAGCCTAAGGTGTAAATTATTGATAGTCCATATCTCGGAAACTATAAGAGATAATGCAATTTCGCAACCGGCAATGTAATTAGCATGCCGAATATTACTTGGAGTGTGAATTGGAACGAAATCGCCAATAGATAAGACCATTTTACAATTTGGGCCCAAGTTAGAAGCAGAGCCTAAGGTGTAAATTATCGATAGTCCATATCTCGGAAACTATAAGAGATAATGCAATTTGGCAACCGGCAATGTAATTAGCATGCCGAATATTACTTCGAATGTGAATTGGATCGAAATCGCCAATAAATAAGACCATTTTACAATTTGGGCCCAAGTTAGAAGCAGAGCCTAAGGTGTAAATTATCGATAGTCCATATCTCGGAAACTATAAGAGATAATGCAATTTGGCAACCGGCAATGTAATTAGCATGCCGAATATTACTTGGAATGTGAATTGGAACGAAATCGCCAATAGATAAGACCATTTTACAATTTGGGCCCAAGCTAGAAGCAGAGCCTAAGGTGTAAATTATCGATAGTCCATATCTCGGAAACTATAAGAGATAATGCAATTTGGCAACCGGCAATGTAATTAGCATGCCGAATATTACTTGGAATGTGAATTGGAACGAAATCGCCAATAGATAAGGCCATATTACAATTTGGGCCCAAGTTAGAAGCAGAGCCTAAGGTGTAAATTATCGATAGTTCATATCTCGGAAACTATAAGAGATAATGCAATTTGGCAACCGGCAATGTAATTAGCATGCCGAATATTACTTGGAATGTGAATTGGAACGAAATCGCCAATAGATAAGACCATTTTACAATTTGGGCCCAAGTTAGAAGCAGAGCCCAAGGTGTAAATTATCGATAGTCCATATCTCGGAAACTATAAGAGATAATGCAATTTGGCAACCGGCAATGTAATTAGCATGCCGAATATTACTTGGAATGTGAATTGGAACGAAATCGCCAATAGAGAAGACCGTTTTACAATTTGGGCCCAAGTTAGAAGCAGAGCCTAAGGTGTAAATTATCGATAGTCCATATCTCGGAAACTATAAGAGATAATGCAATTTGGCAACCGGCAATGTAATTAGCATGCCGAATATTACTTGGAATGTGAATTGGAACGAAATCGCCAATAGATAAGAACATTTTACAATTTGGGCCCAAGTTAGAAGCAGAGCCTAAAGTGTAAACTATCGATAGTCCATATCTCGGAAACTATAAGAGATAATGCAATTTGGCAACCGGCAATGTAATTAGCATGCCGAATATTACTTGGAATGTGGATTGGAACGAAATCGCCAATAGATAAGACCATTTTCCAATTTGGGCCCAAGTTAGAAGCAGAGCCTAAGGTGTAAATTATCCATAGTCCATATCTCGGGAACTATAAGAGATAATGCAATTTGGCAACCGGCAATGTAATTAGCATGCCGAATATTACTTGGAATGTGAATTGGAACGAAATCGCCAATAGATAAGCCATTTTACAATTTGGGCCCAAGATAGAAGCAGAGCCTAAGGTGTAAATTATTGATAGTCCATATCTCGGAAACTATAAGAGATAATGCAATTTCGCAACCGGCAATGTAATTAGCATGCCGAATATTACTTGGAGTGTGAATTGGAACGAAATCGCCAATAGATAAGACCATTTTACAATTTGGGCCCAAGTTAGAAGCAGAGCCTAAGGTGTAAATTATCGATAGTCCATATCTCGGAAACTATAAGAGATAATGCAATTTGGCAACCGGCAATGTAATTAGCATGCCGAATATTACTTCGAATGTGAATTGGATCGAAATCGCCAATAGATAAGACCATTTTACAATTTGGGCCTAAGTTAGAAGCAGAGCCTAAGGTGTAAATTATCGATAGTCCATATCTCGGAAACTATAAGAGATAATGCAATTTGGCAACCGGCAATGTAATTAGCATGCCGAATATTACTTGGAATGTGAATTGGAACGAAATCGCCAATAGATAAGACCATTTTACAATTTGGGCCCAAGTTAGAAGCAGAGCCTAAGGTGTAAATTATCGATAGTCCATATCTCGGAAACTATAAGAGATAATGCAATTTGGCAACCGGCAATGTAATTAGCATGCCGAATATTACTTGGAATGTGAATTGGAACGAAATCGCCAATAGATAAGGCCATATTACAATTTGGGCCCAAGTTAGAAGCAGAGCCTAAGGTGTAAATTATCGATAGTTCATATCTCGGAAACTATAAGAGATAATGCAATTTGGCAGCCGGCAATGTAATTAGCATGCCGAATATTACTTGGAATGTGAATTGGAACGAAATCGCCAATAGGTAAGACCATTTTACAATTTGGGCCCAAGTTAGAAGCAGAGCCTAAGGTGTAAATTATCGATAGTCCATATCTCGGAAACTATAAGAGATAATGCAATTTGGCAACCGGCAATGTAATTAGCATGCCGAATATTACTTGGAATGTGAATTGGAACGAAATCGCCAATAGATAAGACCATTTTACAATTTGGGCCCAAGTTAGAAGCAGAGCCTAAGGTGTAAATTATCGATAGTCCATATCTCGGAAACTATAAGAGATAATGCAATTTGGCAACCGGCAATGTAATTAGCATGCCGAATATTACTTGGAATGTGAATTGGAACGAAATCGCCAATAGAGAAGACCGTTTTACAATTTGGGCCCAAGTTAGAAGCAGAGCCTAAGGTGTAAATTATCGATAGTCCATATCTCGGAAACTATAAGAGATAATGCAATTTGGCAACCGGCAATGTAATTAGCATGCCGAATATTACTTGGAATGTGAATTGGAACGAAATCGCCAATAGATAAGACCATTTTACAATTTGGGCCCAAGTTAGAAGCAGAGCCTAAAGTGTAAACTATCGATAGTCCATATCTCGGAAACTATAAGAGATAATGCAATTTGGCAACCGGCAATGTAATTAGCATGCCGAATATTACTTGGAATGTGGATTGGAACGAAATCGCCAATAGATAAGACCATTTTCCAATTTGGGCCCAAGTTAGAAGCAGAGCCTAAGGTGTAAATTATCCATAGTCCATATCTCGGAAACTATAAGAGATAATGCAATTTGGCAACCGGTAATGTAATTAGCATGCCGAATATTACTTGGAATGTGAATTGGAACGATATCGCCAATAGATAAGCCATTTTACAATTTGGGCCCAAGTTAGAAGCAGAGCCTAAGGTGTAAATTATTGATAGTCCATATCTCGGAAACTATAAGAGATAATGCAATTTCGCAACCGGCAATGTAATTAGCATGCCTAATATTACTTGGAGTGTGAATTGGAACGAAATCGCCAATAGATAAGACCATTTTACAATTTGGGCCCAAGTTAGAAGCAGAGCCTAAGGTGTAAATTATCGATAGTCCATATCTCGGAAACTATAAGAGATAATGCAATTTGGCAACCGGCAATGTAATTAGCATGCCGAATATTGCTTCGAATGTGAATTGGATCGAAATCGCCAATAAATAAGACCATTTTACAATTTGGGCCCAAGTTAGAAGCAGAGCCTAAGGTGTAAATTATCGATAGTCCATATCTCGGAAACTATAAGAGATAATGCAATTTGGCAACCGGCAATGTAATTAGCATGCCGAATATTACTTGGAATGTGAATTGGAACGAAATCGCCAATAGATAAGACCATTTTACAATTTGGGCCCAAGTTAGAAGCAGAGCCTAAGGTGTAAATTATCGATAGTCCATATCTCGGAAACTATAAGAGATAATGCAATTTGGCAACCGGCAATGTATTTAGCATGCCGAATATTACTTGGAATGTGAATTGGAACGAAATCGCCAATAGATAAGGCCATATTACAATTTGGGCCCAAGTTAGAAGCAGAGCCTAAGGTGTAAATTATCGATAGTTCATATCTCGGAAACTATAAGAGATAATGCAATTTGGCAACCGGCAATGTAATTAGCATGCCGAATATTACTTGGAATGTGAATTGGAACGAAATCGCCAATAGATAAGACCATTTTACAATTTGGGCACAAGTTAGAAGCAGAGCCTAAGGTGTAAATTATCGATAGTCCATATCTCGGAAACTATAAGAGATAATGCAATTTGGCAACCGGCAATGTAATTAGCATGCCGAATATTACTTGGAATGTGAATTGGAACGAAATCGCCAATAGGTAAGACCATTTTACAACTTGGGCCCAAGTTAGAAGCAGAGCCTAAGGTGTAAATTATCGATAGTCCATATCTCGGAAACTATAAGAGATAATTCAATTTAGCCACCGGCAATGTAATTAGCATGCCGAATATTACTTGGAATGTGAATTGGAACGAAATCGCTAATAGATAAGACCATTTTACAATTTGGGCCCAAGTTAGAAGCAGAGCCTAAGGTGTAAATTATCGATAGTCCATATCTCGGAAACTATAAGAGATAATGCAATTTGGCAACCGGCAATGTAATTAGCATGCCGAATATTACTTGGAATGTGAATTGGAACGAAATCGCCAATAGATAAGGCCATTTTACAATTTGGGCCCAAGTTAGAAGCAGAGCCTAAGGTGTAAATTATCGATAGTCCATATCTCGGAAACTATAAGAGATAATGCAATTTGGCAACCGGCAATGTAATTAGCATGCCGAATATTACTTGGAATGTGAATTGGAACGAAATCGCCAATAGATAAGACCAATTTACAATTTGGGCCCAAGTTAGAAGCAGAGCCTAAGGTGTAAATTATCGATAGTCCATATCTCGGAAACTAAAAGAGATAATGCAATTTGGCAACCGGCAATGTAATTAGCATGCCGAATATTACTTGGAATGTGAATTGGAACGAAATCGCCAATAGATAAGACCATTTTACAATTTGGGCCCAAGTTAGAAGCAGAGCCTAAGGTGTAAATTATCGATAGTCCATATCTCGGAAACTATAAGAGATAATGCAATTTCGCAACCGGCAATGTAATTAGCATGCCGAATATTACATGGAATGTGAATTGGGACGAAATCGCCAATAGATAAGACCATTTTACAATTTGGGCCCAAGTTAGAAGCAGAGCCTAAGGTGTAAATTATCGATAGTCCATATCTCGGAAACTATAAGAGATAATGCAATTTGGCAACCGGCAATGTAATTAGCATGCCGAATATTACTTGGAATGTGAATTGGAACGAAATCGCCAATAGATAAGACCATTTTACAATTTGGGCCCAAGTTAGAAGCAGAGCCTAAGGTGTAAATTATCCATAGTCCATATCTCGGAAACTATAAGAGATAATGCAATTTGGCATCTGGCAATGTCATTAGCATGCCGAATATTACTTGGAATGTGAATTGGAACGAAATCGCCAATAGATAAGACCATTTTACAATTTGGGCCCAAGTTAGAAGCAGAGCCTAAGGTGTAAATTATCGATAGTCCATATCTCGGAAACTATAAGAGATAATGCAATTTGGCAACCGGCAATGTAATTAGCATGCCGAATACTACTTGGAATGTGAATTGGAACGAAATCGCCAATAGATAAGACCATTTTACAATTTGGGCCCAAGTTAGAAGCAGAGCCTAAGGTGTAAATTATCGATAGCCCATATCTCGGAAACTATAAGAGATAATTCAATTTGGAAACCGGCAATGTAATTAGCATGCCGAATATTACTTGGAATGTGAATTGGAACGAAATCGTCAATAGATAAGACCATTTTACAATTTGGGCCCAAGTTAGAAGCAGAGCCTAAGGTGTAAATTATCTATAGTCCATATCTCGGAAACTATAAGAGATAATGCAATTTGGCAACCGGCAATGTAATTAGCATGCCGAATATTACTTGGAATGTGAATTGGAACGAAATCGCCAATAGATAAGACCATTTTACAATTTGGGCCCAAGTTAGAAGCAGAGCCTAAGGTGTAAATTATCGATAGTCCATATCTCGGAAACTATAAGAGATAATGCAATTTGGCAACCGGCAATGTAATTAGCATGCCGAATATTACTTGGAATGTGAATTGGAACGAAATCGCCAATAGATAAGGCCATATTACAATTTGGGCCCAAGTTAGAAGCAGAGCCTAAGGTGTAAATTATCGATAGTTCATATCTCGGAAACTATAAGAGATAATGCAATTTGGCAACCGGCAATGTAATTAGCATGCCGAATATTACTTGGAATGTGAATTGGAACGAAATCGCCAATAGATAAGACCATTTTACAATTTGGGCCCAAGTTAGAAGCAGAGCCTAAGGTGTAAATTATCGATAGTCCATATCTCGGAAACTATAAGATATAATGCAATTTGGCAAACGGCAATGTAATTAGCATGCCGAATATTACTTGGAATGTGAATTGGAACGAAATCGCCAATAGGTAAGACCATTTTACAATTTGGGCCCAAGTTAGAAGCAGAGCCTAAGGTGTAAATTATCGATAGTCCATATCTCGGAAACTATAAGAGATAATTCAATTTGGCCACCGGCAATGTAATTAGCATGCCGAATATTACTTGGAATGTGAATTGGAACGAAATCGCTAATAGATAAGACCATTTTACAATTTGGGCCCAAGTTAGAAGCAGAGCCTAAGGTGTAAATTATCGATAGTCCATATCTCGGAAACTATAAGAGATAATGCAATTTGGCAACCGGCAATGTAATTAGCATGCCGTATATTACTTGGAATGTGAATTGGAACGAAATCGCCAATAGATAAGGCCATTTTACAATTTGGGCCCAAGTTAGAAGCAGAGCCTAAGGTGTAAATTATCGATAGTCCATATCTCGGAAACTATAAGGGATAATGCAATTTGGCAACCGGCAATGTAATTAGCATGCCGAATATTACTTCGAATGTGAATTGGATCGAAATCGCCAATAGATAAGACCATTTTACAATTTGGGCCTAAGTTAGAAGCAGAGCCTAAGGTGTAAATTATCGATAGTCCATATCTCGGAAACTATAAGAGATAATGCAATTTGGCAACCGGCAATGTAATTAGCATGCCGAATATTACTTGGAATGTGAATTGGAACGAAATCGCCAATAGATAAGACCATTTTACAATTTGGGCCCAAGTTAGAAGCAGAGCCTAAGGTGTAAATTATCGATAGTCCATATCTCGGAAACTATAAGAGATAATGCAATTTGGCAACCGGCAATGTAATTAGCATGCCGAATATTACTTGGAATGTGAATTGGAACGAAATCGCCAATAGATAAGGCCATATTACAATTTGGGCCCAAGTTAGAAGCAGAGCCTAAGGTGTAAATTATCGATAGTTCATATCTCGGAAACTATAAGAGATAATGCAATTTGGCAGCCGGCAATGTAATTAGCATGCCGAATATTACTTGGAATGTGAATTGGAACGAAATCGCCAATAGGTAAGACCATTTTACAATTTGGGCCCAAGTTAGAAGCAGAGCCTAAGGTGTAAATTATCGATAGTCCATATCTCGGAAACTATAAGAGATAATGCAATTTGGCAACCGGCAATGTAATTAGCATGCCGAATATTACTTGGAATGTGAATTGGAACGAAATCGCCAATAGATAAGACCATTTTACAATTTGGGCCCAAGTTAGAAGCAGAGCCTAAGGTGTAAATTATCGATAGTCCATATCTCGGAAACTATAAGAGATAATGCAATTTGGCAACCGGCAATGTAATTAGCATGCCGAATATTACTTGGAATGTGAATTGGAACGAAATCGCCAATAGAGAAGACCGTTTTACAATTTGGGCCCAAGTTAGAAGCAGAGCCTAAGGTGTAAATTATCGATAGTCCATATCTCGGAAACTATAAGAGATAATGCAATTTGGCAACCGGCAATGTAATTAGCATGCCGAATATTACTTGGAATGTGAATTGGAACGAAATCGCCAATAGATAAGACCATTTTACAATTTGGGCCCAAGTTAGAAGCAGAGCCTAAAGTGTAAACTATCGATAGTCCATATCTCGGAAACTATAAGAGATAATGCAATTTGGCAACCGGCAATGTAATTAGCATGCCGAATATTACTTGGAATGTGGATTGGAACGAAATCGCCAATAGATAAGACCATTTTCCAATTTGGGCCCAAGTTAGAAGCAGAGCCTAAGGTGTAAATTATCCATAGTCCATATCTCGGAAACTATAAGAGATAATGCAATTTGGCAACCGGTAATGTAATTAGCATGCCGAATATTACTTGGAATGTGAATTGGAACGATATCGCCAATAGATAAGCCATTTTACAATTTGGGCCCAAGTTAGAAGCAGAGCCTAAGGTGTAAATTATTGATAGTCCATATCTCGGAAACTATAAGAGATAATGCAATTTCGCAACCGGCAATGTAATTAGCATGCCGAATATTACTTGGAGTGTGAATTGGAACGAAATCGCCAATAGATAAGACCATTTTACAATTTGGGCCCAAGTTAGAAGCAGAGCCTAAGGTGTAAATTATCGATAGTCCATATCTCGGAAACTATAAGAGATAATGCAATTTGGCAACCGGCAATGTAATTAGCATGCCGAATATTGCTTCGAATGTGAATTGGATCGAAATCGCCAATAAATAAGACCATTTTACAATTTGGGCCCAAGTTAGAAGCAGAGCCTAAGGTGTAAATTATCGATAGTCCATATCTCGGAAACTATAAGAGATAATGCAATTTGGCAACCGGCAATGTAATTAGCATGCCGAATATTATTTGGAATGTGAATTGGAACGAAATCGCCAATAGATAAGACCATTTTACAATTTGGGCCCAAGTTAGAAGCAGAGCCTAAGGTGTAAATTATCGATAGTCCATATCTCGGAAACTATAAGAGATAATGCAATTTGGCAACCGGCAATGTATTTAGCATGCCGAATATTACTTGGAATGTGAATTGGAACGAAATCGCCAATAGATAAGGCCATATTACAATTTGGGCCCAAGTTAGAAGCAGAGCCTAAGGTGTAAATTATCGATAGTTCATATCTCGGAAACTATAAGAGATAATGCAATTTGGCAACCGGCAATGTAATTAGCATGCCGAATATTACTTGGAATGTGAATTGGAACGAAATCGCCAATAGATAAGACCATTTTACAATTTGGGCACAAGTTAGAAGCAGAGCCTAAGGTGTAAATTATCGATAGTCCATATCTCGGAAACTATAAGAGATAATGCAATTTGGCAACCGGCAATGTAATTAGCATGCCGAATATTACTTGGAATGTGAATTGGAACGAAATCGCCAATAGGTAAGACCATTTTACAATTTGGGCCCAAGTTAGAAGCAGAGCCTAAGGTGTAAATTATCGATAGTCCATATCTCGGAAACTATAAGAGATAATTCAATTTGGCCACCGGCAATGTAATTAGCATGCCGAATATTACTTGGAATGTGAATTGGAACGAAATCGCTAATAGATAAGACCATTTTACAATTTGGGCCCAAGTTAGAAGCAGAGCCTAAGGTGTAAATTATCGATAGTCCATATCTCGGAAACTATAAGAGATAATGCAATTTGGCAACCGGCAATGTAATTAGCATGCCGAATATTACTTGGAATGTGAATTGGAACGAAATCGCCAATAGATAAGGCCATTTTACAATTTGGGCCCAAGTTAGAAGCAGAGCCTAAGGTGTAAATTATCGATAGTCCATATCTCGGAAACTATAAGAGATAATGCAATTTGGCAACCGGCAATGTAATTAGCATGCCGAATATTACTTGGAATGTGAATTGGAACGAAATCGCCAATAGATAAGACCAATTTACAATTTGGGCCCAAGTTAGAAGCAGAGCCTAAGGTGTAAATTATCGATAGTCCATATCTCGGAAACTAAAAGAGATAATGCAATTTGGCAACCGGCAATGTAATTAGCATGCCGAATATTACTTGGAATGTGAATTGGAACGAAATCGCCAATAGATAAGACCATTTTACAATTTGGGCCCAAGTTAGAAGCAGAGCCTAAGGTGTAAATTATCGATAGTCCATATCTCGGAAACTATAAGAGATAATGCAATTTCGCAACCGGCAATGTAATTAGCATGCCGAATATTACATGGAATGTGAATTGGGACGAAATCGCCAATAGATAAGACCATTTTACAATTTGGGCCCAAGTTAGAAGCAGAGCCTAAGGTGTAAATTATCGATAGTCCATATCTCGGAAACTATAAGAGATAATGCAATTTGGCAACCGGCAATGTAATTAGCATGCCGAATATTACTTGGAATGTGAATTGGAACGAAATCGCCAATAGATAAGACCATTTTACAATTTGGGCCCAAGTTAGAAGCAGAGCCTAAGGTGTAAATTATCCATAGTCCATATCTCGGAAACTATAAGAGATAATGCAATTTGGCATCTGGCAATGTCATTAGCATGCCGAATATTACTTGGAATGTGAATTGGAACGAAATCGCCAATAGATAAGACCATTTTACAATTTGGGCCCAAGTTAGAAGCAGAGCCTAAGGTGTAAATTATCGATAGTCCATATCTCGGAAACTATAAGAGATAATGCAATTTGGCAACCGGCAATGTAATTAGCATGCCGAATACTACTTGGAATGTGAATTGGAACGAAATCGCCAATAGATAAGACCATTTTACAATTTGGGCCCAAGTTAGAAGCAGAGCCTAAGTTGTAAATTATCGATAGCCCATATCTCGGAAACTATAAGAGATAATTCAATTTGGAAACCGGCAATGTAATTAGCATGCCGAATATTACTTGGAATGTGAATTGGAACGAAATCGTCAATAGATAAGACCATTTTACAATTTGGGCCCAAGTTAGAAGCAGAGCCTAAGGTGTAAATTATCTATAGTCCATATCTCGGAAACTATAAGAGATAATGCAATTTGGCAACCGGCAATGTAATTAGCATGCCGAATATTACTTGGAATGTGAATTGGAACGAAATCGCCAATAGATAAGACCATTTTACAATTTGGGCCCAAGTTAGAAGCAGAGCCTAAGGTGTAAATTATCGATAGTCCATATCTCGGAAACTATAAGAGATAATGCAATTTGGCAACCGGCAATGTAATTAGCATGCCGAATATTACTTGGAATGTGAATTGGAACGAAATCGCCAATAGATAAGGCCATATTACAATTTGGGCCCAAGTTAGAAGCAGAGCCTAAGGTGTAAATTATCGATAGTTCATATCTCGGAAACTATAAGAGATAATGCAATTTGGCAACCGGCAATGTAATTAGCATGCCGAATATTACTTGGAATGTGAATTGGAACGAAATCGCCAATAGATAAGACCATTTTACAATTTGGGCCCAAGTTAGAAGCAGAGCCTAAGGTGTAAATTATCGATAGTCCATATCTCGGAAACTATAAGATATAATGCAATTTGGCAAACGGCAATGTAATTAGCATGCCGAATATTACTTGGAATGTGAATTGGAACGAAATCGCCAATAGGTAAGACCATTTTACAATTTGGGCCCAAGTTAGAAGCAGAGCCTAAGGTGTAAATTATCGATAGTCCATATCTCGGAAACTATAAGAGATAATTCAATTTGGCCACCGGCAATGTAATTAGCATGCCGAATATTACTTGGAATGTGAATTGGAACGAAATCGCTAATAGATAAGACCATTTTACAATTTGGGCCCAAGTTAGAAGCAGAGCCTAAGGTGTAAATTATCGATAGTCCATATCTCGGAAACTATAAGAGATAATGCAATTTGGCAACCGGCAATGTAATTAGCATGCCGAATATTACTTGGAATGTGAATTGGAACGAAATCGCCAATAGATAAGGCCATTTTACAATTTGGGCCCAAGGTAGAAGCAGAGCCTATAAGAGATAATGCAATTTGGCAACCGGCAATGTAATTAGCATGCCGAATATTACTTGGAATGTGAATTGGAACGAAATCGCCAATAGATAAGACCATTTTACAATTTGGGCCCAAGTTAGAAGCAGAGCCTAAGGTGTAAATTATCGATAGTCCATATCTCGGAAACTAAAAGAGATAATGCAATTTGGCAACCGGCAATGTAATTAGCATGCCGAATATTACTTGGAATGTGAATTGGAACGAAATCGCCAATAGATAAGACCATTTTACAATTTGGGCCCAAGTTAGAAGCAGAGCCTAAGGTGTAAATTATCGATAGTCCATATCTCGGAAACTATAAGAGATAATGCAATTTCGCAACCGGCAATGTAATTAGCATGCCGAATATTACTTGGAATGTGAATTGGGACGAAATCGCCAATAGATAAGACCATTTTACAATTTGGGCCCAAGTTAGAAGCAGAGCCTAAGGTGTAAATTATCGATAGTCCATATCTCGGAAACTATAAGAGATAATGCAATTTGGCAACCGGCAATGTAATTAGCATGCCGAATATTACTTGGAATGTGAATTGGAACGAAATCGCCAATAGATAAGACCATTTTACAATTTGGGCCCAAGTTAGAAGCAGAGCCTAAGGTGTAAATTATCGATAGTCCATATCTCGGAAACTATAAGAGATAATGCAATTTGGCAACCGGCAATGTAATTAGCATGCTGAATACTACTCGGAATGTGAATTGAAACGAAATCGCCAATAGATAAGACCATTTTACAATTTGGGCCCAAGTTAGAAGCAGAGCCTAAGGTGTAAATTATCGATAGTCGATATCTCGGAAACTATAAGAGATAATTCAATTTGGCAACCGGCAATGTAATTAGCATGCCGAATATTACTTGGAATGTGAATTAGAACGAAATCGCCAATAGATAAGACCATTTTACAATTTGGGCCCAAGTTAGAAGCAGAGCCTAAGGTATAAATTATCGATAGTCCATATCTCGGAAACTATAAGAGGTAATGCAATTTGGCAACCGGCAATGTAATTAGCATGCCGAATATTACTTGGGATGTGAATTGGAACGAAATTGCCAATAGATAAGACCATTTTACAATTTGGGCCCAAGTTAGAAGCAGAGCCTAAGGTGTAAATTATCCATAGTCCATATCTCGGAAACTATAAGAGATAATGCAATTTGGCATCTGGCAATGTCATTAGCATGCCGAATATTACTTGGAATGTGAATTGGAACGAAATCGCCAATAGATAAGACCATTTTACAATTTGGGCCCAAGTTAGAAGCAGAGCCTAAGGTGTAAATTATCGATAGTCCATATCTCGGAAACTATAAGAGATAATGCAATTTGGCAACCGGCAATGTAATTAGCATGCCGAATACTACTTGGAATGTGAATTGGAACGAAATCGCCAATAGATAAGACCATTTTACAATTTGGGCCCAAGTTAGAAGCAGAGCCTAAGGTGTAAATTATCGATAGCCCATATCTCGGAAACTATAAGAGATAATTCAATTTGGAAACCGGCAATGTAATTATCATGCCGAATATTACTTGGAATGTGAATTGGAACGAAATCGTCAATAGATAAGACCATTTTACAATTTGGGCCCAAGTTAGAAGCAGAGCCTAAGGTGTAAATTATCGATAGTCCATATCTCGGAAACTATAAGAGATAATGCAATTTGGCAACCGGCAATGTAATTAGCATGCCGAATATTACTTGGAATGTGAATTGGAACGAAATCGCCAATAGATAAGACCATTTTACAATTTGGGCCCAAGTTAGAAGCAGAGCCTAAGGTGTAAATTATCGATAGTCCATATCTCGGAAACTATAAGAGGTAATGCAATTTGGCAACCGGCAATGTAATTAGCATGCCGAATAATACTTGGAATGTGAATTGGAACGAAATCGCCAATAGATAAGGCCATTTTACAATTTGGGCCCAAGTTAGAAGCAGAGCCTAAGGTGTAAATTATCGATAGTCCATATCTCGGAAACTATAAGAGATAATGCAGTTTGGCAACCGGCAATATAATTAGCATGCCGAATATTACTTGGAATGTGAATTGGAACGAAATCGCCAATAGATAAGACCATTTTACAATTTGGGCCCAAGTTAGAAGCAGAGCCTAAGATGTAAATAATCGATAGTCCATATCTCGGAAACTATAAGAGAAAATGCAATTTGGCAACCGGCAATGTAATTAGCATGCCGAATATTACTTGGAATGTGAATTGGAACGAAATCGCCAATAGGTAAGACCATTTTACAATTTGGGCCCAAGTTAGAAGCAGAGCCTAAGGTGTAAATTATCGATAGTCCATATCTCGGAAACTATAAGAGATAATTCAATTTGGCAACCGGCAATGTAATTAGCATGCCGGATATTGCTTGGAATGTGAATTGGAACGAAATCGCCAATAGATAAGACCATTTTACAATTTGGGCCCAAGTTAGAAGCAGAGCCTAAGGTGTAAATTATCGATAGTCCATATCTCGGAAACTATAAGAGATAATGCAATTTGGCAACCGGCAATGTAATTAGCATGCCGAATATTACTTGGAATGTGAATTGGAACGAAATCGCCAATAGATAAGACCATTTTACAATTTGGGCCCAAGTTAGAAGCAGAGCCTAAGGAGTAAATTATCGAGAGTCCATATCTCGGAAACTATAAGAGATAATGCAATTTGGCTACCGGCAATGTAATTAGCATGCCGAATATTACTTGGAATGTGAATTGGAACGAAATCGCCAATAGAGAAGTCCATTTTACAATTTGGGCCCAAGTTAGAAGCAGAGCCTAAGGTGTAAATTATCGATAGTCCATAACTCGGAAACTATAAGAGATAATGCAATTTGGCAACCGGCAATGTAATTAGCATGCCGAATATTACTTGGAATGTGAATTGGAACGAAATCGCCAATAGATAAGACCATTTTACAATTTGGGCCCAAGTTAGAAGCAGAGCCTAAGGTGTAAATTATCGATAGTCCATATCTCGGAAACTATAAGAGGTAATGCAATTTGGCAACCGGCAATGTAATTAGCATGCCGAATATTACTTGGAATGTGAATTGGAACGAAATTGCCAATAGATAAGACCATTTTACAATTTGGGCCCAAGTTAGAAGCAGAGCCTAAGGTGTAAATTATCCATAGTCCATATCTCGGAAACTATAAGAGATAATGCAATTTGGCAACTGGCAATGGAATTAGCATGCCGAATATTACTTGGAATGTGAATTTGAACGAAATCGCCAATAGATAAGACCATTTTACAATTTGGGCCCAAGTTAGAAGCAGAGCCTAAGGTGTAAATTATCGATAGTCTATATCTCGGAAACTATAAGAGATAATGCAATTTGGCAACCGGCAATGTAATTAGCATGCCGAATACTACTTGGAATGTGAATTGGAACGAAATCGCCAATAGATAAGACCATTTTACAATTTGGGCCCAAGTTAGAAGCAGAGCCTAAGGTGTAAATTATCGATAGTCCATATCTCGGAAACTATAAGAGATAATGCAATTTGGCAACCGGCAATGTAATTAGCATGCCGAATATTACTTGGAATGTGAATTGGAACGAAATCGCCAATAGATAAGACCATTTTACAATTTGGGCCCAAGTTAGAAGCAGAGCCTAAGGTGTAAATTATCGAGAGTCCATATCTCGGAAACTATAAGAGATAATGCAATTTGGCAACCGGCAATGTAATTAGCATGCCGAATAATACTTGGAATGTGAATTGGAACGAAATCGCCAATAGATAAGACCATTTTACAATTTGGGCCCAAGTTAGAAGCAGAGCCTAAGGTGTAAATTATCGATAGCCCATATCTCGGAAACTATAAGAGATAATGCAATTTGGCAACCGGCAATGTAATTAGCATGCCGAATATTACTTGGAATGTGAATTGGAACGAAATCGCCAATAGATAAGACCATTTTACAATTTGGGCCCAAGTTAGAAGCAGAGCCTAATGTGTAAATTATCGATAGCCCATATCTCGGAAACTATAAGAGATAATGCAATTTGGCAACCGGCAATGTAATTAGCATGCCGAATATTACTTGGAATGTGAATTGGAACGAAATCGCCAATAGATAAGACCATTTTACAATTTGGGCCCAAGTTAGAAGCAGAGCCTAAGGTGTAAATTATCGATAGTCCATATCTCGGAAACTATAAGAGATAATGCAATTTGGCAACCGGCAATGTAATTAGCATGCCGAATATTACTTGGAATGTGAATTGGAACGAAATCGCCAATAGGTAAGACCATTTTACAATATGGGCCCAAGTTAGAAGCAGAGCCTAAGGTGTAAATTATCGATAGTCCATATCTCGGAAACTATAAGAGGTAATGCAATTTGGCAACCGGCAATGTAATTAGCATGCCGAATATTACTTGGAATGTGAATTGGAACGAAATTGCCAATAGATAAGACCATTTTACAATTTGGGCCCAAGTTAGAAGCAGAGCCTAAGGTGTAAATTATCCATAGTCCATATCTCGGAAACTATAAGAGATAATGCAATTTGGCAACTGGCAATGGAATTAGCATGCCGAATATTACTTGGAATGTGAATTTGAACGAAATCGCCAATAGATAAGACCATTTTACAATTTGGGCCCAAGTTAGAAGCAGAGCCTAAGGTGTAAATTATCGATAGTCTATATCTCGGAAACTATAAGAGATAATGCAATTTGGCAACCGGCAATGTAATTAGCATGCCGAATACTACTTGGAATGTGAATTGGAACGAAATCGCCAATAGATAAGACCATTTTACAATTTGGGCCCAAGTTAGAAGCAGAGCCTAAGGTGTAAATTATCGATAGTCCATATCTCGGAAACTATAAGAGATAATGCAATTTGGCAACCGGCAATGTAATTAGCATGCCGAATATTACTTGGAATGTGAATTGGAACGAAATCGCCAATAGATAAGACCATTTTACAATTTGGGCCCAAGTTAGAAGCAGAGCCTAAGGTGTAAATTATCGAGAGTCCATATCTCGGAAACTATAGGAGATAATGCAATTTGGCAACCGGCAATGTAATTAGCATGCCGAATATTACTTGGAATGTGAATTGGAACGAAATCGCCAATAGATAAGACCATTTTACAATTTGGGCCCAAGTTAGAAGCAGAGCCTAAGGTGTAAATTATCGATAGCCCATATCTCGGAAACTATAAGAGATAATGCAATTTGGCAACCGGCAATGTAATTAGCATGCCGAATATTACTTGGAATGTGAATTGGAACGAAATCGCCAATAGATAAGACCATTTTACAATTTGGGCCCAAGTTAGAAGCAGAGCCTAAGGTGTAAATTATCGATAGCCCATATCTCGGAAACTATAAGAGATAATGCAATTTGGCAACCGGCAATGTAATTAGCATGCCGAATATTACTTGGAATGTGAATTGGAACGAAATCGCCAATAGATAAGACCATTTTACAATTTGGGCCCAAGTTAGAAGCAGAGCCTAAGGTGTAAATTATCGATAGTCCATATCTCGGAAACTATAAGAGATAATGCAATTTGGCAACCGGCAATGTAATTAGCATGCCGAATATTACTTGGAATGTGAATTGGAACGAAATCGCCAATAGGTAAGACCATTTTACAATTTGGGCCCAAGTTAGAAGCAGAGCCTAAGGTGTAAATTATCGATAGTCCATATCTCGGAAACTATAAGAGATAATTCAATTTGGCAACCGGCAATGTAATTAGCATGCCGGATATTACTTGGAATGTGAATTGGAACGAAATCGCCAATAGATAAGACCATTTTACAATTTGGGCCCAAGTTAGAAGCAGAGCCTAAGGTGTAAATTATCGATAGTCCATATCTCGGAAACTATAAGAGATAATGCAATTTGGCAACCGGCAATGTAATTAGCATGCCGAATATTACTTGGAATGTGAATTGGAACGAAATCGCCAATAGATAAGACCATTTTACAATTTGGGCCCAAGTTAGAAGCAGAGCCTAAGGTGTAAATTATCGATAGTCCTTATCTCGGAAACTATAAGAGATAATGCAATTTGGCAACCGGCAATGTAATTAGCATGCCGAATATTACTTGGAATGTGTATTGGAACGAAATCGCCAATAGGTAAGACCATTTTACAATTTGGGACCAAGTTAGAAGCAGATCCTAAGGTGTAAATTATCGATAGTCCATATCTCGGAAACTATAAGAGGTAATGCAATTTGGCAACCGGCAATGTAATTAGCATGCCGAATATTACTTGGAATGTGAATTGGAACGAAATTGCCAATAGATAAGACCATTTTACAATTTGGGCCCAAGTTAGAAGCAGAGCCTAAGGTGTAAATTATCGAGAGTCCATATCTCGGAAACTATAAGAGATAATGCAATTTGGCAACCGGCAATGTAATTAGCATGCCGAATAATACTTGGAATGTGAATTGGAACGAAATCGCCAATAGATAAGACCATTTTACAATTTGGGCCCAAGTTAGAAGCAGAGCCTAAGGTGTAAATTTTCGATAGTCCATATCTCGGAAACTATAAGAGATAATGCAATTTGGTAACCGTCAATGTAATTAGCATGCCGAATATTACTTGGAATGTGAATTGGAACGAAATCGCCAATAGATAAGACCATTTTACAATTTGGGCCCAAGTTAGAAGCAGAGCCTAAGGTGTAAATTATCGATAGCCCATATCTCGGAAACTATAAGAGATAATGCAATTTGGCAACCGGCAATGTAATTAGCATGCCGAATATTACTTGGAATGTGAATTGGAACGAAATCGCCAATAGATAAGACCATTTTACAATTTGGGCCCAAGTTAGAAGCAGAGCCTAAGGTGTAAATTATCGATAGTCCATATCTCGGAAACTATAAGAGATAATGCAATTTGGCAACCGGCAATGTAATTAGCATGCCGAATATTACTTGGAATGTGAATTGGAACGAAATCGCCAATAGGTAAGACCATTTTACAATTTGGGCCCAAGTTAGAAGCAGAGCCTAAGGTGTAAATTATCGATAGTCCATATCTCGGAAACTATAAGAGATAATTCAATTTGGCAACCGGCAATGTAATTAGCATGCCGGATATTACTTGGAATGTGAATTGGAACGAAATCGCCAATAGATAAGACCATTTTACAATTTGGGCCCAAGTTAGAAGCAGAGCCTAAGGTGTAAATTATCGATAGTCCATATCTCGGAAACTATAAGAGATAATGCAATTTGGCAACCGGCATTGTAATTAGCATGCCGAATATTACTTGGAATGTGAATTGGAACGAAATCGCCAATAGATAAGACCATTTTACAATTTGGGCCCAAGTTAGAAGCAGAGCCTAAGGTGTAAATTATCGATAGTCCTTATCTCGGAAACTATAAGAGATAATGCAATTTGGCAACCGGCAATGTAATTAGCATGCCGAATATTACTTGGAATGTGAATTGGAACGAAATCGCCAATAGGTAAGACCATTTTACAATTTGGGCCCAAGTTAGAAGCAGATCCTAAGGTGTAAATTATCGATAGTCCATATCTCGGAAACTATAAGAGGTAATGCAATTTGGCAACCGGCAATGTAATTAGCATGCCGAATATTACTTGGAATGTGAATTGGAACGAAATTGCCAATAGATAAGACCATTTTACAATTTGGGCCCAAGTTAGAAGCAGAGCCTAAGGTGTAAATTATCCATAGTCCATATCTCGGAAACTATAAGAGATAATGCAATTTGGCAACTGGCAATGGAATTAGCATGCCGAATATTACTTGGAATGTGAATTTGAACGAAATCGCCAATAGATAAGACCATTTTACAATTTGAGCCCAAGTTAGAAGCAGAGCCTAAGGTGTAAATTATCGATAGTCCATATCTCGGAAACTATAAGAGATAATGCAATTTGGCAACCGGCAATGTAATTAGCATGCCGAATACTACTTGGAATGTGAATTGGAACGAAATCGCCAATAGATAAGACCATTTTACAATTTGGGCCCAAGTTAGAAGCAGAGCCTAAGGTGTAAATTATCGATAGTCCATATCTCGGAAACTATAAGAGATAATTCAATTTGGAAACCGGCAATGTAATTAGCATGCCGAATATTACTTGGAATGTGAATTGGAACGAAATCGCCAATAGATAAGACCATTTTACAATTTGGGCCCAAGTTAGAAGCAGAGCCTAAGGTGTAAATTATCGATAGTCCATATCTCGGAAACTATAAGAGATAATGCAATTTGGCAACCGGCAATGTAATTAGCATGCCGAATATTACTTGGAATGTGAATTGGAACGAAATCGCCAATAGATAAGACCATTTTACAATTTGGGCCCAAGTTAGAAGCAGAGCCTAAGGTGTAAATTATCGAGAGTCCATATCTCGGAAACTATAAGAGATAATGCAATTTGGCAACCGGCAATGTAATTAGCATGCCGAATAATACTTGGAATGTGAATTGGAACGAAATCGCCAATAGATAAGACCATTTTACAATTTGGGCCCAAGTTAGAAGCAGAGCCTAAGGTGTAAATTATCGATAGTCCATATCTCGGAAACTATAAGAGATAATGCAATTTGGCAACCGGCAATGTAATTAGCATGCCGAATATTACTTGGAATGTGAATTGGAACGAAATCGCCAATAGATAAGACCATTTTACAATTTGGGCCCAAGTTAGAAGCAGAGCCTAAGGTGTAAATTATCGATAGTCCATATCTCGGAAACTATAAGAGATAATGCAATTTGGCAACCGGCAATGTAATTAGCATGCCGAATATTACTTGGAATGTGAATTGGAACGAAATCGCCAATAGAGAAGACCATTTTACAATTTGGGCCCAAGTTAGAAGCAGAGCCTAAGGTGTAAATTATCGATAGTCCATATCTCGGAAACTATAACAGATAATGCAATTTGGTAACCGGCAATGTAATTAGTATGCCGAATATTACTTGGAATGTGAATTGGAACGAAATCGCCAATAGATAAGACCATTTTACAATTTGGGCCCAAGTTAGAAGCAGAGCCTAAAGTGTCGACCATCGATAGTCCATATCTCGGAAACTATAAGAGATAATGCAATTTGGCAACCGGCAATGCAATTAGCATGCCGAATATTACTTGGAATGTGAATTGGAACGAAATCGCCAATAGATAAGACCATTTTCCAATTTGGGCCCAAGTTAGAAGCAGAGCCTAAGGTGTAAATTATCCATAGTCCATATCTCGGAAACTATAAGAGATAATGCAATTTGGCAACCGGCAATGTAATTAGCATGCCGAATATTACTTGGAATGTGAATTGGAACGATATCGCCAATGGATAAGCCATTTTACAATTTGGGCCCAAGTTAGAAGCAGAGCCTAAGGTGTAAATTATTGACAGTCCATATCTCGGAAACTATAAGAGATAATGCAATTTCGCAACCGGCAATGTAATTAGCATGCCGAATATTACTTGGAGTGCGAATTGGAACGAAATCGCCAATAGATAAGACCATTTTACAATTTGGGCATAAGTTAGAAGCAGAGCCTAAGGTGTAAATTATCGATAATCCATATCTCGGAAACTATAAGAGATAATGCAATTTGGCAACCGGCAATGTAATTAGCATGCCGAATATTACTTCGAATGTGAATTGGAACGAAATCACCAATAGATAAGACCATTTTACAATTTGGGCCCAAGTTAGAAGCAGAGCCTAAGGTGTAAATTATCGATAGTCCACATCTCGGAAACTATAAGAGATAATGCAATTTGGCAACCGGCAATGTAATTAGCATGCCGAATATTACTTGGAATGTGTATTGGAACGAAATCGCCAATAGATAAGACCATTTTACAATTTGGGCCCAAGTTAGAAGCAGAGCCTAAGGTGTAAATTATCGATAGTCCATATCTCGGAAACTATAAGAGATAATGCAATTTGGCGACCGGCAATGTAATTAGCATGCCGAATATTACTTGGAATGTGAATTGGAACGAAATCGCCAATAGATAAGGCCATATTACAATTTGGGCCCAAGTTAGAAGCAGAGCCTAAGGTGTAAATTATCGATAGCTCATATCTCGGAAACTATAAGAGATAATGCAATTTGGCAACCGGCAATGTAATTAGCATGCCGAATATTACTTGGAATGTGAATTGGAACGAAATCGCCAATAGGTAAGACCATTTTACAATTTGGGCCCAAGTTAGAAGCAGAGCCTAAGGTGTAAATTATCGATAGTCCATATCTCGGAAACTATAAGAGATAATTCAATTTGGCAACCGGCAATGTAATTAGCATGCCGGATATTGCTTGGAATGTGAATTGGAACGAAATCGCCAATAGATAAGACAATTTTACAATTTGGGCCCAAGTTAGAAGCAGAGCCTAAGGTGTAAATTATCGATAGTCCATATCTCGGAAACTATAAGAGATAATGCAATTTGGCAACCGGCAATGTAATTAGCATGCCGAATATTACTTGGAATGTGAATTGGAACGAAATCGCCAATAAATAAGACCATTTTACAATTTGGGCTCAAGTTAGAAGCAGAGCCTAAGGAGTAAATTATCGAGAGTCCATATCTCGGAAACTATAAGAGATAATGCAATTTGGCTACCGGCAATGTAATTAGCATGCCGAATATTACTTGGAATGTGAATTGGAACGAAATCGCCAATAGAGAAGTCCATTTTACAATTTGGGCCCAAGTTAGAAGCAGAGCCTAAGGTGTAAATTATCGATAGTCCATAACTCGGAAACTATAAGAGATAATGCAATTTGGCAACCGGCAATGTAATTAGCATGCCGAATATTACTTGGAATGTGAATTGGAACGAAATCGCCAATAGATAAGACCATTTTACAATTTGGGCCCAAGTTAGAAGCAGAGCCTAAGGTGTAAATTATCGATAGTCCATATCTCGGAAACTATAAGAGATAATGCAATTTGGCAACCGGCAATGTAATTAGCATGCCGAATATTACTTGGAATGTGAATTGGAACGAAATCGCCAATAGGTAAGACCATTTTACAATTTGGGCCCAAGTTAGAAGCAGATCCTAAGGTGTAAATTATCGATAGTCCATATCTCGGAAACTATAAGAGGTAATGCAATTTGGCAACCGGCAATGTAATTAGCATGCCGAATATTACTTGGAATGTGAATTGGAACGAAATTGCCAATAGATAAGACCATTTTACAATTTGGGCCCAAGTTAGAAGCAGAGCCTAAGGTGTAAATTATCCATAGTCCATATCTCGGAAACTATAAGAGATAATGCAATTTGGCAACTGGCAATGGAATTAGCATGCCGAATATTACTTGGAATGTGAATTTGAACGAAATCGCCAATAGATAAGACCATTTTACAATTTGGGCCCAAGTTAGAAGCAGAGCCTAAGGTGTAAATTATCGATAGTCCATATCTCGGAAACTATAAGAGATAATTCAATTTGGCAACCGGCAATGTAATTAGCATGCCGGATATTGCTTGGAATGTGAATTGGAACGAAATCGCCAATAGATAAGACCATTTTACAATTTGGGCCCAAGTTAGAAGCAGAGCCTAAGGTGTAAATTATCGATAGTCCATATCTCGGAAACTATAAGAGATAATGCAATTTGGCAACCGGCAATGTAATTAGCATGCCGAATATTACTTGGAATGTGAATTGGAACGAAATCGCCAATAGATAAGACCATTTTACAATTTGGGCCCAAGTTAGAAGCAGAGCCTAAGGAGTAAATTATCGAGAGTCCATATCTCGGAAACTATAAGAGATAATGCAATTTGGCTACCGGCAATGTAATTAGCATGCCGAATATTACTTGGAATGTGAATTGGAACGAAATCGCCAATAGATAAGACCATTTTACAATTTGGGCCCAAGTTAGAAGCAGAGCCTAAGGAGTAAATTATCGAGAGTCCATATCTCGGAAACTATAAGAGATAATGCAATTTGGCTACCGGCAATGTAATTAGCATGCCGAATATTACTTGGAATGTGAATTGGAACGAAATCGCCAATAGAGAAGTCCATTTTACAATTTGGGCCCAAGTTAGAAGCAGAGCCTAAGGTGTAAATTATCGATAGTCCATAACTCGGAAACTATAAGAGATAATGCAATTTGGCAACCGGCAATGTAATTAGCATGCCGAATATTACTTGGAATGTGAATTGGAACGAAATCGCCAATAGATAAGACCATTTTACAATTTGGGCCCAAGTTAGAAGCAGAGCCTAAGGTGTAAATTATCGATAGTCCATATCTCGGAAACTATAAGAGATAATGCAATTTGGCAACCGGCAATGTAATTAGCATGCCGAATATTACTTGGAATGTGAATTGGAACGAAATCGCCAATAGGTAAGACCATTTTACAATTTGGGCCCAAGTTAGAAGCAGATCCTAAGGTGTAAATTATCGATAGTCCATATCTCGGAAACTATAAGAGGTAATGCAATTTGGCAACCGGCAATGTAATTAGCATGCCGAATATTACTTGGAATGTGAATTGGAACGAAATTGCCAATAGATAAGACCATTTTACAATTTGGGCCCAAGTTAGAAGCAGAGCCTAAGGTGTAAATTATCCATAGTCCATATCTCGGAAACTATAAGAGATAATGCAATTTGGCAACTGGCAATGGAATTAGCATGCCGAATATTACTTGGAATGTGAATTTGAACGAAATCGCCAATAGATAAGACCATTTTACAATTTGGGCCCAAGTTAGAAGCAGAGCCTAAGGTGTAAATTATCGAGAGTCCATATCTCGGAAACTATAAGAGATAATGCAATTTGGCAACCGGCAATGTAATTAGCATGCCGAATAATACTTGGAATGTGAATTGGAACGAAATCGCCAATAGATAAGACCATTTTACAATTTGGGCCCAAGTTAGAAGCAGAGCCTAAGGTGTAAATTATCGATAGTCCATATCTCGGAAACTATAAGAGATAATGCAATTTGGCAGCCGGCAATGTAATTAGCATGCCGAATATTACTTGGAATGTGAATTGGAACGAAATCGCCAATAGATAAGACCATTTAACAATTTGGGCCCAAGTTAGAAGCAGAGCCTAAGGTGTAAATTATCGATAGCCCATATCTCGGAAACTATAAGAGATAATGCAATTTGGCAACCGGCAATGTAATTAGCATGCCGAATATTACTTGGAATGTGAATTGGAACGAAATCGCCAATAGATAAGACCATTTTACAATTTGGGCCCAAGTTAGAAGCAGAGCCTAAGGTGTAAATTATCGATAGTCCATATCTCGGAAACTATAAGAGATAATGCAATTTGGCAACCGGCAATGTAATTAGCATGCCGAATATTACTTGGAATGTGAATTGGAACGAAATCGCCAATAGATAAGACCATTTTACAATTTGGGCCCAAGTTAGAAGCAGAGCCTAAGGTGTAAATTATCGATAGCCCATATCTCGGAAACTATAAGAGATAATGCAATTTGGCAACCGGCAATGTAATTAGCATGCCGAATATTACTTGGAATGTGAATTGGAACGAAATCGCCAATAGATAAGACCATTTTACAATTTGGGCCCAAGTTAGAAGCAGAGCCTAAGGTGTAAATTATCGATAGTCCTTATCTCGGAAACTATAAGAGATAATGCAATTTGGCAACCGGCAATGTAATTAGCATGCCGAATATTACTTGGAATGTGAATTGGAACGAAATCGCCAATAGGTAAGACCATTTTACAATTTGGGCCCAAGTTAGAAGCAGATCCTAAGGTGTAAATTATCGATAGTCCATATCTCGGAAACTATAAGAGGTAATGCAATTTGGCAACCGGCAATGTAATTAGCATGCCGAATATTACTTGGAATGTGAATTGGAACGAAATTGCCAATAGATAAGACCATTTTACAATTTGGGCCCAAGTTAGAAGCAGAGCCTAAGGTGTAAATTATCCATAGTCCATATCTCGGAAACTATAAGAGATAATGCAATTTGGCAACCGGCAATGTAATTAGCATGCCGAATATTACTTGGAATGTGAATTGGAACGAAATCGCCAATAGGTAAGACCATTTTACAATTTGGGCCCAAGTTAGAAGCAGATCCTAAGGTGTAAATTATCGATAGTCCATATCTCGGAAACTATAAGAGGTAATGCAATTTGGCAACCGGCAATGTAATTAGCATGCCGAATATTACTTGGAATGTGAATTGGAACGAAATTGCCAATAGATAAGACCATTTTACAATTTGGGCCCAAGTTAGAAGCAGAGCCTAAGGTGTAAATTATCCATAGTCCATATCTCGGAAACTATAAGAGATAATGCAATTTGGCAACCGGCAATGTAATTAGCATGCCGAATATTACTTGGAATGTGAATTGGAACGAAATCGCCAATAGATAAGACCATTTTACAATTTGGGCCCAAGTTAGAAGCAGAGCCTAAGGTGTAAATTATCGAGAGTCCATATCTCGGAAACTATAAGAGATAATGCAATTTGGCAACCGGCAATGTAATTAGCATGCCGAATAATACTTGGAATGTGAATTGGAACGAAATCGCCAATAGATAAGACCATTTTACAATTTGGGCCCAAGTTAGAAGCAGAGCCTAAGGTGTAAATTATCGATAGTCCATATCTCGGAAACTATAAGAGATAATGCAATTTGGCAACCGGCAATGTAATTAGCATGCCGAATATTACTTGGAATGTGAATTGGAACGAAATCGCCAATAGATAAGACCATTTTACAATTTGGGCCCAAGTTAGAAGCAGAGCCTAAGGTGTAAATTATCGATAGTCCATATCTCGGAAACTATAAGAGATAATGCAATTTGGCAACCGGCAATGTAATTAGCATGCCGAATATTACTTGGAATGTGTATTGGAACGAAATCGCCAATAGATAAGACCATTTTACAATTTGGGCCCAAGTTAGAAGCAGAGCCTAAGGTGTAAATTATCGATAGTCCATATCTCGGAAACTATAAGAGATAATGCAATTTGGCAACCGGCAATGTAATTAGCATGCCGAATATTACTTGGAATGTGAATTGGAACGAAATCGCCAATAGATAAGGCCATATTACAATTTGGGCCCAAGTTAGAAGCAGAGCCTAAGGTGTAAATTATCGATAGCTCATATCTCGGAAACTATAAGAGATAATGCAATTTGGCAACCGGCAATGTAATTAGCATGCCGAATATTACTTGGAATGTGAATTGGAACGAAATCGCCAATAGGTAAGACCATTTTACAATTTGGGCCCAAGTTAGAAGCAGAGCCTAAGGTGTAAATTATCGATAGTCCATATCTCGGAAACTATAAGAGATAATTCAATTTGGCAACCGGCAATGTAATTAGCATGCCGGATATTGCTTGGAATGTGAATTGGAACGAAATCGCCAATAGATAAGACCATTTTACAATTTGGGCCCAAGTTAGAAGCAGAGCCTAAGGTGTAAATTATCGATAGTCCATATCTCGGAAACTATAAGAGATAATGCAATTTGGCAACCGGCAATGTAATTAGCATGCCGAATATTACTTGGAATGTGAATTGGAACGAAATCGCCAATAGATAAGACCATTTTACAATTTGGGCCCAAGTTAGAAGCAGAGCCTAAGGAGTAAATTATCGAGAGTCCATATCTCGGAAACTATAAGAGATAATGCAATTTGGCTACCGGCAATGTAATTAGCATGCCGAATATTACTTGGAATGTGAATTGGAACGAAATCGCCAATAGAGAAGTCCATTTTACAATTTGGGCCCAAGTTAGAAGCAGAGCCTAAGGTGTAAATTATCGATAGTCCATAACTCGGAAACTATAAGAGATAATGCAATTTGGCAACCGGCAATGTAATTAGCATGCCGAATATTACTTGGAATGTGAATTGGAACGAAATTGCCAATAGATAAGACCATTTTACAATTTGGGCCCAAGTTAGAAGCAGAGCCTAAGGTGTAAATTATCCATAGTCCATATCTCGGAAACTATAAGAGATAATGCAATTTGGCAACTGGCAATGGAATTAGCATGCCGAATATTACTTGGAATGTGAATTTGAACGAAATCGCCAATAGATAAGACCATTTTACAATTTGGGCCCAAGTTAGAAGCAGAGCCTAAGGTGTAAATTATCGATAGTCCATATCTCGGAAACTATAAGAGATAATTCAATTTGGCAACCGGCAATGTAATTAGCATGCCGGATATTGCTTGGAATGTGAATTGGAACGAAATCGCCAATAGATAAGACCATTTTACAATTTGGGCCCAAGTTAGAAGCAGAGCCTAAGGTGTAAATTATCGATAGTCCATATCTCGGAAACTATAAGAGATAATGCAATTTGGCAACCGGCAATGTAATTAGCATGCCGAATATTACTTGGAATGTGAATTGGAACGAAATCGCCAATAGATAAGACCATTTTACAATTTGGGCCCAAGTTAGAAGCAGAGCCTAAGGAGTAAATTATCGAGAGTCCATATCTCGGAAACTATAAGAGATAATGCAATTTGGCTACCGGCAATGTAATTAGCATGCCGAATATTACTTGGAATGTGAATTGGAACGAAATCGCCAATAGAGAAGTCCATTTTACAATTTGGGCCCAAGTTAGAAGCAGAGCCTAAGGTGTAAATTATCGATAGTCCATAACTCGGAAACTATAAGAGATAATGCAATTTAGCAACCGGCAATGTAATTAGCATGCCGAATATTACTTGGAATGTGAATTGGAACGAAATCGCCAATAGATAAGTCCATTTTACAATTTGGGCCCAAGTTAGAAGCAGAGCCTAAGGTGTAAATTATCGATAGTCCATATCTCGGAAACTATAAGAGATAATGCAATTTGGCAACCGGCAATGTAATTAGCATGCCGAATATTACTTGGAATGTGAATTGGAACGAAATTGCCAATAGATAAGACCATTTTACAATTTGGGCCCAAGTTAGAAGCAGAGCCTAAGGTGTAAATTATCCATAGTCCATATCTCGGAAACTATAAGAGATAATGCAATTTGGCAACTGGCAATGGAATTAGCATGCCGAATATTACTTGGAATGTGAATTTGAACGAAATCGCCAATAGATAAGACCATTTTACAATTTGGGCCCAAGTTAGAAGCAGAGCCTAAGGTGTAAATTATCGAGAGTCCATATCTCGGAAACTATAAGAGATAATGCAATTTGGCAACCGGCAATGTAATTAGCATGCCGAATAATACTTGGAATGTGAATTGGAACGAAATCGCCAATAGATAAGACCATTTTACAATTTGGGCCCAAGTTAGAAGCAGAGCCTAAGGTGTAAATTATCGATAGTCCATATCTCGGAAACTATAAGAGATAATGCAATTTGGCAGCCGGCAATGTAATTAGCATGCCGAACATTACTTGGAATGTGAACTGGAACGAAATCGCCAATATATAAGACCATTTTACAATTTGGGCCCAAGTTAGAAGCAGAGCCTAAGGTGTAAATTATCGATAGCCCATATCTCGGAAACTATAAGAGATAATGCAATTTGGCAACCGGCAATGTAATTGGCATGCCGAATATTACTTGGAATGTGAATTGGAACGAAATCGCCAATAGATAAGACCATTTTACAATTTGGGCCCAAGTTAGAAGCAGAGCCTAAGGTGTAAATTATCGATAGTCCATATCTCGGAAACTATAAGAGATAATGCAATTCGGCAACCGGCAATGTAATTAGCATGCCGAATATTACTTGGAATGTGAATTGGAACGAAATCGCCAATAGGTAAGACCATTTTACAATTTGGGCCCAAGTTAGAAGCAGAGCCTAAGGTGTAAATTATCGATAGTCCATATCTCGGAAACTATAAGAGATAATTCAATTTGGCAACCGGCAATGTAATTAGCATGCCGGATATTACTTGGAATGTGAATTGGAACGAAATCGCCAATAGATAAGACCATTTTACAATTTGGGCCCAAGTTAGAAGCAGAGCCTAAGGTGTAAATTATCGATAGTCCATATCTCGGAAACTATAAGAGATAATGCAATTTGGCAACCGGCAATGTAATTAGCATGCCGAATATTACTTGGAATGTGAATTGGAACGAAATCGCCAATAGGTAAGACCATTTTACAATTTGGGCCCAAGTTAGAAGCAGATTCTAAGGTGTAAATTATCGATAGTCCATATCTCGGAAACTATAAGAGGTAATGCAATTTGGCAACCGGCAATGTAATTAGCATGCCGAATATTATTTGGAATGTGAATTGGAACGAAATTGCCAATAGATAAGACCATTTTACAATTTGGGCCCAAGTTAGAAGCAGAGCCTAAGGTGTAAATTATCCATAGTCCATATCTCGGAAACTATAAGAGATAATGCAATTTGGCAACTGGCAATGGAATTAGCATGCCGAATATTACTTGGAATGTGAATTTGAACGAAATCGCCAATAGATAAGACCATTTTACAATTTGGGCCCAAGTTAGAAGCAGAGCCTAAGGTGTAAATTATCGATAGTCCATATCTCGGAAACTATAAGAGATAATGCAATTTGGCAACCGGCAATGTAATTAGCATGCCGAATACTACTTGGAATGTGAATTGGAACGAAATCGCCAATAGATAAGACCATTTTAAAATTTGGGCCCAAGTTAGAAGCAGAGCCTAAGGTGTAAATTATCGATAGTCCATATCTCGGAAACTATAAGAGATAATTCAATTTGGAAACCGGCAATGTAATTAGCATGCCGAATATTACTTGGAATGTGAATTGGAACGAAATCGCCAATAGATAAGACCATTTTACAATTTGGGCCCAAGTTAGAAGCAGAGCCTAAGGTGTAAATTATCGATAGTCCATATCTCGGAAACTATAAGAGATAATGCAATTTGGCAACCGGCAATGTAATTAGCATGCCGAATATTACTTGGAATGTGAATTGGAACGAAATCGCCAATAGATAAGACCATTTTACAATTTGGGCCCAAGTTAGAAGCAGAGCCTAAGGTGTAAATTATCGAGAGTCCATATCTCGGAAACTATAAGAGATAATGCAATTTGGCAACCGGCAATGTAATTAGCATGCCGAATAATACTTGGAATGTGAATTGGAACGTAATCGCCAATAGATAAGACCATTTTACAATTTGGGCCCAAGTTAGAAGCAGAGCCTAAGGTGTAAATTATCGATAGTCCATATCTCGGAAACTATAAGAGATAATGCAATTTGGCAACCGGCAATGTAATTAGCATGCCGAATATTACTTGGAATGTGAATTGGAACGAAATCGCCAATAGATAAGACCATTTTACAATTTGGGCCCAAGTTAGAAGCAGAGCCTAAGGTGTAAATTATCGATAGTCCATATCTCGGAAACTATAAGAGATAATGCAATTTGGCAACCGGCAATGTAATTAGCATGCCGAATATTACTTGGAATGTGAATTGGAACGAAATCGCCAATAGAGAAGACCATTTTACAAGTTGGGCCCAAGTTAGAAGCAGAGCCTAAGGTGTAAATTATCGATAGTCCATATCTCGGAAACTATAAGAGATAATGCAATTTGGCAACCGGCAATGTAATTAGTATGCCGAATATTACTTGGAATGTGAATTGGAACGAAATCGCCAATAGATAAGCCATTTTACATTTTGGGCCCAAGTTAGAAGCAGAGCCTAAGGTGTAAATTATTGATAGTCCATATCTCGGAAACTATAAGAGATAATGCAATTTCGCAACCGGCAATGTAATTAGCATGCCGAATATTACTTGGAGTGTGAATTGGAACGAAATCGCCAATAGATAAGACCATTTTACAATTTGGGCCCAAGTTAGAAGCAGAGCCTAAGGTGTAAATTATCGATAGTCCATATCTCGGAAACTATAAGAGATAATGCAATTTGGCAACCGGCAATGTAATTAGCATGCCGAATATTACTTCGAATGTGAATTGGAACGAAATCGCCAATAGATAAGACCATTTTACAATTTGGGCCCAAGTTAGAAGCAGAGCCTAAGGTGTAAATTATCGATAGTCCATATCTCGGAAACTATAAGAGATAATGCAATTTGGCAACCGGCAATGTAATTAGCATGCCGAATATTACTTGGAATGTGTATTGGAACGAAATCGCCAATAGATAAGACCATTTTACAATTTGGGCCCAAGTTAGAAGCAGAGCCTAAGGTGTAAATTATCGATAGTCCATATCTCGGAAACTATAAGAGATAATGCAATTTGGCAACCGGCAATGTAATTAGCATGCCGAATATTACTTGGAATGTGAATTGGAACGAAGTCGCCAATAGATAAGGCCATATTACAATTTGGGCCCAAGTTAGAAGCAGAGCCTAAGGTGTAAATTATCGATAGTTCATATCTCGGAAACTATAAGAGATAATGCAATTTGGCAACCGGCAATGTAATTAGCATGCCGAATATTACTTGGAATGTGAATTGGAACGAAATCGCCAATAGATAAGACCATTTTACAATTTGGGCCCAAGTTAGAAGCAGAGCCTAAGGTGTAAATTATCGATAGTCCATATCTCGGAAACTATAAGAGATAATGCAATTTGGCAAGCGGCAATGTAATTAGCATGCCGAATATTACTTGGAATGTGAATTGGAACGAAATCGCCAATAGGTAAGACCATTTTACAATTTGGGCCCAAGTTAGAAGCAGAGCCTAAGGTGTAAATTATCGATAGTCCATATCTCGGAAACTATAAGAGATAATGCAATTTGGCAACCGGCAATGTAATTAGCATGCCGAATATTACTTGGAATGTGAATTGGAACGAAATCGCCAATAGATAAGACCATTTTACAATTTGGGCCCAAGTTAGAAGCAGAGCTTAAGGTGTAAATTATCGATAGTCCATGTCTCGGAAACTATAAGAGATAATGCAATTTGGCAACCGGCAATGTAATTAGCATGCCGAATATTGCTTGGAATGTGAATTGGAACGAAATCGCCAATAGATAAGGCCATATTACAATTTGGGCCCAAGTTAGAAGCAGAGCCTAAGGTGTAAATTATCGATAGTTCATATCTCGGAAACTATAAGAGATAATGCAATTTGGCAACCGGCAATGTAATTAGCATGCCGAATATTACTTGGAATGTGAATTGGAACGAAATCGCCAATAGATAAGACCATTTTACAATTTGGGTCCAAGTTAGAAGCAGAGCCTAAGGTGTAAATTATCGATAGTCCATATCTCGGAAACTATAAGAGATAATGCAATTTGGCAACCGGCAATGTAATTAGCATGCCGAATATTACTTATAATGTGAATTGGAACGAAATCGCCAATAGGTAAGACCATTTTACAATTTGGGCCCAAGTTAGAAGCAGAGCCTAAGGTGTAAATTATCGATAGTCCATATCTCGGAAACTATAAGAGATAATGCAATTTGGCAACCGGCAATGTAATTAGCATGCCGAATATTACTTGGAATGTGAATTGGAACGAAATTGCCAATAGATAAGACCATTTTACAATTTGGGCCCAAGTTAGAAGCAGAGCCTAAGGTGTAAATTATCCATAGTCCATATCTCGGAAACTATAAGAGATAATGCAATTTGGCAACTGGCAATGGAATTAGCATGCCGAATATTGCTTGGAATGTGAATTGGAACGAAATCGCCAATAGATAAGACCATTTTACAATTTGGGCCCAAGTTAGAAGCAGAGCCTAAGGTGTAAATTATCGATAGTCCATATCTCGGAAACTATAAGAGATAATGCAATTTGGCAACCGGCAATGTAATTAGCATGCCGAATATTACTTGGAATGTGAATTGGAACGAAATCGCCAATAGATAAGACCATTTTACAATTTGGGCCCAAGTTAGAAGCAGAGCCTAAGGAGTAAATTATCGAGAGTCCATATCTCGGAAACTATAAGAGATAATGCAATTTGGCTACCGGCAATGTAATTAGCATGCCGAATATTACTTGGAATGTGAATTGGAACGAAATCGCCAATAGAGAAGTCCATTTTACAATTTGGGCCCAAGTTAGAAGCAGAGCCTAAGGTGTAAATTATCGATAGTCCATAACTCGGAAACTATAAGAGATAATGCAATTTGGCAACCGGCAATGTAATTAGCATGCCGAATATTACTTGGAATGTGAATTGGAACGAAATCGCCAATAGATAAGACCATTTTACAATTTGGGCCCAAGTTAGATGCAGAGCCTAAGGTGTAAATTATCGATAGTCCATATCTCGGAAACTATAAGAGATAATGCAATTTGGCAACCGGCAATGTAATTAGCATGCCGAATATTACTTGGAATGTGAATTGGAACGAAATCGCCAATAGGTAAGACCATTTTACAATTTGGGCCCAAGTTAGAAGCAGATCCTAAGGTGTAAATTATCGATAGTCCATATCTCGGAAACTATAAGAGGTAATGCAATTTGGCAACCGGCAATGTAATTAGCATGCCGAATATTACTTGGAATGTGAATTGGAACGAAATTGCCAATAGATAAGACCATTTTACAATTTGGGCCCAAGTTAGAAGCAGAGCCTAAGGTGTAAATTATCCATAGTCCATATCTCGGAAACTATAAGAGATAATGCAATTTGGCAACTGGCAATGGAATTAGCATGCCGAATATTACTTGGAATGTGAATTTGAACGAAATCGCCAATAGATAAGACCATTTTACAATTTGGGCCCAAGTTAGAAGCAGAGCCTAAGGTGTAAATTATCGATAGTCTATATCTCGGAAACTATAAGAGATAATGCAATTTGGCAACCGGCAATGTAATTAGCATGCCGAATACTACTTGGAATGTGAATTGGAACGAAATCGCCAATAGATAAGACCATTTTACAATTTGGGCCCAAGTTAGAAGCAGAGCCTAAGGTGTAAATTATCGATAGTCCATATCTCGGAAACTATAAGAGATAATGCAATTTGGCAACCGGCAATGTAATTAGCATGCCGAATATTACTTGGAATGTGAATTGGAACGAAATCGCCAATAGATAAGACCATTTTACAATTTGGGCCCAAGTTAGAAGCAGAGCCTAAGGTGTAAATTATCGAGAGTCCATATCTCGGAAACTATAAGAGATAATGCAATTTGGCAACCGGCAATGTAATTAGCATGCCGAATAATACTTGGAATGTGAATTGGAACGAAATCGCCAATAGATAAGACCATTTTACAATTTGGGCCCAAGTTAGAAGCAGAGCCTAAGGTGTAAATTATCGATAGTCCATATCTCGGAAACTATAAGAGATAATGCAATTTGGCAGCCGGCAATGTAATTAGCATGCCGAATATTACTTGGAATGTGAATTGGAACGAAATCGCCAATAGATAAGACCATTTTACAATTTGGGCTCAAGTTAGAAGCAGAGCCTAAGGTGTAAATTATCGATAGCCCATATCTCGGAAACTATAAGAGATAATGCAATTTGGCAACCGGCAATGTAATTAGCATGCCGAATATTACTTGGAATGTGAATTGGAACGAAATCGCCAATAGATAAGACCATTTTACAATTTGGGCCCAAGTTAGAAGCAGAGCCTAAGGTGTAAATTATTGATAGTCCATATCTCGGAAACTATAAGAGATAATGCAATTTGGCAACCGGCAATGTAATTAGCATGCCGAATATTACTTGGAATGTGAATTGGAACGAAATCGCCAATAGGTAAGACCATTTTACAATTTGGGCCCAAGTTAGAAGCAGAGCCTAAGGTGTAAATTATCGATAGTCCATATCTCGGAAACTATAAGAGATAATTCAATTTGGCAACCGGCAATGTAATTAGCATGCCGGATATTACTTGGAATGTGAATTGGAACGAAATCGCCAATAGATAAGACCATTTTACAATTTGGGCCCAAGTTAGAAGCAGAGCCTAAGGTGTAAATTATCGATAGTCCATATCTCGGAAACTATAAGAGATAATGCAATTTGGCAACCGGCAATGTAATTAGCATGCCGAATATTACTTGGAATGTGAATTGGAACGAAATCGCCAATAGATAAGACCATTTTACAATTTGGGCCCAAGTTAGAAACAGAGCCTAAGGTGTAAATTATCGATAGTCCTTATCTCGGAAACTATAAGAGATAATGCTATTTGGCAACCGGCAATGTAATTAGCATGCCGAATATTACTTGGAATGTGAATTGGAACGAAATCGCCAATAGGTAAGACCATTTTACAATTTGGGCCCAAGTTAGAAGCAGATCCTAAGGTGTAAATTATCGATAGTCCATATCTCGGAAACTATAAGAGGTAATGCAATTTGGCAACCGGCAATGTAATTAGCATGCCGAATATTACTTGGAATGTGAATTGGAACGAAATTGCCAATAGATAAGACCATTTTACAATTTGGGCCCAAGTTAGAAGCAGAGCCTAAGGTGTAAATTATCCATAGTCCATATCTCGGAAACTATAAGAGATAATGCAATTTGGCAACTGGCAATGGAATTAGCATGCCGAATATTACTTGGAATGTGAATTTGAACGAAATCGCCAATAGATAAGACCATTTTACAATTTGGGCCCAAGTTAGAAGCAGAGCCTAAGGTGTAAATTATCGATAGTCCATATCTCGGAAACTATAAGAGATAATGCAATTTGGCAACCGGCAATGTAATTAGCATGCCGAATATTACTTGGAATGTGAATTGGAACGAAATCGCCAATAGATAAGACCATTTTACAATTTGGGCCCAAGTTAGAAGCAGAGCCTAAGGTGTAAATTATCGAGAGTCCATATCTCGGAAACTATAAGAGATAATGCAATTTGGCAACCGGCAATGTAATTAGCATGCCGAATAATACTTGGAATGTGAATTGGAACGAAATCGCCAATAGATAAGACCATTTTACAATTTGGGCCCAAGTTAGAAGCAGAGCCTAAGGTGTAAATTATCGATAGTCCATATCTCGGAAACTATAAGAGATAATGCAATTTGGCAACCGGCAATGTAATTAGCATGCCGAATATTACTTGGAATGTGAATTGGAACGAAATCGCCAATAGATAAGACCATTTTACAATTTGGGCCCAAGTTAGAAGCAGAGCCTAAGGTGTAAATTATCGATAGTCCATATCTCGGAAACTATAAGAGATAATGCAATTTGGCAACCGGCAATGTAATTAGCATGCCGAATATTACTTGGAATGTGAATTGGAACGAAATCGCCAATAGAGAAGACCATTTTACAAGTTGGGCCCAAGTTAGAAGCAGAGCCTAAGGTGTAAATTATCGATAGTCCATATCTCGGAAACTATAAGAGATAATGCAATTTGGCAACCGGCAATGTAATTAGCATGCCGAATATTACTTGGAATGTGAATTGGAACGAAATCGCCAATAGAGAAGACCATTTTACAAGTTGGGCCCAAGTTAGAAGCAGAGCCTAAGGTGTAAATTATCGATAGTCCATATCTCGGAAACTATAAGAGATAATGCAATTTGGCAACCGGCAATGTAATTAGTATGCCGAATATTACTTGGAATGTGAATTGGAACGAAATCGCCAATAGATAAGACCATTTTACAATTTGGGCCCAAGTTAGAAGCAGAGCCTAAAGTGTAAACTATCGATAGTCCATATCTCGGACACTATAAGAGATAATGCAATTTGGCAACCGGCAATGTAATTAGCATGCCGAATATTACTTGGAATGTGAATTGGAACGATATCGCCAATAGATAAGCCATTTTACATTTTGGGCCCAAGTTAGAAGCAGAGCCTAAGGTGTAAATTATTGATAGTCCATATCTCGGAAACTATAAGAGATAATGCAATTTCGCAACCGGCAATGTAATTAGCATGCCGAATATTACTTGGAGTGTGAATTGGAACGAAATCGCAAATAGATAAGACCATTTTACAATTTGGGCCCAAGTTAGAAGCAAAGCCTAAGGTGTAAATTATCGATAGTCCATATCTCGGAAACTATAAGAGATAATGCAATTTGGCAACCGGCAATGTAATTAGCATGCCGAATATTACTTCGAATGTGAATTGGAACGAAATCGCCAATAGATAAGACCATTTTACAATTTGGGCCCAAGTTAGAAGCAGAGCCTAAGGTGTAAATTATCGATAGTCCATATCTCGGAAACTATAAGAGATAATGCAATTTGGCAACCGGCAATGTAATTAGCATGCCGAATATTACTTGGAATGTGTATTGGAACGAAATCGCCAATAGATAAGACCATTTTACAATTTGGGCCCAAGTTAGAAGCAGAGCCTAAGGTGTAAATTATCGATAGTCCATATCTCGGAAACTATAAGAGATAATGCAATTTGGCAACCGGCAATGTAATTAGCATGCCGAATATTACTTGGAATGTGAATTGGAACGAAATCGCCAATAGATAAGGCCATATTACAATTTGGGCCCAAGTTAGAAGCAGAGCCTAAGGTGTAAATTATCGATAGTTCATATCTCGGAAACTATAAGAGATAATGCAATTTGGCAACCGGCAATGTAATTAGCATGCCGAATATTACTTGGAATGTGAATTGGAACGAAATCGCCAATAGATAAGACCATTTTACAATTTGGGCCCAAGTTAGAAGCAGAGCCTAAGGTGTAAATTATCGATAGTCCATATCTCGGAAACTATAAGAGATAATGCAATTTCTCAACCGGCAATGTAATTAGCATGCCGAATATTACTTGGAATGTGAATTGGAACGAAATCGCCAATAGATAAGACCATTTTACAATTTGGGCCCAAGTTAGAAGCAGAGCCTAAGGTGTAAATTATCGAGAGTCCATATCTCGGAAACTATAAGAGATAATGCAATTTGGCAACCGGCAATGTAATTAGCATGCCGAATAATACTTGGAATGTGAATTGGAACGAAATCGCCAATAGATAAGACCATTTTACAATTTGGGCCCAAGTTAGAAGCAGAGCCTAAGGTGTAAATTATCGATAGTCCATATCTCGGAAACTATAAGAGATAATGCAATTTGGCAACCGGCAATGTAATTAGCATGCCGAATATTACTTGGAATGTGAATTGGAACGAAATCGCCAATAGATAAGACCATTTTACAATTTGGGCCCAAGTTAGAAGCAGAGCCTAAGGTGTAAATTATCGATAGTCCATATCTCGGAAACTATAAGAGATAATGCAATTTGGCAACCGGCAATGTAATTAGCATGCCGAATATTACTTGGAATGTGAATTGGAACGAAATCGCCAATAGAGAAGACCATTTTACAAGTTGGGCCCAAGTTAGAAGCAGAGCCTAAGGTGTAAATTATCGATAGTCCATATCTCGGAAACTATAAGAGATAATGCAATTTGGCAACCGGCAATGTAATTAGTATGCCGAATATTACTTGGAATGTGAATTGGAACGAAATCGCCAATAGATAAGACCATTTTACAATTTGGGCCCAAGTTAGAAGCAGAGCCTAAAGTGTAAACTATCGACAGTCCATATCTCGGAAACTATAAGAGATAATGCAATTTGGCAACCGGCAATGTAATTAGCATGCCGAATATTACTTGGAATGTGAATTGGAACGAAATCGCCAATAGATAAGGTCATTTTCCAATTTGGGCCCAAGTTAGAAGCAGAGCCTAAGGTGTAAATTATCCATAGTCCATATCTCGGAAACTATAAGAGATAATGCAATTTGGCAACCGGCAATGTAATTAGCATGCCGAATATTACTTGGAATGTGAATTGGAACGATATCGCCAATAGATAAGCCATTTTACATTTTGGGCCCAAGTTAGAAGCAGAGCCTAAGGTGTAAATTATTGATAGTCCATATCTCGGAAACTATAAGAGATAATGCAATTTCGCAACCGGCAATGTAATTAGCATGCCGAATATTACTTGGAGTGTGAATTGGAACGAAATCGCAAATAGATAAGACCATTTTACAATTTGGGCCCAAGTTAGAAGCAGAGCCTAAGGTGTAAATAATCGATAGTCCATATCTCGGAAACTATAAGAGATAATGCAATTTGGCAACCGGCAATGTAATTAGCATGCCGAATATTACTTGGAATGTGTATTGGAACGAAATCGCCAATAGATAAGACCATTTTACAATTTGGGCCCAAGTTAGAAGCAGAGCCTAAGGTGTAAATTATCGATAGTCCATATCTCGGAAACTATAAGAGATAATGCAATTTGGCAACCGGCAATGTAATTAGCATGCCGAATATTACTTGGAATGTGAATTGGAACGAAATCGCCAATAGATAAGGCCATATTACAATTTGGGCCCAAGTTAGAAACAGAGCCTAAGGTGTAAATTATCGATAGTTCATATCTCGGAAACTATAAGAGATAATGCAATTTGGCAACCGGCAATGTAATTAGCATGCCGAATATTACTTGGAATGTGAATTGGAACGAAATCGCCAATAGATAAGACCATTTTACAATTTGGGCCCAAGTTAGAAGCAGAGCCTAAGGTGTAAATTATCGATAGTCCATATCTCGGAAACTATAAGAGATAATGCAATTTGGCAACCGGCAATGTAATTAGCATGCCGAATATTACTTGGAATGTGAATTGGAACGAAATCGCCAATAGGTAAGACCATTTTACAATTTGGGCCCAAGTTAGAAGCAGAGCCTAAGGTGTAAATTATCGATAGTCCATATCTCGGAAACTATAAGAGATAATGCAATTTGGCAACCGGCAATGTAATTAGCATGCCGAATATTACTTGGAATGTGAATTGGAACGAAATCGCCAATAGATAAGGCCATATTACAATTTGGGCCCAAGTTAGAAGCAGAGCCTAAGGTGTAAATTATCGATAGTTCATATCTCGGAAACTATAAGAGATAATGCAATTTGGCAACCGGCAATGTAATTAGCATGCCTAATATTACTTGGAATGTGAATTGGAACGAAATCGCCAATAGATAAGACCATTTTACAATTTGGGCCCAAGTTAGAAGCAGAGCCTAAGGTGTAAATTATCGATAGTCCATATCTCGGAAACTATAAGAGATAATGCAATTTGGCAACCGGCAATGTAATTAGCATGCCGAATATTACTTATAATGTGAATTGGAACGAAATCGCCAATAGGTAAGACCATTTTACAATTTGGGCCCAAGTTAGAAGCAGAGCCTAAGGTGTAAATTATCGATAGTCCATATCTCGGAAACTATAAGAGATAATTCAATTTGGCCACCGGCAATGTAATTAGCATGCCGAATATTACTTGGAATGTGAATTTTAACGAAATCGCTAATAGATAAGACCATTTTACAATTTGGGCCCAAGTTAGAAGCAGAGCCTAAGGTGTAAATTATCGATAGTCCATATCTCGGAAACTATAAGAGATAATGCAATTTGGCAACCGGCAATGTAATTAGCATGCCGAATATTACTTGGAATGTGAATTGGAACGAAATCGCCAATAGATAAGGCCATTTTACAATTTGGGCCCAAGTTAGAAGCAGAGCCTAAGGTGTAAATTATCGATAGTCCATATCTCGGAAACTATAAGAGATAATGCAATTTGGCAACCGGCAATGTAATTAGCATGCCGAATATTACTTGGAATGTGAATTGGAACGAAATCGCCAATAGATAAGACCATTTTACAATTTGGGCCCAAGTTAGAAGCAGAGCCTAAGGTGTAAATTATCGATAGTCCATATCTCGGAAACTAAAAGAGATAATGCAATTTGGCAACCGGCAATGTAATTAGCATGCCGAATATTACTTGGAATGTGAATTGGAACGAAATCGCCAATAGATAAGACCATTTTACAATTTGGGCCCAAGTTAGAAGCAGAGCCTAAGGTGTAAATTATCGATAGTCCATATCTCGGAAACTATAAGAGATAATGCAATTTCGCAACCGGCAATGTAATTAGCATGCCGAATATTACTTGGAATGTGAATTGGGACGAAATCGCCAATAGATAAGACCATTTTACAATTTGGGCCCAAGTTAGAAGCAGAGCCTAAGGTGTAAATTATCGATAGTCCATATCTCGGAAACTATAAGAGATAATGCAATTTGGCAACCGGCAATTTAATTAGCATGTCGAATATTACTTGGAATGTGAATTGGAACGAAATCGCCAATAGATAAGACCATTTTACAATTTGGGCCCAAGTTAGAAGCAGAGCCTAAGGTGTAAATTATCGATAGTCCATATCTCGGAAACTATAAGAGATAATGCAATTTGGCAACCGGCAATGTAATTAGCATGCCGAATACTACTCGGAATGTGAATTGAAACGAAATCGCCAATAGATAAGACCATTTTACAATTTGGGCCCAAGTTAGAAGCAGAGCCTAAGGTGTAAATTATCGATAGTCGATATCTCGGAAACTATAAGAGATAATTCAATTTGGCAATCGGCAATGTAATTAGCATGCCGAATATTACTTGGAATGTGAATTAGAACGAAATCGCCAATAGATAAGACCATTTTACAATTTGGGCCTAAGTTAGAAGCAGAGCCTAAGGTGTAAATTATCGATAGTCCATATCTCGGAAACTATAAGAGGTAATGCAATTTGGCAACCGGCAATGTAATTAGCATGCCGAATATTACTTAAAATGTGAATTGGAACGAAATTGCCAATAGATAAGACCATTTTACAATTTGGGCCCAAGTTAGAAGCAGAGCCTAAGGTGTAAATTATCCATAGTCCATATCTCGGAAACTATAAGAGATAATGCAATTTGGCAACTGGCAATGTCATTAGCATGCCGAATATTACTTGGAATGTGAATTGGAACGAAATCGCCAATAGATAAGACCATTTTACAATTTGGGCCCAAGTTAGAAGCAGAGCCTAAGGTGTAAATTATCGATAGTCCATATCTCGGAAACTATAAGAGATAATGCAATTTGGCAACCGGCAATGTAATTAGCATGCCGAATACTACTTGGAATGTGAATTGGAATGAAATCGCCAATAGATAAGACCATTTTACAATTTGGGCCCAAGTTAGAAGCAGAGCCTAAGGTGTAAATTATCGATAGTCCATATCTCGGAAACTATAAGAGATAATGCAATTTGGCAACCGGCAATTTAATTAGCATGTCGAATATTACTTGGAATGTGAATTGGAACGAAATCGCCAATAGATAAGACCATTTTACAATTTGGGCCCAAGTTAGAAGCAGAGCCTAAGGTGTAAATTATCGATAGTCCATATCTCGGAAACTATAAGAGATAATGCAATTTGGCAACCGGCAATGTAATTAGCATGCCGAATACTACTCGGAATGTGAATTGAAACGAAATCGCCAATAGATAAGACCATTTTACAATTTGGGCCCAAGTTAGAAGCAGAGCCTAAGGTGTAAATTATTGATAGTCCATATCTCGGAAACTATAAGAGATAATGCAATTTCGCAACCGGCAATGTAATTAGCATGCCGAATATTACTTGGAGTGTGAATTGGAACGAAATCGCCAATAGATAAGACCATTTTACAATTTGGGCCCAAGTTAGAAGCAGAGCCTAAGGTGTAAATTATCGATAGTCCATATCTCGGAAACTATAAGAGATAATGCAATTTGGCAACCGGCAATGTAATTAGCATGCCGAATATTACTTCGAATGTGAATTGGAACGAAATCGCCAATAGATAAGACCATTTTACAATTTGGGCCCAAGTTCGAAGCAGAGCCTAAGGTGTAAATTATCGATAGTCCATATCTCGGAAACTATAAGAGATAATGCAATTTGGCAACCGGCAATGTAATTAGCATGCCGAATATTACTTGGAATGTGTATTGGAACGAAATCGCCAATAGATAAGACCATTTTACAATTTGGGCCCAAGTTAGAAGCAGAGCCTAAGGTGTAAATTATCGATAGTCCATATCTCGGAAACTATAAGAGATAATGCAATTTGGCAACCGGCAATGTAATTAGCATGCCGAATATTACTTGGAATGTGAATTGGAACGAAATCGCCAATAGATAAGACCATTTTACAATTTGGGCCCAAGTTAGAAGCAGAGCCTAAGGTGTAAATTATCGATAGTCCATGTCTCGGAAACTATAAGAGATAATGCAATTTGGCAACCGGCAATGTAATTAGCATGCCGAATATTACTTGGAATGTGAATTGGAACGAAATCGCCAATAGATAAGGCCATATTACAATTTGGGCCCAAGTTAGAAGCAGAGCCTAAGGTGTAAATTATCGATAGTTCATATCTCGGAAACTATAAGAGATAATGCAATTTGGCAACCGGCAATGTAATTAGCATGCCTAATATTACTTGGAATGTGAATTGGAACGAAATCGCCAATAGATAAGACCATTTTACAATTTGGGCCCAAGTTAGAAGCAGAGCCTAAGGTGTAAATTATCGATAGTCCATATCTCGGAAACTATAAGAGATAATGCAATTTGGCAACCGGCAATGTAATTAGCATGCCGAATATTACTTATAATGTGAATTGGAACGAAATCGCCAATAGGTAAGACCATTTTACAATTTGGGCCCAAGTTAGAAGCAGAGCCTAAGGTGTAAATTATCGATAGTCCATATCTCGGAAACTATAAGAGATAATTCAATTTGGCCACCGGCAATGTAATTAGCATGCCGAATATTACTTGGAATGTGAATTGGAACGAAATCGCTAATAGATAAGACCATTTTACAATTTGGGCCCAAGTTAGAAGCAGAGCCTAAGGTGTAAATTATCGATAGTCCATATCTCGGAAACTATAAGAGATAATGCAATTTGGCAACCGGCAATGTAATTAGCATGCCGAATATTACTTGGAATGTGAATTGGAACGAAATCGCCAATAGATAAGGCCATTTTACAATTTGGGCCCAAGTTAGAAGCAGAGCCTAAGGTGTAAATTATCGATAGTCCATATCTCGGAAACTATAAGAGATAATGCAATTTGGCTACCGGCAATGTAATTAGCATGCCGAATATTACTTGGAATGTGAATTGGAACGAAATCGCCAATAGATAAGACCATTTTACAATTTGGGCCCAAGTTAGAAGCAGAGCCTAAGGTGTAAATTATCGATAGTCCATATCTCGGAAACTAAAAGAGATAATGCAATTTGGCAACCGGCAATGTAATTAGCATGCCGAATATTACTTGGAGTGTGTATTGGAACGAAATCGCCAATAGATAAGACCATTTTACAATTTGGGCCCAAGTTAGAAGCAGAGCCTAAGGTGTAAATTATCGATAGTCCATATCTCGGAAACTATAAGAGATAATGCAATTTGGCAACCGGCAATGTAATTAGCATGCCGAATATTACTTGGAATGTGAATTGGAACGAAATCGCCAATAGATAAGACCATTTTACAATTTGGGCCCAAGTTAGAAGCAGAGCCTAAGGTGTAAATTATCGATAGTCCATGTCTCGGAAACTATAAGAGATAATGCAATTTGGCAACCGGCAATGTAATTAGCATGCCGAATATTACTTGGAATGTGAATTGGAACGAAATCGCCAATAGATAAGGCCATATTACAATTTGGGCCCAAGTTAGAAGCAGAGCCTAAGGTGTAAATTATCGATAGTTCATATCTCGGAAACTATAAGAGATAATGCAATTTGGCAACCGGCAATGTAATTAGCATGCCTAATATTACTTGGAATGTGAATTGGAACGAAATCGCCAATAGATAAGACCATTTTACAATTTGGGCCCAAGTTAGAAGCAGAGCCTAAGGTGTAAATTATCGATAGTCCATATCTCGGAAACTATAAGAGATAATGCAATTTGGCAACCGGCAATGTAATTAGCATGCCGAATATTACTTGGAATGTGAATTGGAACGAAATCGCCAATAGATAAGACCATTTTACAATTTGGACCCAAGTTAGAAGCAGAGCCTAAGGTGTAAATTATCGATAGTCCATGTCTCGGAAACTATAAGAGATAATGCAATTTGGCAACCGGCAATGTAATTAGCATGCCGAATATTACTTGGAATGTGAATTGGAACGAAATCGCCAATAGATAAGACCATTTTACAATTTGGGCCCAAGTTAGAAGCAGAGCCTAAGGTGTAAATTATCGATAGTCCATATCTCGGAAACTATAAGAGATAATGCAATTTGGCAACCGGCAATGTAATTAGCATGCCGAATATTACTTGGAATGTGAATTGGAACGAAATCGCCAATAGGTAAGACCATTTTACAATTTGGGCCCAAGTTAGAAGCAGAGCCTAAGGTGTAAATTATCGATAGTCCATATCTCGGAAACTATAAGAGATAATTCAATTTGGAAACCGGCAATGTAATTAGCATGCCGAATATTACTTGGAATGTGAATTGGAACGAAATCGCCAATAGATAAGACCATTTTACAATTTGGGCCCAAGTTAGAAGCAGAGCCTAAGGTGTAAATTATCGATAGTCCATATCTCGGAAACTATAAGAGATAATGCAATTTGGCAACCGGCAATGTAATTAGCATGCCGAATATTACTTGGAATGTGAATTGGAACGAAATCGCCAATAGATAAGACCATTTTACAATTTGGGCCCAAGTTAGAAGCAGAGCCTAAGGTGTAAATTATCGAGAGTCCATATCTCGGAAACTATAAGAGATAATGCAATTTGGCAACCGGCAATGTAATTAGCATGCCGAATAATACTTGGAATGTGAATTGGAACGAAATCGCCAATAGATAAGACCATTTTACAATTTGGGCCCAAGTTAGGAGCAGAGCCTAAGGTGTAAATTATCGATAGTCCATATCTCGGAAACTATAAGAGATAATGCAATTTGGCAACCGGCAATGTAATTAGCATGCCGAATATTACTTGGAATGTGAATTGGAACGAAATCGCCAATAGATAAGACCATTTTACAATTTGGGCCCAAGTTAGAAGCAGAGCCTAAGGTGTAAATTATGGATAGTCCATATCTCGGAAACTATAAGAGATAATGCAATTTGGCAACCGGCAATGTAATTAGCATGCCGAATATTACTTGGAATGTGAATTGGAACGAAATCGCCAATAGGTAAGACCATTTTACAATTTGGGCCCAAGTTAGAAGCAGAGCCTAAGGTGTAAATTATCGATAGTCCATATCTCGGAAACTATAAGAGATAATTCAATTTGGAAACCGGCAATGTAATTAGCATGCCGAATATTACTTGGAATGTGAATTGGAACGAAATCGCCAATAGATAAGACCATTTTACAATTTGGGCCCAAGTTAGAAGCAGAGCCTAAGGTGTAAATTATCGATAGTCCATATCTCGGAAACTATAAGAGATAATGCAATTTGGCAACCGGCAATGTAATTAGCATGCCGAATATTACTTGGAATGTGAATTGGAACGAAATCGCCAATAGATAAGACCATTTTACAATTTGGGCCCAAGTTAGAAGCAGAGCCTAAGGTGTAAATTATCGAGAGTCCATATCTCGGAAACTATAAGAGATAATGCAATTTGGCAACCGGCAATGTAATTAGCATGCCGAATAATACTTGGAATGTGAATTGGAACGAAATCGCCAATAGATAAGACCATTTTACAATTTGGGCCCAAGTTAGAAGCAGAGCCTAAGGTGTAAATTATCGATAGTCCATATCTCGGAAACTATAAGAGATAATGCAATTTGGCAACCGGCAATGTAATTAGCATGCCGAATATTACTTGGAATGTGAATTGGAACGAAATCGCCAATAGATAAGACCATTTTACAATTTGGGCCCAAGTTAGAAGCAGAGCCTAAGGTGTAAATTATCGATAGTCCATATCTCGGAAACTATAAGAGATAATGCAATTTGGCAACCGGCAATGTAATTAGCATGCCGAATATTACTTGGAATGTGAATTGGAACGAAATCGCCAATAGAGAAGACCATTTTACAATTTGGGCCCAAGTTAGAAGCAGGGCCTAAGGTGTAAATTATCGATAGTCCATATCTCGGAAACTATAAGAGATAATGCAATTTGGCAACCGGCAATGTAATTAGTATGCCGAATATTACTTGGAATGTGAATTGGAACGAAATCGCCAATAGATAAGACCATTTTACAATTTGGGCCCAAGTTAGAAGCAGAGCCTAAAGTGTAAACTATCGATAGTCCATATCTCGGAAACTATAAGAGATAATGCAATTTGGCAACCGGCAATGTAATTAGCATGCCGAATATTACTTGGAATGTGAATTGGAACGAAATCGCCAATAGATAAGGCCATTTTCCAATTTGGGCCCAAGTTAGAAGTAGAGCCTAAGGTGTAAATTATCCATAGTCCATATCTCGGAAACTATAAGAGATAATGCAATTTGGGAACCGGCAATGTAATTAGCATGCCGAATATTACATGGAATGTGAATTGGAACGAAATCGCCAATAGATAAGGCCATTTTACAATTTGGGCCCAAGTTAGAAGCAGAGCCTAAGGTGTAAATTATCGATAGTCCATATCTCGGAAACTATAAGAGATAATGCAACTTGGCCACCGGCAATGTAATTAGCATGCCGAATATTACTTGGAATGTGAATTGGAACGAAATCGCCAATAGGTAAGACCATTTTACAATTTGGGCCCAAGTTAGAAGCAGAGCCTAAGGTGTAAATTATCGATAGTCCATATCTCGGAAACTATAGGAGATAATTCAATTTGGCAACCGGCAATGTAATTAGCATGCCGAATATTACTTGGAATGTGAATTGGAACGAAATCGCCAATAGATAAGACCATTTTACAATTTGGGCCCAAGTTAGAAGCAGAGCCTAAGGTGTAAATTATCGATAGTCCATATCTCGGAAACTATAAGAGATAATGCAATTTGGCAACCGGCAATGTAATTAGCATGCCGAATATTACTTGGAATGTGAATTGGAACGAAATCGCCAATAGATAAGACCATTTTACAATTTGGGCCCAAGTTAGAAGCAGAGCCTAAGGTGTAAATTATCGATAGTCCATATCTCTGAAACTATAAGAGATAATGCAATTTGGCAACCGGCAATGTAATCAGCATGCCGAGTATTACTTGGAATGTGAATTGGAACGAAATCGCCAATAGATAAGACCATTTTACAATTTGGGCCCAAGTTAGAAGCAGAGCCTAAGGTGTAAATTATCGATAGTCCATATCTCGGAAACTATAAGAGATAATGCAATTTGGCAACCGGCAATGTAATTAGCATGCCGAATATTACTTGGAATGTGAATTGGAACGAAATCGCCAATAGATAAGACCATTTTACAATTTGGGCCCAAGTTAGAAGCAGAGCCTAAGGTGTAAATTATCCATAGTCCATATCTCGGAAACTATAAGAGATAATGCAATTTGGCAACTGGCAATGTAATTAGCATGCCCAATATTACTTGGAATGTGAATTGGAAGGAAATCGCCAATAGATAAGACCATTTTACAATTTGGGCCCAAGTTAGAAGCAGAGCCTAAGGTGTAAATTATCGATAGTCCATATCTCGGAAACTATAAGAGATAATGCAATTTGGCAACCGGCAATGTAATAAGCATGCCGAATACTACTTGGAATGTGAATTGGAACGAAATCGCCAATAGATAAGACCATTTTACAATTTGGGCCCAAGTTAGAAGCAGAGCCTAAAGTGTAAATTATCGATAGTCCATATCTCGGAAACTATAAGAGATAATTCAATTTGGCAACCGGCAATGTAATTAGCAAGCCGAATATTACTTGGAATGTGAATTGGAACGAAATCGCCAATAGATAAGACCATTTTACAATTTGGGCCCAAGTTAGAAGCAGAGCCTAAGGTGTGAATTATCGATAGTCCATATCTCGGAAACTATAAGAGATAATGCAATTTGGCAACCGGCAATGTAATTAGCATGCCGAATATTACTTGGAATGTGAATTGGAACGAAATCGCCAATAGATAAGACGATTTTACAATTTGGGCCCAAGTTAGAAGCAGAGCCTAAGGTGTAAATTATCGATAGTCCATATCTCGGAAACTATAAGAGATAATGCAATTTGGCAACCGGCAATGTAATTAGCATGCCGAATATTACTTGGAATGTGAATTGGAACGAAATCGCCAATAGATAAGACCATTTTACAATTTGGGCCCAAGTTAGAAGCAGAGCCTAAGGTGTAAATTATCGATAGTCCATATCTCGGAAATTATAAGAGATAATGCAATTTAGCAACCGGCAATGTAATTAGCATGCCGAATATTACTTGGAATGTGAATTGGAACGAAATCGCCAATAGATAAGACCATTTTACAATTTGGGCCCAAGTTAGAAGCAGAGCCTAAGGTGTAAATTATCGATAGTCCATATCTCGGAAACTATAAGAGATAATGCAATTTGGCAACCGGCAATGTAATTAGCATGCCGAATATTACTTGGAATGTGAATTGGAACGAAATCGCCAATAGGTAAGACCATTTTACAATTTGGGCCCAAGTTAGAAGCAGATCCTAAGGTGTAAATTATCGATAGTCCATATCTCGGAAACTATAAGAGGTAATGCAATTTGGCAACCGGCAATGTAATTAGCATGCCGAATATTACTTGGAATGTGAATTGGAACGAAATTGCCAATAGATAAGACCATTTTACAATTTGGGCCCAAGTTAGAAGCAGAGCCTAAGGTGAAAATTATCCATAGTCCATATCTCGGAAACTATAAGAGATAATGCAATTTGGCAACTGGCAATGGAATTAGCATGCCGAATATTACTTGGAATGTGAATTTGAACGAAATCGCCAATAGATAAGACCATTTTACAATTTGGGCCCAAGTTAGAAGCAGAGCCTAAGGTGTAAATTATCGATAGTCCATATCTCGGAAACTATAAGAGATAATGCAATTTGGCAAACGGCAATGTAATTAGCATGCCGAATACTACTTGGAATGTGAATTGGAACGAAATCGCCAATAGATAAGACCATTTTACAATTTGGGCCCAAGTTAGAAGCAGAGCCTAAGGTGTAAATTATCGATAGTCCATCTATCGATCGATGGACGAACCTGAAACTATAAGAGATAATTCAATTTGGAAACCGGCAATGTAATTAGCATGCCGAATATTACTTGGAATGTGAATTGGAACGAAATCGCCAATAGATAAGACCATTTTACAATTTGGGCCCAAGTTAGAAGCAGAGCCTAAGGTGTAAATTATCGATAGTCCATATCTCGGAAACTATAAGAGATAATGCAATTTGGCAACCGGCAATGTAATTAGCATGCCGAATATTACTTGGAATGTGAATTGGAACGAAATCGCCAATAGATAAGACCATTTTACAATTTGGGCCCAAGTTAGAAGCAGAGCCTAAGGTGTAAATTATCGAGAGTCCATATCTCGGAAACTATAAGAGATAATGCAATTTGGCAACCGGCAATGTAATTAGCATGCCGAATAATACTTGGAATGTGAATTGGAACGAAATCGCCAATAGATAAGACCATTTTACAATTTGGGCCCAAGTTAGAAGCAGAGCCTAAGGTGTAAATTATCGATAGTCCATATCTCGGAAACTATAAGAGATAATGCAATTTGGCAACCGGCAATGTAATTAGCATGCCGAATATTACTTGGAATGTGAATTGGAACGAAATCGCCAATAGATAAGACCATTTTACAATTTGGGCCCAAGTTAGAAGCAGAGCCTGAGGTGTAAATTATCGATAGTCCATATCTCGGAAACTATAAGAGATAATGCAATTTGGCAACCGGCAATGTAATTAGCATGCCGAATATTACTTGGAATGTGAATTGGAACGAAATCGCCAATAGAGAAGACCATTTTACAATTTGGGCCCAAGTTAGAAGCAGAGCCTAAGGTGTAAATTATCGATAGTCCATATCTCGGAAACTATAAGAGATAATGCAATTTGGCAACCGGCAATGTAATTAGTATGCCGAATATTACTTGGAATGTGAATTGGAACGAAATCGCCAATAGATAAGACCATTTTACAATTTGGGCCCAAGTTAGAAGCAGAGCCTAAAGTGTAAACTATCGATAGTCCATATCTCGGAAACTATAAGAGATAATGCAATTTGGCAACCGGCAATGTAATTAGCATGCCGAATATTACTTGGAATGTGAATTGGAACGAAATCGCCAATAGATAAGGCCATTTTCCAATTTGGGCCCAAGTTAGAAGTAGAGCCTAAGGTGTAAATTATCCATAGTCCATATCTCGGAAACTATAAGAGATAATGCAATTTGGCAACCGGCAATGTAATTAGCATGCCGAATATTACTTGGAATGTGAATTGGAACGAAATCGCCAATAGATAAGCCATTTTACAATTTGGGCCCAAGTTAGAAGCAGAGCCTAAGGTGTAAATTATTGATAGTCCATATCTCGGAAACTATAAGAGATAATGCAATTTCGCAACCGGCAATGTAATTAGCATGCCGAATATTACTTGGAGTGTGAATTGGAACGAAATCGCCAATAGATAAGACCATTTTACAATTTGGGCCCAAGTTAGAAGCAGAGCCTAAGGTGTAAATTATCGACAGTCCATATCTCGGAAGCTATAAGAGATAATGCAATTTGGCAACCGGCAATGTAATTAGCATGCCGAATATTACTTCGAATGTGAATTGGAACGAAATCGCCAATAGATAAGACCATTTTACAATTTGGGCCCAAGTTAGAAGCAGAGCCTAAGGTGTAAATTATCGATAGTCCATATCTCGGAAACTATAAGAGATAATGCAATTTGGCAACCGGCAATGTAATTAGCATGCCGAATATTACTTGGAATGTGTATTGGAACGAAATCGCCAATAGATAAGACCATTTTACAATTTGGGCCCAAGTTAGAAGCAGAGCCTAAGGTGTAAATTATCGATAGTCCATATCTCGGAAACTATAAGAGATAATGCAATTTGGCAACCGGCAATGTAATTAGCATGCCGAATATTACTTGGAATGTGAATTGGAACGAAATCGCCAATAGATAAGGCCATATTACAATTTGGGCCCAAGTTAGAAGCAGAGCCTAAGGTGTAAATTATATATTCATATCTCGGAAACTATAAGAGATAATGCAATTTGGCAACCGGCAATGTAATTAGCATGCCGAATATTACTTGGAATGTGAATTGGAACGAAATCGCCAATAGATAAGACCATTTTACAATTTGGGCCCAAGTTAGAAGCAGAGCCTAAGGTGTAAATTATCGATAGTCCATATCTCGGAAACTATAAGAGATAATGCAATTTGGCAACCGGCAATGTAATTAGCATGCCGAATATTACTTGGAATGTGAATTGGAACGAAATCGCCAATAGGTAAGACCATTTTACAATTTGGGCCCAAGTTAGAAGCAGAGCCTAAGGTGTAAATTATCGATAGTCCATATCTCGGAAACTATAAGAGATAATTCAATTTGGAAACCGGCAATGTAATTAGCATGCCGAATATTACTTGGAATGTGAATTGGAACGAAATCGCCAATAGATAAGACCATTTTACAATTTGGGCCCAAGTTAGAAGCAGAGCCTAAGGTGTAAATTATCGATAGTCCATATCTCGGAAACTATAAGAGATAATGCAATTTGGCAACCGGCAATGTAATTAGCATGCCGAATATAACTTGGAATGTGAATTGGAACGAAATCGCCAATAGATAAGACCATTTTACAATTTGGGCCCAAGTTAGAAGCAGAGCCTAAGGTGTAAATTATCGAGAGTCCATATCTCGGAAACTATAAGAGATAATGCAATTTGGCAACCGGCAATGTAATTAGCATGCCGAATAATACTTGGAATGTGAATTGGAACGAAATCGCCAATAGATAAGACCATTTTACAATTTGGGCCCAAGTTAGAAGCAGAGCCTAAGGTGTAAATAATCGATAGTCCATATCTCGGAAACTATAAGAGATAATGCAATTTGGCAACCGGCAATGTAATTAGCATGCCGAATATTACTTGGAATGTGAATTGGAACGAAATCGCCAATAGATAAGACCATTTTACAATTTGGGCCCAAGTTAGAAGCAGAGCCTAAGGTGTAAATTATCGATAGTCCATATCTCGGAAACTATAAGAGATAATGCAATTTGGCAACCGGCAATGTAATTAGCATGCCGAATATTACTTGGAATGTGAATTGGAACGAAATCGCCAATAGAGAAGACCATTTTACAATTTGGGCCCAAGTTAGAAGCAGGGCCTAAGGTGTAAATTATCGATAGTCCATATCTCGGAAACTATAAGAGATAATGCAACTTGGCCACCGGCAATGTAATTAGCATGCCGAATATTACTTGGAATGTGAATTGGAACGAAATCGCCAATAGGTAAGACCATTTTACAATTTGGGCCCAAGTTAGAAGCAGAGCCTAAGGTGTAAATTATCGATAGTCCATATCTCGGAAACTATAGGAGATAATTCAATTTGGCAACCGGCAATGTAATTAGCATGCCGAATATTACTTGGATTGTGAATTGGAACGAAATCGCCAATAGATAAGACCATTTTACAATTTGGGCCCAAGTTAGAAGCAGAGCCTAAGGTGTAAATTATCGATAGTCCATATCTCGGAAACTATAAGAGATAATGCAATTTGGCAACCGGCAATGTAATTAGCATGCCGAATATTACTTGGAATGTGAATTGGAACGAAATCGCCAATAGATAAGACCATTTTACAATTTGGGCCCAAGTTAGAAGCAGAGCCTAAGGTGTAAATTATCGATAGTCCATATCTCTGAAACTATAAGAGATAATGCAATTTGGCAACCGGCAATGTAATCAGCATGCCGAGTATTACTTGGAATGTGAATTGGAACGAAATCGCCAATAGATAAGACCATTTTACAATTTGGGCCCAAGTTAGAAGCAGAGCCTAAGGTGTAAATTATCGATAGTCCATATCTCGGAAACTATAAGAGATAATACAATTTGGCAACCGGCAATGTAATTAGCATGCCGAATATTACTTGGAATGTGAATTGGAACGAAATCGCCAATAGATAAGACCATTTTACAATTTGGGCCCAAGTTAGAAGCAGAGCCTAAGGTGTAAATTATCCATAGTCCATATCTCGGAAACTATAAGAGATAATGCAATTTGGCAACTGGCAATGTAATTAGCATGCCCAATATTACTTGGAATGTGAATTGGAAGGAAATCGCCAATAGATAAGACCATTTTACAATTTGGGCCCAAGTTAGAAGCAGAGCCTAAGGTGTAAATTATCGATAGTCCATATCTCGGAAACTATAAGAGATAATGCAATTTGGCAACCGGCAATGTAATAAGCATGCCGAATACTACTTGGAATGTGAATTGGAACAAAATCGCCAATAGATAAGACCATTTTACAATTTGGGCCCAAGTTAGAAGCAGAGCCTAAGGTGTAAATTATCGATAGTCCATATCTCGGAAACTATAAGAGATAATTCAATTTGGCAACCGGCAATGTAATTAGCAAGCCGAATATTACTTGGAATGTGAATTGGAACGAAATCGCCAATAGATAAGACCATTTTACAATTTGGGCCCAAGTTAGAAGCAGAGCCTAAGGTGTAAATTATCGATAGTCCATATCTCGGAAACTATAAGAGATAATGCAATTTGGCAACCGGCAATGTAATTAGCATGCCGAATATTACTTGGAATGTGAATTGGAACGAAATCGCCAATAGATAAGACGATTTTACAATTTGGGCCCAAGTTAGAAGCAGAGCCTAAGGTGTAAATTATCGATAGTCCATATCTCGGAAACTATAAGAGATAATGCAATTTGGCAACCGGCAATGTAATTAGCATGCCGAATATTACTTGGAATGTGAATTGGAACGAAATCGCCAATAGATAAGACCATTTTACAATTTGGGCCCAAGTTAGAAGCAGAGCCTAAGGTGTAAATTATCGATAGTCCATATCTCGGAAATTATAAGAGATAATGCAATTTGGCAACCGGCAATGTAATTAGCATGCCGAATATTACTTGGAATGTGAATTGGAACGAAATCGCCAATAGATAAGACCATTTTACAATTTGGGCCCAAGTTAGAAGCAGAGCCTAAGGTGTAAATTATCGATAGTCCATATCTCGGAAACTATAAGAGATAATGCAATTTGGCAACCGGCAATGTAATTAGCATGCCGAATATTACTTGGAATGTGAATTGCACGAAATCGCCAATAGATAAGGCCATTTTACAATTTGGGCCCAAGTTAGAAGCAGAGCCTAAGATGTAAATAATCGATAGTCCATATCTCGGAAACTATAAGAGATAATGCAATTTGGCAACCGGCAATGTAATTAGCATGCCGAATATTACTTGGAATGTGAATTGGAACGAAATCGCCAATAGATAAGACCATTTTACAATTTGGGCCCAAGTTAGAAGCAGAGCCTAAGGTGTAAATTATCGATAGTCCATATCTCGGAAACTATAAGAGATAATTCAATTTGGCAACCGGCAATGTAATTAGCATGCCGGATATTACTTGGACTGTGAATTGGAACGAAATCGCCAATAGATAAGACCATTTTACAATTTGGGCCCAAGTTAGAAGCAGAGCCTAAGGTGTAAATTATCGATAGTCCAAATCTCGGAAACTATAAGAGATAATGCAATTTGGCAACCGGCAATGTAATTAGCATGCCGAATATTACTTGGAATGTGAATTGGAACGAAATCGCCAATAGATAAGGCGATTTTACAATTTGGGCCCAAGTTAGAAGCAGAGCCTAAGGTGTAAATTATCGATAGTCCATATATCGGAAACTACAAGAGATAATGCAATTTGGCAACCGGCAATGTAATTAGCATGCCGAATATTACTTGGAATGTGAATTGGAACGAAATCGCCAATAGATAAGACCATTTTACAATTTGGGCCCAAGTTAGAAGCAGAGCCTAAGGTGTAAATTATCGATAGTCCATATCTCGGAAACTATAAGAGATAATGCAATTTGGCAACCGGCAATGTAATTAGCATGCCGAATATTACTTGGAATGTGAATTGGAACGAAATCGCCAATAGATAAGACGATTTTACAATTTGGGCCCAAGTTAGAAGCAGAGCCTAAGGTGTAAATTATCGATAGTCCATATCTCGGAAACTATAAGAGATAATGCAATTTGGCAACCGGCAATTTAATTAACATGCCGAATATTACTTGGAATGTGAATTGGAACGAAATCGCCAATAGATAAGACCATTTTACAATTTGGGCCCAAGTTAGAAGCAGAGCCTAAGGTGTAAATTATCGACAGTCCATATCTCGGAAACTATAAGAGATAATGCAATTTGGCAACCGGCAATGTAATTAGCATGGCGAATATTACTTGGAATGTGAATTGCACGAAATCGCCAATAGATAAGGCCATTTTACAATTTGGGCCCAAGTTAGAAGCAGAGCCTAAGATGTAAATAATCGATAGTCCATATCTCGGAAACTATAAGAGATAATGCAATTTGGCAACCGGCAATGTAATTAGCATGCCGAATATTACTTGGAATGTGAATTGGAACGAAATCGCCAATAGATAAGACCATTTTACAATTTGGGCCCAAGTTAGAAGCAGAGCCTAAGGTGTAAATTATCGATAGTCCATATCTCGGAAACTATAAGAGATAATTCAATTTGGCAACCGGCAATGTAATTAGCATGCCGGATATTACTTGGACTGTGAATTGGAACGAAATCGCCAATAGATAAGACCATTTTACAATTTGGGCCCAAGTTAGAAGCAGAGCCTAAGGTGTAAATTATCGATAGTCCATATCTCGGAAACTATAAGAGATAATGCAATTTGGCAACCGGCAATGTAATTAGCATGCCGAATATTACTTGGAATGTGAATTGGAACGAAATCGCCAATAGATAAGGCGATTTTACAATTTGGGCCCAAGTTAGAAGCAGAGCCTAAGGTATAAATTATCGATAGTCCATATATCGGAACCTACAAGAGATAATGCAATTTGGCAACCGGCAATGTAATTAGCATGCCGAATATTACTTGGAATGTGAATTGGAACGAAATCGCCAATAGATAAGACCATTTTACAATTTGGGCCCAAGTTAGAAGCAGAGCCTAAGGTGTAAATTATCGATAGTCCATATCTCGGAAACTATAAGAGATAATGCAATTTGGCAACCGGCAATGTAATTAGCATGCCGAATATTACTTGGAATGTGAATTGGAACGAAATCGCCAATAGATAAGACGATTTTACAATTTGGGCCCAAGTTAGAAGCAGAGCCTAAGGTGTAAATTATCGATAGTCCATATCTCGGAAACTATAAGAGATAATGCAATTTGGCAACCGGCAATTTAATTAACATGCCGAATATTACTTGGAATGTGAATTGGAACGAAATCGCCAATAGATAAGACCATTTTACAATTTGGGCCCAAGTTAGAAGCAGAGCCTAAGGTGTAAATTATCGATAGTCCATATCTCTGAAACTATAAGAGATAATGCAATTTGGCAACCGGCAATGTAATCAGCATGCCGAGTATTACTTGGAATGTGAATTGGAACGAAATCGCCAATAGATAAGACCATTTTACAATTTGGGCCCAAGTTAGAAGCAGAGCCTAAGGTGTAAATTATCGATAGTCCATATCTCGGAAACTATAAGAGATAGTGCAATTTGGCAACCGGCAATGTAATTAGCATGCCGAATATTACTTGGAATGTGAATTGGAACGAAATCGCCAATAGATAAGGCCATTTTACAATTTGGGCCCAAGTTAGAAGCAGAGCCTAAGGTGTAAATTATCGATAGTCCATATCTCTGAAACTATAAGAGATAATGCAATTTGGCAACCGGCAATGTAATCAGCATGCCGAGTATTACTTGGAATGTGAATTGGAACGAAATCGCCAATAGATAAGACCATTTTACAATTTGGGACCAAGTTAGAAGCAGAGCCTAAGGTGTAAATTATCGATAGTCCATATCTCGGAAACTATAAGAGATAATGCAATTTGGCAACCGGCAATGTAATTAGCATGCCGAATATTACTTGGAATGTGAATTGGAACGAAATCGCCAATAGATAAGACCATTTTACAATTTGGGCCCAAGTTAGAAGCAGAGCCTAAGGTGTAAATTATCCATAGTCCATATCTCGGAAACTATAAGAGATAATGCAATTTGGCAACTGGCAATGTAATTAGCATGCCGAATATTACTTGGAATGTGAATTGGAACGAAATCGCCAATAGATAAGACCATTTTACAATTTGGGCCCAAGTTAGAAGCAGAGCCTAAGGTGTAAATTATCGATAGTCCATATCTCGGAAACTATAAGAGATAATGCAATTTGGCAACCGGCAATGTAATTAGCATGCCGAATATTACTTGGAATGTGAATTGCACGAAATCGCCAATAGATAAGGTCATTTTACAATTTGGGCCCAAGTTAGAAGCAGGGCCTAAGGTGTAAATTATCGATAGTCCATATCTCGGAAACTATAAGAGATAATGCAATTTGGCAACCGGCAATGTAATTAGCATGCCGAATATTACTTGGAATGTGAATTGGAACGAAATCGCCAATAGATAAGACCATTTTACAATTTGGGCCCAAGTTAGAAGCAGAGCCTAAGGTGTAAATTATCGATAGTCCATATCTCGGAAACTAAAAGAGATAATGCAATTTGGCAACCGGCAATGTAATTAGCATGCCGAATATTACTTGGAATGTGAATTGGAACGAAATCGCCAATAGATAAGACCATTTTACAATTTGGGCCCAAGTTAGAAGCAGAGCCTAAGGTGTAAATTATCGATAGTCCATATCTCGGAAACTATAAGAGATAATGCAATTTCGCAACCGGCAATGTAATTAGCATGTCGAATATTACTTGGAATGTGAATTGGGACGAAATCGCCAATAGATAAGACCATTTTACAATTTGGGCCCAAGTTAGAAGCAGAGCCTAAGGTGTAAATTATCGATAGTCCATATCTCGGAAACTATAAGAGATAATGCAATTTGGCAACCGGCAATGTAATTAGCATGCCGAATATTACTTGGAATGTGAATTGGAACGAAATCGCCAATAGATAAGACCATTTTACAATTTGGGCCCAAGTTAGAAGCAGAGCCTAAGGTGTAAATTATCGATAGTCCATATCTCGGAAACTATAAGAGATAATGCAATTTCGCAACCGGCAATGTAATTAGCATGTCGAATATTACTTGGAATGTGAATTGGGACGAAATCGCCAATAGATAAGACCATTTTACAATTTGGGCCCAAGTTAGAAGCAGAGCCTAAGGTGTAAATTATCGATAGTCCATATCTCGGAAACTATAAGAGATAATGCAATTTGGCAACCGGCAATTTAATTAACATGCCGAATATTACTTGGAATGTGAATTGGAACGAAATCGCCAATAGATAAGACCATTTTACAATTTGGGCCCAAGTTAGAAGCAGAGCCTAAGGTGTAAATTATCGATAGTCCATATCTCTGAAACTATAAGAGATAATGCAATTTGGCAACCGGCAATGTAATCAGCATGCCGAGTATTACTTGGAATGTGAATTGGAACGAAATCGCCAATAGATAAGACCATTTTACAATTTGGGCCCAAGTTAGAAGCAGAGCCTAAGGTGTAAATTATCGATAGTCCATATCTCGGAAACTATAAGAGATAGTGCAATTTGGCAACCGGCAATGTAATTAGCATGCCGAATATTACTTGGAATGTGAATTGGAACGAAATCGCCAATAGATAAGGCCATTTTACAATTTGGGCCCAAGTTAGAAGCAGAGCCTAAGGTGTAAATTATCGATAGTCCATATCTCTGAAACTATAAGAGATAATGCAATTTGGCAACCGGCAATGTAATCAGCATGCCGAGTATTACTTGGAATGTGAATTGGAACGAAATCGCCAATAGATAAGACCATTTTACAATTTGGGACCAAGTTAGAAGCAGAGCCTAAGGTGTAAATTATCGATAGTCCATATCTCGGAAACTATAAGAGATAATGCAATTTGGCAACCGGCAATGTAATTAGCATGCCGAATATTACTTGGAATGTGAATTGGAACGAAATCGCCAATAGATAAGACCATTTTACAATTTGGGCCCAAGTTAGAAGCAGAGCCTAAGGTGTAAATTATCCATAGTCCATATCTCGGAAACTATAAGAGATAATGCAATTTGGCAACTGGCAATGTAATTAGCATGCCGAATATTACTTGGAATGTGAATTGGAACGAAATCGCCAATAGATAAGACCATTTTACAATTTGGGCCCAAGTTAGAAGCAGAGCCTAAGGTGTAAATTATCGATAGTCCATATCTCGGAAACTATAAGAGATAATGCAATTTGGCAACCGGCAATGTAATTAGCATGCCGAATATTACTTGGAATGTGAATTGCACGAAATCGCCAATAGATAAGGTCATTTTACAATTTGGGCCCAAGTTAGAAGCAGGGCCTAAGGTGTAAATTATCGATAGTCCATATCTCGGAAACTATAAGAGATAATGCAATTTGGCAACCGGCAATGTAATTAGCATGCCGAATATTACTTGGAATGTGAATTGGAACGAAATCGCCAATAGATAAGACCATTTTACAATTTGGGCCCAAGTTAGAAGCAGAGCCTAAGGTGTAAATTATCGATAGTCCATATCTCGGAAACTAAAAGAGATAATGCAATTTGGCAACCGGCAATGTAATTAGCATGCCGAATATTACTTGGAATGTGAATTGGAACGAAATCGCCAATAGATAAGACCATTTTACAATTTGGGCCCAAGTTAGAAGCAGAGCCTAAGGTGTAAATTATCGATAGTCCATATCTCGGAAACTATAAGAGATAATGCAATTTCGCAACCGGCAATGTAATTAGCATGTCGAATATTACTTGGAATGTGAATTGGGACGAAATCGCCAATAGATAAGACCATTTTACAATTTGGGCCCAAGTTAGAAGCAGAGCCTAAGGTGTAAATTATCGATAGTCCATATCTCGGAAACTATAAGAGATAATGCAATTTGGCAACCGGCAATGTAATTAGCATGCCGAATATTACTTGGAATGTGAATTGGAACGAAATCGCCAATAGATAAGACCATTTTACAATTTGGGCCCAAGTTAGAAGCAGAGCCTAAGGTGTAAATTATCGATAGTCCATATCTCGGAAACTATAAGAGATAATGCAATTTGGCAACCGGCAATGTAATTAGCATGCCGAATACTACTTGGAATGTGAATTGAAACGAAATCGCCAATAGATAAGACCATTTTACAATTTGGGCCCAAGTTAGAAGCAGAGCCTAAGGTGTAAATTATCGATAGTCCATATCTCGGAAACTATAAGAGATAATTCAATTTGGCAACCGGCAATGTAATTAGCATGCCGAATATTACTTGGAATGTGAATTAGAACGAAATCGCCAATAGATAAGACCATTTTACAATTTGGGCCCAAGTTAGAAGCAGAGCCTAAGGTGTTAATTATCGATAGTCCATATCTCGGAAACTATAAGAGATAATGCAATTTGGCAACCGGCAATTTAATTAACATGCCGAATATTACTTGGAATGTGAATTGGAACGAAATCGCCAATAGATAAGACCATTTTACAATTTGGGCCCAAGTTAGAAGCAGAGCCTAAGGTGTAAATTATCGATAGTCCATATCTCGGAAACTATAAGAGATAATGCAATTTGGCAACCGGCAATGTAATTAGCATGCCGAATATTACTTGGAATGTGAATTGGAACGAAATCGCCAATAGATAAGACCATTTTACAATTTGGGCCCAAGTTAGAAGCAGAGCCTAAGGTGTAAATTATCGATAGTCCATATCTCTGAAACTATAAGAGATAATGCAATTTGGCAACCGGCAATGTAATCAGCATGCCGAGTATTACTTGGAATGTGAATTGGAACGAAATCGCCAATAGATAAGACCATTTTACAATTTGGGACCAAGTTAGAAGCAGAGCCTAAGGTGTAAATTATCGATAGTCCATATCTCGGAAACTATAAGAGATAATGCAATTTGGCAACCGGCAATTTAATTAACATGCCGAATATTACTTGGGATGTGAATTGGAACGAAATCGCCAATAGATAAGACCATTTTACAATTTGGGCCCAAGTTAGAAGCAGAGCCTAAGGTGTAAATTATCGATAGTCCATATCTCGGAAACTATAAGAGATAGTGCACTTTGGCAACCGGCAATGTAATTAGCATGGCGAATATTACTTGGAATGTGAATTGGAACGAAATCGCCAATAGATAAGACCATTTTACAATTTGGGCCCAAGTTAGAAGCAGAGCCTAAGGTGTAAATTATCGATAGTCCATATCTCTGAAACTATAAGAGATAATGCAATTTGGCAACCGGCAATGTAATCAGCATGCCGAGTATTACTTGGAATGTGAATTGGAACGAAATCGCCAATAGATAAGACCATTTTACAATTTGGGACCAAGTTAGAAGCAGAGCCTAAGGTGTAAATTATCGATAGTCCATATCTCGGAAACTATAAGAGATAATGCAATTTGGCAACCGGCAATGTAATTAGCATGCCGAATATTACTTGGAATGTGAATTGGAACGAAATCGCCAATAGATAAGACCATTTTACAATTTGGGCCCAAGTTAGAAGCAGAGCCTAAGGTGTAAATTATCCATAGACCATATCTCGGAAACTATAAGAGATAATGCAATTTGGCAACTGGCAATGTAATTAGCATGCCGAATATTACTTGGAATGTGAATTGGAACGAAATCGCCAATAGATAAGACCATTTTACAATTTGGGCCCAAGTTAGAAGCAGAGCCTAAGGTGTAAATTATCGATAGTCCATATCTCGGAAACTATAAGAGATAATGCAATTTGGCAACCGGCAATGTAATTAGCATGCCGAATATTACTTGGAATGTGAATTGCACGAAATCGCCAATAGATAAGGTCATTTTACAATTTGGGCCCAAGTTAGAAGCAGGGCCTAAGGTGTAAATTATCGATAGTCCATATCTCGGAAACTATAAGAGATAATGCAATTTGGCAACCGGCAATGTAATTAGCATGCCGAATATTACTTGGAATGTGAATTGGAACGAAATCGCCAATAGATAAGACCATTTTACAATTTGGGCCCAAGTTAGAAGCAGAGCCTAAGGTGTAAATTATCGATAGTCCATATCTCGGAAACTATAAGAGATAATGCAATTTGGCAACCGGCAATTTAATTGACATGCCGAATATTACTTGGAATGTGAATTGGAACGAAATCGCCAATAGATAAGACCATTTTACAATTTGGGCCCAAGTTAGAAGCAGAGCCTAAGGTGTAAATTATCGATAGTCCATATCTCGGAAACTATAAGAGATAATGCAATTTGGCAACCGGCAATGTAATTAGCATGCCGAATATTACTTGGAATGTGAATTGCACGAAATCGCCAATAGATAAGGCCATTTTACAATTTGAGCCAAGTTAGAGCAGAGCCTAAGATGTAAATAATCGATAGTCCATATCTCGGAAACTATAAGAGATAATGCAATTTGGCAACCGGGCAATGTAATTAGCATGCCGAATATACTTGGAATGTGAATTGGAACGAAATCGCCAATAGATAAGACCATTTTACAATTTGGGCCCAAGTTAGAAGCAGAGCCTAAGGTGTAAATTATCGATAGTCCATATCTCGGAAACTATAAGAGATAATTCAATTGGCAACCGGCAATGTAATTAGCATGCCGGATATTACTTGGACTGTGAATTGGAACGAAATCGCCAATAGATAAGACCATTTTACAATTTGGGCCCAAGTTAGAAGCAGAGCCTAAGGTGTAAATTATCGATAGTCCATATCTCGGAAACTATAAGAGATAATGCAATTTGGCAACCGGCAATGTAATTAGCATGCCGAATATTACTTGGAATGTGAATTGGAACGAAATCGCCAATAGATAAGGCGATTTTACAATTTGGGCCCAAGTTAGAAGCAGAGCCTAAGGTGTAAATTATCGATAGTCCATATATCGGAAACTACAAGAGATAATGCAATTTGGCAACCGGCAATGTAATTAGCATGCCGAATATTACTTGGAATGTGAATTGGAACGAAATCGCCAATAGATAAGACCATTTTACAATTTGGGCCCAAGTTAGAAGCAGAGCCTAAGGTGTAAATTATCGATAGTCCATATCTCGGAAACTATAAGAGATAATGCAATTTGGCAACCGGCAATGTAATTAGCATGCCGAATATTACTTGGAATGTGAATTGGAACGAAATCGCCAATAGATAAGACGATTTTACATTTGGGCCCAAGTTAGAAGCAGAGCCTAAGGTGTAAATTATCGATAGTCCATATCTCGGAAACTATAAGAGATAATGCAATTTGGCAACCGGCAATTTAATTAACATGCCGAATATTACTTGATGTGAATTGGAACGAAATCGCCAATAGATAAGACCATTTTACAATTTGGGCCCAAGTTAGAAGCAGAGCCTAAGGTGTAAATTATCGATAGTCCATATCTCTGAAACTATAAGAGATAATGCAATTTGGCAACCGGCAATGTAATCAGCATGCCGAGTATTACTTGGAATGTGAATTGGAACGAAATCGCCAATAGATAAGACCATTTTACAATTTGGGCCCAAGTTAGAAGCAGAGCCTAAGGTGTAAATTATCGATAGTCCATATCTCGAAACTATAAGAGATAGTGCAATTGGCAACCGGCAATGTAATTAGCATGCCGAATATTACTTGGAATGTGAATTGGAACGAAATCGCCAATAGATAAGGCCATTTTACAATTTGGGCCCAAGTTAGAAGCAGAGCCTAAGGTGTAAATTATCGATAGTCCATATCTCTGAAACTATAAGAGATAATGCAATTTGGCAACCGGCAATGTAATCAGCATGCCGAGTATTACTTGGAATGTGAATTGGAACGAAATCGCCAATAGATAAGACCATTTTACAATTTGGGACCAAGTTAGAAGCAGAGCCTAAGGTGTAAATTATCGATAGTCCATATCTCGGAAACTATAAGAGATAATGCAATTTGGCAACCGGCAATGTAATTAGCATGCCGAATATTACTTGGAATGTGAATTGGAACGAAATCGCCAATAGATAAGACCATTTTACAATTTGGGCCCAAGTTAGAAGCAGAGCCTAAGGTGTAAATTATCCATAGTCCATATCTCGGAAACTATAAGAGATAATGCAATTTGGCAACTGGCAATGTAATTAGCATGCCGAATATTACTTGGAATGTGAATTGGAACGAAATCGCCAATAGATAAGACCATTTTACAATTTGGGCCCAAGTTAGAAGCAGAGCCTAAGGTGTAAATTATCGATAGTCCATATCTCGGAAACTATAAGAGATAATGCAATTTGGCAAACGGCAATGTAATTAGCATGCCGAATATTACTTGGAATGTGAATTGCACGAAATCGCCAATAGATAAGGTCATTTTACAATTTGGGCCCAAGTTAGAAGCAGGGCCTAAGGTGTAAATTATCGATAGTCCATATCTCGGAAACTATAAGAGATAATGCAATTTGGCAACCGGCAATGTAATTAGCATGCCGAATATTACTTGGAATGTGAATTGGAACGAAATCGCCAATAGATAAGACCATTTTACAATTTGGGCCCAAGTTAGAAGCAGAGCCTAAGGTGTAAATTATCGATAGTCCATATCTCGGAAACTAAAAGAGATAATGCAATTTGGCAACCGGCAATGTAATTAGCATGCCGAATATTACTTGGAATGTGAATTGGAACGAAATCGCCAATAGATAAGACCATTTTACAATTTGGGCCCAAGTTAGAAGCAGAGCCTAAGGTGTAAATTATCGATAGTCCATATCTCGGAAACTATAAGAGATAATGCAATTTCGCAACCGGCAATGTAATTAGCATGTCGAATATTACTTGGAATGTGAATTGGGACGAAATCGCCAATAGATAAGACCATTTTACAATTTGGGCCCAAGTTAGAAGCAGAGCCTAAGGTGTAAATTATCGATAGTCCATATCTCGGAAACTATAAGGGATAATGCAATTTGGCAACCGGCAATGTAATTAGCATGCCGAATATTACTTGGAATGTGAATTGGAACGAAATCGCCAATAGATAAGACCATTTTACAATTTGGGCCCAAGTTAGAAGCAGAGCCTAAGGTGTAAATTATCGATAGTCCATATCTCGGAAACTATAAGAGATAATGCAATTTGGCAACCGGCAATGTAATTAGCATGCCGAATACTACTTGGAATGTGAATTGGAACGAAATCGCCAATAGATAAGACCATTTTACAATTTGGGCCCAAGTTAGAAGCAGAGCCTAAGGTGTAAAGTGTAAATTATCGATAGTCCATATCTCGGAAACTATAAGAGATAATTCAATTTGGCAACCGGCAATGTAATTAGCATGCCGAATATTACTTGGAATGTGAATTAGAACGAAATCGCCAATAGATAAGACCATTTTACAATTTGGGCCCAAGTTAGAAGCAGAGCCTAAGGTGTTAATAATCGATAGTCCATATCTCGGAAACTATAAGAGATAATGCAATTTGGCAACCGGCAATTTAATTAACATGCCGAATATTACTTGGAATGTGAATTGGAACGAAATCGCCAATAGATAAGACCATTTTACAATTTGGGCCCAAGTTAGAAGCAGAGCCTAAGGTGTAAATTATCGATAGTCCATATCTCGGAAACTATAAGAGATAATGCAATTTGGCAACCGGCAATGTAATTAGCATGCCGAATATTACTTGGAATGTGAATTGGAACGAAATCGCCAATAGATAAGACCATTTTACAATTTGGGCCCAAGTTAGAAGCAGAGCCTAAGGTGTAAATTATCGATAGTCCATATCTCTGAAACTATAAGAGATAATGCAATTTGGCAACCGGCAATGTAATCAGCATGCCGAGTATTACTTGGAATGTGAATTGGAACGAAATCGCCAATAGATAAGACCATTTTACAATTTGGGACCAAGTTAGAAGCAGAGCCTAAGGTGTAAATTATCGATAGTCCATATCTCGGAAACTATAAGAGATAATTCAATTTGGCAACCGGCAATTTAATTAACATGCCGAATATTACTTGGGATGTGAATTGGAACGAAATCGCCAATAGATAAGACCATTTTACAATTTGGGCCCAAGTTAGAAGCAGAGCCTAAGGTGTAAATTATCGATAGTCCATATCTCGGAAACTATAAGAGATAGTGCACTTTGGCAACCGGCAATGTAATTAGCATGCCGAATATTACTTGGAATGTGAATTGGAACGAAATCGCCAATAGATAAGACCATTTTACAATTTGGGCCCAAGTTAGAAGCAGAGCCTAAGGTGTAAATTATCGATAGTCCATATCTCTGAAACTATAAGAGATAATGCAATTTGGCAACCGGCAATGTAATCAGCATGCCGAGTATTACTTGGAATGTGAATTGGAACGAAATCGCCAATAGATAAGACCATTTTACAATTTGGGACCAAGTTAGAAGCAGAGCCTAAGGTGTAAATTATCGATAGTCCATATCTCGGAAACCATAAGAGATAATGCAATTTGGCAACCGGCAATGTAATTAGCATGCCGAATATTACTTGGAATGTGAATTGGAACGAAATCGCCAATAGATAAGACCATTTTACAATTTGGGCCCAAGTTAGAAGCAGAGCCTAAGGTGTAAATTATCCATAGTCCATATCTCGGAAACTATAAGAGATAATGCAATTTGGCAACTGGCAATGTAATTAGCATGCCGAATATTACTTGGAATGTGAATTGGAACGAAATCGCCAATAGATAAGACCATTTTACAATTTGGGCCCAAGTTAGAAGCAGAGCCTAAGGTGTAAATTATCGATAGTCCATATCTCGGAAACTATAAGAGATAATGCAATTTGGCAACCGGCAATGTAATTAGCATGCCGAATATTACTTGGAATGTGAATTGCACGAAATCGCCAATAGATAAGGTCATTTTACAATTTGGGCCCAAGTTAGAAGCAGGGCCTAAGGTGTAAATTATCGATAGTCCATATCTCGGAAACTATAAGAGATAATGCAATTTGGCAACCGGCAATGTAATTAGCATGCCGAATATTACTTGGAATGTGAATTGGAACGAAATCGCCAATAGATAAGACCATTTTACAATTTGGGCCCAAGTTAGAAGCAGAGCCTAAGGTGTAAATTATCGATAGCCCATATCTCGGAAACTATAAGAGATAATGCAATTTGGCAACCGGCAATGTAACTAGCATGCCGAATACTACTTGGAATGTGAATTGGAACGAAATCGCCAATAGATAAGACCATTTTACAATTTGGGCCCAAGTTAGAAGCAGAGCCTAAGGTGTAAATTATCGATAGTCCATATCTCGGAAACTATAAGAGATAATGCAATTTCGCAACCGGCAATGTAATTAGCATGTCGAATATTACTTGGAATGTGAATTGGGACGAAATCGCCAATAGATAAGACCATTTTACAATTTGGGCCCAAGTTAGAAGCAGAGCCTAAGGTGTAAATTATCGATAGTCCATATCTCGGAAACTATAAGAGATAATGCAATTTGGCAACCGGCAATGTAATTATCATGCCGAATATTACTTGGAATGTGAATTGGAACGAAATCGCCAATAGATAAGACCATTTTACAATTTGGGCCCAAGTTAGAAGCAGAGCCTAAGGTGTAAATTATCGATAGCCCATATCTCGGAAACTATAAGAGATAATGCAATTTGGCAACCGGCAATGTAACTAGCATGCCGAATACTACTTGGAATGTGAATTGGAACGAAATCGCCAATAGATAAGACCATTTTACAGTTTGGGCCCAAGTTAGAAGCAGAGCCTAAGGTTAAAAATAATCGATAGTCCATATCTCGGAAACTATAAGAGATAATGCAATTTGGGAACCGGCAATGTAATTAGCATGCCGAATATTATATGGAATGTGAATTGGAACGAAATCGCCAATAGATAAGGCCATTTTACAATTTGGGCCCAAGTTAGAAGCAGAGCCTAAGGTGTAAATTATCGATAGTCCATATCTCGGAAACTATAAGAGATAATGCAACTTGGCCACCGGCAATGTAATTAGCATGCCGAATATTACTTGGAATGTGAATTGGAACGAAATCGCCAATAGGTAAGACCATTTTACAATTTGGGCCCAAGTTAGAAGCAGAGCCTAAGGTGTAAATTATCGATAGTCCATATCTCGGAAACTATAGGAGATAATTCAATTTGGCAACCGTCAATGTAATTAGCATGCCGAATATTACTTGGAATGTGAATTGGAACGAAATCGCCAATAGATAAGACCATTTTACAATTTGGGCCCAAGTTAGAAGCAGAGCCTAAGGTGTAAATTATCGATAGTCCATATCTCGGAAACTATAAGAGATAATGCAATTTGGCAACCGGCAATGTAATTAGCATGCCGAATATTACTTGGAATGTGAATTGGAACAAAATCGCCAATAGATAAGACCATTTTACAATTTGGGCCCAAGTTAGAAGCAGAGCCTAAGGTGTAAATTATCGATAGTCCATATCTCGGAAACTATAAGAGATAATGCAATTTGGCAACCGGCAATGTAATCAGCATGCCGAATACTACTTGGAATGTGAATTGGAACGAAATCTCCAATAGATAAGACCATTTTACAATTTGGGCCCAAGTTAGAAGCAGAGCCTAAGGTGTAAATTATCGATAGTCCATATCTCGGAAACTATAAGAGATAATTCAATTTGGCAACCGGCAATGTAATTAGCAAGCCGAATATTACTTGGAATGTGAATTGGAACGAAATCGCCAATAGATAAGACCATTTTACAATTTGGGCCCAAGTTAGAAGCAGAGCCTAAGGTGTAAATTATCGATAGTCCATATCTCGGAAACTATAAGAGATAATGCAATTTGGCAACCGGCAATGTAATTAGCATGCCGAATATTACTTGGAATGTGAATTGGAACGAAATCGCCAATAGATAAGACGATTTTACAATTTGGGCCCAAGTTAGAAGCAGAGCCTAAGGTGTAAATTATCGATAGTCCATATCTCGGAAACTATAAGAGATAATGCAATTTGGCAACCGGCAATGTAATTAGCATGCCGAATATTACTTGGAATGTGAATTGGAACGAAATCGCCAATAGATAAGACCATTTTACAATTTGGGCCCAAGTTAGAAGCAGAGCCTAAGGTGTAAATTATCGATAGTCCATATCTCGGAAATTATAAGAGATAATGCAATTTGGCAACCGGCAATGTAATTAGCATGCCGAATATTACTTGGAATGTGAATTGGAACGAAATCGCCAATAGATAAGACCATTTTACAATTTGGGCCCAAGTTAGAAGCAGAGCCTAAGGTGTAAATTATCGATAGTCCATATCTCGGAAACTATAAGAGATAATGCAATTTGGCAACCGGCAATGTAATTAGCATGCCGAATATTACTTGGAATGTGAATTGCACGAAATCGCCAATAGATAAGGCCATTTTACAATTTGGGCCTAAGTTAGAAGCAGAGCCTAAGATGTAAATAATCGATAGTCCATATCTCGGAAACTATAAGAGATAATGCAATTTGGCAACCGGCAATGTAATTAGCATGCCGGATATTACTTGGACTGTGAATTGGAACGAAATCGCCAATAGATAAGACCATTTTACAATTTGGGCCCAAGTTAGAAGCAGAGCCTAAGGTGTAAATTATCGATAGTCCATATCTCGGAAACTATAAGAGATAATGCAATTTGGCAACCGGCAATGTAATTAGCATGCCGAATATTACTTGGAATGTGAATTGGAACGAAATCGCCAATAGATAAGGCGATTTTACAATTTGGGAACAAGTTAGAAGCAGAGCCTAAGGTGTAAATTATCGATAGTCCATATCTCGGAAACTACAAGAGATAATGCAATTTGGCAACCGGCAATGTAATTAGCATGCCGAATATTACTTGGAATGTGAATTGGAACGAAATCGCCAATAGATAAGACCATTTTACAATTTGGGCCCAAGTTAGAAGCAGAGCCTAAGGTGTAAATTATCGATAGTCCATATCTCGGAAACTATAAGAGATAATGCAATTTGGCAACCGGCAATGTAATTAGCATGCCGAATATTACTTGGAATGTGAATTGGAACGAAATCGCCAATAGATAAGACGATTTTACAATTTGGGCCCAAGTTAGAAGCAGAGCCTAAGGTGTAAATTATCGATAGTCCATATCTCGGAAACTATAAGAGATAATGCAATTTGGCAACCGGCAATTTAATTAACATGCCGAATATTACTTGGAATATGAATTGGAACGAAATCGCCAATAGATAAGACAATTTTACAATTTGGGCCCAAGTTAGAAGCAGAGCCTAAGGTGTAAATTATCGATAGTCCATATCTCGGAAACTATAAGAGATAATGCAATTTGGCAACCGGCAATGTAATTAGCATGCCGAATATTACTTGGAATGTGAATTGGAACGAAATCGCCAATAGATAAGACCATTTTACAATTTGGGCCCAAGTTAGAAGCAGAGCCTAAGGTGTAAATTATCGATAGTCCATATCTCTGAAACTATAAGAGATAATGCAATTTGGCAACCGGCAATGTAATCAGCATGCCGAGTATTACTTGGAATGTGAATTGGAACGAAATCGCCAATAGATAAGACCATTTTACAATTTGGGACCAAGTTAGAAGCAGAGCCTAAGGTGTAAATTATCGATAGTCCATATCTCGGAAACTATAAGAGATAATGCAATTTGGCAACCGGCAATGTAATTAGCATGCCGAATATTACTTGGAATGTGAATTGGAACGAAATCGTTAATAGATAAGACCATTGTACAATTTGGGCCCAAGTTAGAAGCAGAGCCTAAGGTGTAAATTATCCATAGTCCATATCTCGGAAACTATAAGAGATAATGCAATTTGGCAACTGGCAATGTAATCAGCATGCCGAATATTACTTGGAATGTGAATTGGAAGGAAATCGCCAATAGATAAGACCATTTTACAATTTGGGCCCAAGTTAGAAGCAGAGCCTAAGGTGTAAATTATCGATAGTCCATATCTCGGAAACTATAAGAGATAATGCAATTTGGCAACTGGCAATGTAATCAGCATGCCGAATATTACTTGGAATGTGAATTGGAAGGAAATCGCCAATAGATAAGACCATTTTACAATTTGGGCCCAAGTTAGAAGCAGAGCCTAAGGTGTAAATTATCCATAGTCCATATCTCGGAAACTATAAGAGATAATGCAATTTGGCAACCGGCAATGTAATTAGCATGCCGAATATTACTTGGAATGTGAATTGGAACGAAATCGCCAATAGATAAGACCATTTTACAATTTGGGCCCAAGTTAGAAGCAGAGCCTAAGGTGTAAATTATCGATAGTCCATATCTCGGAAACTATAAGAGATAATGCAATTTGGCAACCGGCAATGTAATTAGCATGCCGAATATTACTTGGAATGTGAATTGGAACGAAATCGCCAATAGATAAGACGATTTTACAATTTGGGCCCAAGTTAGAAGCAGAGCCTAAGGTGTAAATTATCGATAGTCCATATCTCGGAAACTATAAGAGATAATGCAATTTGGCAACCGGCAATTTAATTAACATGCCGAATATTACTTGGAATATGAATTGGAACGAAATCGCCAATAGATAAGACAATTTTACAATTTGGGCCCAAGTTAGAAGCAGAGCCTAAGGTGTAAATTATCGATAGTCCATATCTCGGAAACTATAAGAGATAATGCAATTTGGCAACCGGCAATGTAATTAGCATGCCGAATATTACTTGGAATGTGAATTGGAACGAAATCGCCAATAGATAAGACCATTTTACAATTTGGGCCCAAGTTAGAAGCAGAGCCTAAGGTGTAAATTATCGATAGTCCATATCTCTGAAACTATAAGAGATAATGCAATTTGGCAACCGGCAATGTAATCAGCATGCCGAGTATTACTTGGAATGTGAATTGGAACGAAATCGCCAATAGATAAGACCATTTTACAATTTGGGACCAAGTTAGAAGCAGAGCCTAAGGTGTAAATTATCGATAGTCCATATCTCGGAAACTATAAGAGATAATGCAATTTGGCAACCGGCAATGTAATTAGCATGCCGAATATTACTTGGAATGTGAATTGGAACGAAATCGTTAATAGATAAGACCATTGTACAATTTGGGCCCAAGTTAGAAGCAGAGCCTAAGGTGTAAATTATCCATAGTCCATATCTCGGAAACTATAAGAGATAATGCAATTTGGCAACTGGCAATGTAATCAGCATGCCGAATATTACTTGGAATGTGAATTGGAAGGAAATCGCCAATAGATAAGACCATTTTACAATTTGGGCCCAAGTTAGAAGCAGAGCCTAAGGTGTAAATTATCGATAGTCCATATCTCGGAAACTATAAGAGATAATGCAATTTGGCAACTGGCAATGTAATCAACATGCCGAATATTACTTGGAATGTGAATTGGAAGGAAATCGCCAATAGATAAGACCATTTTACAATTTGGGCCCAAGTTAGAAGCAGAGCCTAAGGTGTAAATTATCCATAGTCCATATCTCGGAAACTATAAGAGATAATGCAATTTGGCAACTGGCAATGTAATCAGCATGCCGAATATTACTTGGAATGTGAATTGGAAGGAAATCGCCAATAGATAAGACCATTTTACAATTTGGGCCCAAGTTAGAAGCAGAGCCTAAGGTGTAAATTATCGATAGTCCATATCTCGGAAACTATAAGAGATAATGCAATTTGGCAACCGGCAATGTAATTAGCATGCCGAATACTACTTGGAATGTGAATTGGAACGAAATCGCCAATAGATAAGACCATTTTACAATTTGGGCCCAAGTTAGAAGCAGAGCCTAAGGTGTAAATTATCGATAGTCCATATCTCGGAAACTATAAGAGATAATTCAATTTGGCAACCGGCAATGTAATTAGCATGCCGAATATTACTTGGAATGTGAATTGGAACGAAATCGCCAATAGATAAGACCATTTTACAATTTGGGCCCAAGTTAGAAGCAGAGCCTAAGGTGTAAATTATCGATAGTCCATATCTCGGAAACTATAAGAGATAATGCAATTTGGCAACCGGCAATGTAATTAGCATGCCGAATATTACTTGGAATGTGAATTGGAACGAAATCGCCAATAGATAAGACGATTTTACAATTTGGGCCCAAGTTAGAAGCAGAGCCTAAGGTGTAAATTATCGATAGTCCATATCTCGGAAACTATAAGAGATAATGCAATTTGGCAACCGGCAATGTAATTAGCATGCCGAATATTACTTGGAATGTGAATTGGAACGAAATCGCCAATAGATAAGACCATTTTACAATTTGGGCCCAAGTTAGAAGCAGAGCCTAAAGTGTAAATTATCGATAGTCCATATCTCGGAAACTATAAGAGATAATGCAATTTGGCAACCGGCAATGTAATTAGCATGCCGAATATTACTTGGAATGTGAATTGGAACGAAATCGCCAATAGATAAGACCATTTTACAATTTGGGCCCAAGTTAGAAGCAGAGCCTAAGGTGTAAATTATCGATAGTCCATATCTCGGAAACTATAGGAGATAATGCAATTTGGAAACCGGCAATGTAATTAGCATGCCGAATATTACATGGAATGTGAATTGGAACGAAATCGCCAATAGATAAGGCCATTTTACAATTTGGGCCCAAGTTAGAAGCAGAGCCTAAGGTGTAAATTATCGATAGTCCATATCTCGGAAACTATAAGAGATAATGCAACTTGGCCACCGGCAATGTAATTAGCATGCCGAATATTACTTGGAATGTGAATTGGAACGAAATCGCCAATAGGTAAGACCATTTTACAATTTGGGCCCAAGTTAGAAGCAGAGCCTAAGGTGTAAATTATCGATAGTCCATATCTCGGAAACTAAAGGAGATAATTCAATTTGGCAACCGGCAATGTAATTAGCATGCCGAATATTACTTGGAATGTGAATTGGAACGAAATCGCCAATAGATAAGACCATTTTACAATTTGGGCCCAAGTTAGAAGCAGAGCCTAAGGTGTAAATTATCGATAGTCCATATCTCTGAAACTATAAGAGATAATGCAATTTGGCAACCGGCAATGTAATCAGCATGCCGAGTATTACTTGGAATGTGAATTGGAACGAAATCGCCAATAGATAAGACCATTTTACAATTTGGGCCCAAGTTAGAAGCAGAGCCTAAGGTGTAAATTATCGATAGTCCATATCTCGGAAACTATAAGAGATAATGCAATTTGGCAACCGGCAATGTAATTAGCATGCCGAATATTACTTGGAATGTGAATTGGAACGAAATCGCCAATAGATAAGACCATTTTACAATTTGGGCCCAAGTTAGAAGCAGAGCCTAAGGTGTAAATTATCCATAGTCCATATCTCGGAAACTATAAGAGATAATGCAATTTGGCAACTGGCAATGTAATTAGCATGCCCAATATTACTTGGAATGTGAATTGGAAGGAAATCGCCAATAGATAAGACCATTTTACAATTTGGGCCCAAGTTAGAAGCAGAGCCTAAGGTGTAAATTATCGATAGTCCATATCTCGGAAACTATAAGAGATAATGCAATTTGGCAACCGGCAATGTAATAAGCATGCCGAATACTACTTGGAATGTGAATTGGAACGAAATCTCCAATAGATAAGACCATTTTACAATTTGGGCCCAAGTTAGAAGCAGAGCCTAAGGTGTAAATTATCGATAGTCCATATCTCGGAAACTATAAGAGATAATTCAATTTGGCAACCGGCAATGTAATTAGCAAGCCGAATATTACTTGGAATGTGAATTGGAACGAAATCGCCAATAGATAAGACCATTTTACAATTTGGGCCCAAGTTAGAAGCAGAGCCTAAGGTGTAAATTATCGATAGTCCATATCTCGGAAACTATAAGAGATAATGCAATTTGGCAACCGGCAATGTAATTAGCATGCCGAATATTACTTGGAATGTGAATTGGAACGAAATCGCCAATAGATAAGACGATTTTACAATTTGGGCCCAAGTTAGAAGCAGAGCCTAAGGTGTAAATTATCGATAGTCCATATCTCGGAAACTATAAGAGATAATGCAATTTGGCAACCGGCAATGTAATTAGCATGCCGAATATTACTTGGAATGTGAATTGGAACGAAATCGCCAATAGATAAGACCATTTTACAATTTGGGCCCAAGTTAGAAGCAGAGCCTAAGGTGTAAATTATCGATAGTCCATATCTCGGAAATTATAAGAGATAATGCAATTTGGCAACCGGCAATGTAATTAGCATGCCGAATAATACTTGGAATGTGAATTGGAACGAAATCGCCAATAGATAAGACCATTTTACAATTTGGGCCCAAGTTAGAAGCAGAGCCTAAGGTGTAAATTATCGATAGTCCATATCTCGGAAACTATAAGAGATAATGCAATTTGGCAACCGGCAATGTAATTAGCATGCCGAATATTACTTGGAATGTGAATTGCACGAAATCGCCAATAGATAAGGCCATTTTACAATTTGGGCCCAAGTTAGAAGCAGAGCCTAAGATGTAAATAATCGATAGTCCATATCTCGGAAACTATAAGAGATAATGCAATTTGGCAACCGGCAATGTAATTAGCATGCCGAATATTACTTGGAATGTGAATTGGAACGAAATCACCAATAGATAAGACCATTTTACAATTTGGGCCCAAGTTAGAAGCAGAGCCTAAGGTGTAAATTATCGATAGTCCATATCTCGGAAACTATAAGAGATAATTCAATTTGGCAACCGGCAATGTAATTAGCATGCCGGATATTACTTGGACTGTGAATTGGAACGAAATCGCCAATAGATAAGACCATTTTACAATTTGGGCCCAAGTTAGAAGCAGAGCCTAAGGTGTAAATTATCGATAGTCCATATCTCGGAAACTATAAGAGATAATGCAATTTGGCAACCGGCAATGTAATTAGCATGCCGAATATTACTTGGAATGTGAATTGGAACGAAATCGCCAATAGATAAGGCGATTTTACAATTTGGGCCCAAGTTAGAAGCAGAGCCTAAGGTGTAAATTATCGATAGTCCATATCTCGGAAACTACAAGAGATAATGCAATTTGGCAACCGGCAATGTAATTAGCATGCCGAATATTACTTGGAATGTGAATTGGAACGAAATCGCCAATAGATAAGACCATTTTACAATTTGGGCCCAAGTTAGAAGCAGAGCCTAAGGTGTAAATTATCGATAGTCCATATCTCGGAAACTATAAGAGATAATGCAATTTGGCAACCGGCAATGTAATTAGCATGCCGAATATTACTTGGAATGTGAATTGGAACGAAATCGCCAATAGATAAGACGATTTTACAATTTGGGCCCAAGTTAGAAGCAGAGCCTAAGGTGTAAATTATCGATAGTCCATATCTCGGAAACTATAAGAGATAATGCAATTTGGCAACCGGCAATTTAATTAACATGCCGAATATTACTTGGAATGTGAATTGGAACGAAATCGCCAATAGATAAGACAATTTTACAATTTGGGCCCAAGTTAGAAGCAGAGCCTAAGGTGTAAATTATCGATAGTCCATATCTCGGAAACTATAAGAGATAATGCAATTTGGCAACCGGCAATGTAATTAGCATGCCGAATATTACTTGGAATGTGAATTGGAACGAAATCGCCAATAGATAAGACCATTTTACAATTTGGGCCCAAGTTAGAAGCAGAGCCTAAGGTGTAAATTATCGATAGTCCATATCTCGGAAACTATAAGAGATAATGCAATTTGGCAACCGGCAATGTAATTAGCATGCCGAATATTACTTGGAATGTGAATTGGAACGAAATCGCCAATAGATAAGACCATTTTACAATTTGGGACCAAGTTAGAAGCAGAGCCTAAGGTGTAAATTATCGATAGTCCATATCTCGGAAACTATAAGAGATAATGCAATTTGGCAACCGGCAATGTAATTAGCATGCCGAATATTACTTGGAATGTGAATTGGAACGAAATCGCCAATAGATAAGACCATTGTACAATTTGGGCCCAAGTTAGAAGCAGAGCCTAAGGTGTAAATTATCCATAGTCCATATCTCGGAAACTATAAGAGATAATGCAATTTGGCAACTGGCAATGTAATTAGCATGCCGAATATTACTTGGAATGTGAATTGGAAGGAAATCGCCAATAGATAAGACCATTTTACAATTTGGGCCCAAGTTAGAAGCAGAGCCTAAGGTGTAAATTATCGATAGTCCATATCTCGGAAACTATAAGAGATAATGCAATTTGGCAACCGGCAATGTAATTAGCATGCCGAATACTACTTGGAATGTGAATTGGAACGAAATCGCCAATAGATAAGACCATTTTACAATTTGGGCCCAAGTTAGAAGCAGAGCCTAAGGTGTAAATTATCGATAGTCCATATCTCGGAAACTATAAGAGATAATTCAATTTGGCAACCGGCAATGTAATTAGCATGCTGAATATTACTTGGAATGTGAATTGGAACGAAATCGCCAATAGATAAGACCATTTTACAATTTGGGCCCAAGTTAGAAGCAGAGCCTAAGGTGTAAATTATCGATAGTCCATATCTCGGAAACTATAAGAGATAATGCAATTTGGCAACCGGCAATGTAATTAGCATGCCGAATATTACTTGGAATGTGAATTGGAACGAAATCGCCAATAGATAAGACGATTTTACAATTTGGGCCCAAGTTAGAAGCAGAGCCTAAGGAGTAAATTATCGATAGTCCATATCTCGGAAACTATAAGAGATAATGCAATTTAGCAACCGGCAATGTAATTAGCATGCCGAATATTACTTGGAATGTGAATTGGAACGAAATCGCCAATAGATAAGACCATTTTACAATTTGGGCCCAAGTTAGAAGCAGAGCCTAAAGTGTAAATTATCGATAGTCCATATCTCGGAAACTATAAGAGATAATGCAATTTGGCAACCGGCAATGTAATTAGCATGCCGAATATTACTTGGAATGTGAATTGGAACGAAATCGCCAATAGATAAGACCATTTTACAATTTGGGCCCAAGTTAGAAGCAGAGCCTAAGGTGTAAATTATCGATAGTCCATATCTCGGAAACTATAAGAGATAATTCAATTTGGCAACCGGCAATGTAATTAGCATGCTGAATATTACTTGGAATGTGAATTGGAACGAAATCGCCAATAGATAAGACCATTTTACAATTTGGGCCCAAGTTAGAAGCAGAGCCTAAGGTGTAAATTATCGATAGTCCATATCTCGGAAACTATAAGAGATAATGCAATTTGGCAACCGGCAATGTAATTAGCATGCCGAATATTACTTGGAATGTGAATTGGAACGAAATCGCCAATAGATAAGACGATTTTACAATTTGGGCCCAAGTTAGAAGCAGAGCCTAAGGAGTAAATTATCGATAGTCCATATCTCGGAAACTATAAGAGATAATGCAATTTGGCAACCGGCAATGTAATTAGCATGCCGAATATTACTTGGAATGTGAATTGGAACGAAATCGCCAATAGATAAGACCATTTTACAATTTGGGCCCAAGTTAGAAGCAGAGCCTAAAGTGTAAATTATCGATAGTCCATATCTCGGAAACTATAAGAGATAATGCAATTTGGCAACCGGCAATGTAATTAGCATGCCGAATATTACTTGGAATGTGAATTGGAACGAAATCGCCAATAGATAAGACCATTTTACAATTTGGGCCCAAGTTAGAAGCAGAGCCTAAGATGTAAATAATTGATAGTCCATATCTCGGAAACTATAAGAGATAATGCAATTTGGCAACCGGCAATGTAATTAGCATGCCGAATATTACTTGGAATGTGAATTGGAACGAAATCGCCAATAGATAAGACCATTTTACAATTTGGGCCCAAGTTAGAAGCAGAGCCTAAGGTGTAAATTATTGATAGTCCATATCTCGGAAACTATAAGAGATAATGCAATTTGGCAACCGGCAATGTAATTAGCATGCCGAATATTACTTGGAATGTGAATTGGAATGAAATCGCCAATAGGTAAGAACATTTTACAATTTGGGCCCAAGTTAGAAGCAGAGCCTAAGGTGTAAATTATCGATAGTCCATATCTCGGAAACTATAAGAGATAATTCAATTTGGCAACCGGCAATGTAATTAGCATGCCGGATATTACTTGGACTGTGAATTGAAACGAAATCGCCAATAGATAAGACCATTTTACAATTTGGGCCCAAGTTAGAAGCAGAGCCTAAGGTGTAAATTATCGATAGTCCATATCTCGGAAACTATAAGAGATAATGAAATTTGGCAACCGGCAATGTAATTAGCATGCCGAATATTACTTGGAATGTGAATTGGAACGAAATCGCCAATAGATAAGGCGATTTTACAATTTGGGCCCAAGTTAGAAGCAGAGCCTAAGGTGTAAATTATCGATAGTCCATATCTCGGAAACTATAAGAGATAATGCAATTTGGCAACCGGCAATGTAACAACCGGTTGCCAAATTGAATTATCTCTTATAGTTTCCGAGATATGGACTATCGATAATTTACACCTTAGGCTCTGCTTCTAACTTGGGCCCAAATTGTAAAATGGTCTTATCTATTGGCGATTTCGTTCCAATTCACATTCCAAGTAATATTCGGCATGCTAATTACATTGCCGGTGGCCAAGTTGCATTATCTCTTATAGTTTCCGAGATATGGACTATCGATAATTTACACCTTAGGCTCTGCTTCTAACTTGGGCCCAAATTGTAAAATGGTCTTATCTATTGGCGATTTCGTTCCAATTCACATTCCAAGTAATATTCGGCATGCTAATTACATTGCCGGTTCCCAAATTGCATTATCTCTTATAGTTTCCGAGATATGGACTATCGATTATTTTTAACCTTAGGCTCTGCTTCTAACTTGGGCCCAAACTGTAAAATGGTCTTATCTATTGGCTATTTCGTTCCAATTCACATTCCAAGTAGTATTCGGCATGCTAATTACATTGCCGGTTGCCAAATTGCATTATCTCTTATAGTTTCCGAGATATGGACTATCGATAATTTACACCTTAGGCTCTGCTTCTAACTTGGGCCCAAATTGTAAAATGGTCTTATCTATTGGCGATTTCGTTCCAATTCACATTCCAAGTACTATACGGCATGCTAATTACATTGCCAGTTGCCAAATTGCATTATCTTTTATAGTTTCCGAGATATGGACTATGGATAATTTACACCTTAGGCTCTGCTTCTAACTTGGGCCCAAATTGTAAAATGGTCTTATCTGTTGCCGATTTCGTTCCAATTCACATTCCAAGTAATATTCGGCATGCTAATTACATTGCCGGTTGCCAAATTGCATTATCTCTTATAGTTTCCGAGATATGGACTATCGATAATTTACACCTTAGGCTCTGCTTCTAACTTGGGCCCAAATTGTAAAATGGTCTTATCTATTGGCGATTTCGTTCCAATTCACATTCCAGGTAATATTCGGCATGTTAATTAAATTGCCGGTTGCCAAATTGCATTATCTCTTATAGTTTCCGAGATATGGACTATCGATAATTTACACCTTAGACTCTGCTTCTAACTTGGGCCCAAACTGTAAAATGGTCTTATCTATTGGCGATTTCGTTCCAATTCACATTCCAAGTAGTATTCGGCATGCTAATTACATTGCCGGTTGCCAAATTGCATTATCTCTTATAGTTTCCGAGATATGGACTATGGATAATTTACACCTTAGGCTCTGCTTCTAACTTGGGCCCAAATTGTAAAATGGTCTTATCTATTGCCGATTTCGTTCCAATTCACATTCCAAGTAATATTCGGCATGCTAATTACATTGCCGGTTGCCAAATTGCATTATCTCTTATAGTTTCCGAGATATGGACTATCGATAATTTACACCTTAGGCTCTGCTTCTAACTTGGGCCCAAATTGTAAAATGGTCTTATCTATTGGCGATTTCGTTCCAATTCACATTCCAAGTAATATTCGGCATGCTAATTACATTGCCGGTTGCCAAATTGCATTATCTCTTATAGTTTCCGAGATATGGACTATCGATAATTTACACCTTAGGCTCTGCTTCTAACTTGGGCCCAAATTGTAAAATGGTCTTATCTATTGGCGATTTCGTTCCAATTCACATTCCAAGTAATATTCGGCATGCTAATTACATTGCCGGTTGCCAAATTTAATTATCTCCTATAGTTTCCGAGATATGGACTATCGATAATTTACACCTTAGGCTCTGCTTCTAACTTGGGCCCAAATTGTAAAATGGTCTTACCTATTGGCGATTTCGTTCCAATTCACATTCCAAGTAATATTCGGCATGCTAATTTCATTGCCGGTGGCCAAGTTGCATTATCTCTTATAGTTTCCGAGATATGGACTATCGATAATTTACACCTTAGGCTCTGCTTCTAACTTGGGCCCAAATTGTAAAATGGTCTTATCTATTGGCGATTTCGTTCCAATTCACATTCCAAGTAATATTCGGCATGCTAATTACATTGCCGGTGGCCAAGTTGCATTATCTCTTATAGTTTCCGAGATATGGACTATCGATTATTTTTAACCTTAGGCTCTGCTTCTAACTTGGGCCCAAACTGTAAAATGGTCTTATCTATTGGCTATTTCGTTCCAATTCACATTCCAAGTAGTATTCGGCATGCTAATTACATTGCCGGTTGCCAAATTGCATTATCTCTTATAGTTTCCGAGATATGGACTATCGATAATCTACACCTTAGGCTCTGCTTCTAACTTGGGCCCAAATTGTAAAATGGTCTTATCTATTGGCGATTTCGTTCCAATTCACATTCCAAGTAATATTCGGCATGCTAATTACATTGCCAGTTGCCAAACTGCATTATCTTTTATAGTTTCCGAGATATGGACTATGGATAATTTACACCTTAGGCTCTGCTTCTAACTTGGGCCCAAATTGTAAAATGGTCTTATCTGTTGCCGATTTCGTTCCAATTCACATTCCAAGTAATATTCGGCATGCTAATTACATTGCCGGTTGCCAAATTGCATTATCTCTTATAGTTTCCGAGATATGGACTATCGATAATTTACACCTTAGGCTCTGCTTCTAACTTGGGCCCAAATTGTAAAATGGTCTTATCTATTGGCGATTTCGTTCCAATTCACATTCCAGGTAATATTCGGCATGTTAATTAAATTGCCGGTTGCCAAATTGCATTATCTCTTATAGTTTCCGAGATATGGACTATCGATAATTTACACCTTAGACTCTGCTTCTAACTTGGGCCCAAACTGTAAAATGGTCTTATCTATTGGCGATTTCGTTCCAATTCACATTCCAAGTAGTATTCGGCATGCTAATTACATTGCCGGTTGCCAAATTGCATTATCTCTTATAGTTTCCGAGATATGGACTATGGATAATTTACACCTTAGGCTCTGCTTCTAACTTGGGCCCAAATTGTAAAATGGTCTTATCTATTGCCGATTTCGTTCCAATTCACATTCCAAGTAATATTCGGCATGCTAATTACATTGCCGGTTGCCAAATTGCATTATCTCTTATAGTTTCCGAGATATGGACTATCGATAATTTACACCTTAGGCTCTGCTTCTAACTTGGGCCCAAATTGTAAAATGGTCTTATCTATTGGCGATTTCGTTCCAATTCACATTCCAAGTAATATTCGGCATGCTAATTACATTGCCGGTTGCCAAATTGCATTATCTCTTATAGTTTCCGAGATATGGACTATCGATAATTTACACCTTAGGCTCTGCTTCTAACTTGGGCCCAAATTGTAAAATGGTCTTATCTATTGGCGATTTCGTTCCAATTCACATTCCAAGTAATATTCGGCATGCTAATTACATTGCCGGTTGCCAAATTGAATTATCTCCTATAGTTTCCGAGATATGGACTATCGATAATTTACACCTTAGGCTCTGCTTCTAACTTGGGCCCAAATTGTAAAATGGTCTTACCTATTGGCGATTTCGTTCCAATTCACATTCCAAGTAATATTCGGCATGCTAATTTCATTGCCGGTGGCCAAGTTGCATTATCTCTTATAGTTTCCGAGATATGGACTATCGATAATTTACTCCTTAGGCTCTGCTTCTAACTTGGGCCCAAATTGTAAAATGGTCTTATCTATTGGCGATTTCGTTCCAATTCACATTCCAAGTAATATTCGGCATGCTAATTACATTGCCGGTTCCCAAATTGCATTATCTCTTATAGTTTCCGAGATATGGACTATCGATTATTTTTAACCTTAGGCTCTGCTTCTAACTTGGGCCCAAACTGTAAAATGGTCTTATCTATTGGCGATTTCGTTCCAATTCACATTCCAAGTAGTATTCGGCATGCTAATTACATTGCCGGTTGCCAAATTGCATTATCTCTTATAGTTTCCGAGATATGGACTATCGATAATTTACACCTTAGGCTCTGCTTCTAACTTGGGCCCAAATTGTAAAATGGTCTTATCTATTGGCGATTTCGTTCCAATTCACATTCCAAGTAATATTCGGCATGCTAATTACATTGCCAGTTGCCAAATTGCATTATCTTTTATAGTTTCCGAGATATGGACTATGGATAATTTACACCTTAGGCTCTGCTTCTAACTTGGGCCCAAATTGTAAAATGGTCTTATCTGTTGCCGATTTCGTTCCAATTCACATTCCAAGTAATATTCGGCATGCTAATTACATTGCCGGTTGCCAAATTGCATTATCTCTTATAGTTTCCGAGATATGGACTATCGATAATTTACACCTTAGGCTCTGCTTCTAACTTGGGCCCAAATTGTAAAATGGTCTTATCTATTGGCGATTTCGTTCCAATTCACATTCCAGGTAATATTCGGCATGTTAATTAAATTGCCGGTTGCCAAATTGCATTATCTCTTATAGTTTCCGAGATATGGACTATCGATAATTTACACATTAGACTCTGCTTCTAACTTGGGCCCAAATTGTAAAATGGTCTTATCTAATGGCGATTTCGTTCCAATTCACATTCCAAGTATTATTCGGCATGCTAATTACATTGCCGGTGGCCAAATTGCATTATCTCTTATAGTTTCCGAGATATGGACTATCGATAATTTACACCTTAGGCTCAGCTTCTAACTTGGGCCCAAATTGTAAAATGGTCTTATCTATTGCCGATTTCGTTCCAATTCACATTCCAAGTAATATTCGGCATGCTAATTACATTGCCGGTTCCGAAATTGCATTATCTATTATAGTTTCCGAGATATGGACTATCGATTATTTTTAACCTTAGGCTCTGCTTCTAACTTGGGCCCAAACTGTAAAATGGTCTTATCTATTGGCGATTTCGTTCCAATTCACATTCCAAGTAGTATTCGGCATGCTAATTACATTGCCGGCTGCCAAATTGCATTATCTCTTATAGTTTCCGAGATATGGACTATGGATAATTTACACCTTAGGCTCTGCTTCTAACTTGGGCCCAAATTGTAAAATGGTCTTATCTATTGCCGATTTCGTTCCAATTCACATTCCAAGTAATATTCGGCATGCTAATTACATTGCCGGTTGCCAAATTGCATTATCTCTTATAGTTTCCGAGATATGGACTATCGATAATTTACACCTTAGGCTCTGCTTCTAACTTGGGCCCAAATTGTAAAATGGTCTTATCTATTGGCGATTTCATTCCAATTCACATTCCAAGTAATATTCGGCATGCTAATTACATTGCCGGTTGCCAAATTGCATTATCTCTTATAGTTTCCGAGATATGGACTATCGATAATTTACACCTTAGGCTCTGCTTCTAACTTGGGCCCAAATTGTAAAATGGTCTTATCTATTGGCGATTTCGTTCCAATTCACATTCCAAGTAATATTCGGCATGCTAATTACATTGCCGGTTGCCAAATTGCATTATCTCTTGTAGTTTCCGAGATATGGACTATCGATAATTTACACCTTAGGCTCTGCTTCTAACTTGGGCCCAAATTGTAAAATCGTCTTATCTATTGGCGATTTCGTTCCAATTCACATTCCAATTAATATTCGGCATGCTAATTACATTGCCGGTTGCCAAATTGTATTATCTCTTATAGTTTCCGAGATATGGACTATCGATAATTTACACCTTAGGCTCTGCTTCTAACTTAGGCCCAACGATCGTAACATGGACGTATCTATTGGCGATTTCGTTCCAATTCACATTCCAAGTAATATTCGGCATGCTAATTACATTGCCGGTTGCCAAATTGAATTATCTCTTATAGTTTCCGAGATATGGACTATCGATAATTTACACCTTAGGCTCTGCTTCTAACTTGGGCCCAAATTGTAAAATGGTCTTATCTATTGGCGATTTCGTTCCAATTCACATTCCAAGTAGTATTCGGCATGCTAATTACATTGCCGGTTGCCAAATTGCATTATCTCTTATAATTTCCGAGATATGGACTATCGATAATTTACACCTTAGGCTCTGCTTCCAACTTGGGCCCAAATAGTAAAATGGTCTTATCTATTGGCGATTGCGTTCCAATTCACATTCCAAGTAATACTCGGCATGCTAATTACATTGCCGGTTGCCAAATTGCATTATCTCTTATAGTTTCCGAGATATGGACTATCGATAATTTACACCTTAGGCTCTGCTTCTAACTTGGGCCCAAATTGTAAAATGGTCTTATCTATTGGCGATTTCGTCCCAATTCACATTCCAAGCAATATTCGGCATGCTAATTACATTGCCGGTTGCGAAATTGCATTATCTCTTATAGTTTCCGAGATATGGACTATCGATAATTTACACCTTAGGCTCTGCTTCTAACTTGGGCCCAAATTGTAAAATGGTCTTATCTATTGGCGATTTCATTCCAATTCATATTCCAAGTAATATTCGGCATGCTAATTACATTGCCGGTTGGAAAATTGCATTATCTCTTATAGTTTCCGAGATATGGACTATCGATAATTTACACCTTAGGCTCTGCTTCTAACTTGGGCCCAAATTGTAAAATGGTCTTATCTATTGGCGATTTCGTTCCAATTCACATTCCAAGTAATATTCGGCATGCTAATTACATTGCCGGTTGCCAAATTGCATTATCTCTTGTAGTTTCCGAGATATGGACTATCAATAATTTACACCTTAGACTCTGCTTCTAACTTGGGCCCAAATTGTAAAATCGCCTTATCTATTGGCGATTTCGTTCCAATTCACATTCCAAGTAATATTCGGCATGCTAATTACATTGCCGGTTGCCAAATTGCATTATCTCTTATAGTTTCCGAGATATGGACTATCGATAATTTACACCTTAGGCTCTGCTTCTAACTTGGGCCCAAATTGTAAAATGGTCTTATCTATTGGCGATTTCGTTCCAATTCACAGTCCAAGTAATATTCGGCATGCTAATTACATTGCCGGTTGCCAAATTGAATTATCTCTTATAGTTTCCGAGATATGGACTATCGATAATTTACACCTTAGGCTCTGCTTCTAACTTGGGCTCAAATTGTAAAATGGTCTTACCTATTGGCGATTTCGTTCCAATTCACATTCCAAGTAATATTCGGCATGCTAATTACATTGCCGGTTGCCAAATTGCATTATCTCTTATAGTTTCCGAGATATGGACTATCGTTAATTTACACCTTTGGCTCTGCTTCTAACTTGGGCTCAAATTGTAAAATGGTCTTACCTATTGGCGATTTCGTTCCAATTCACATTCCAAGTAATATTCGGCATGCTAATTACATTGCCGGTTGCCAAATTGCATTATCTCTTATAGTTTCCGAGATATGGACTATCGTTAATTTACACCTTTGGCTCTGCTTCTAACTTGGGCCCAAATTGTAAAATGGTCTTATCTATTGCCGATTTCGTTCCAATTCATATTCCAAGTAATATTCGGCATGCTAATTACATTGCCGGTTGCCAAATTGCATTATCTCTTATAGTTTCCGAGATATGAACTATCGATAATTTACACCTTAGGCTCTGCTTCTAACTAGGGCCCAAATTGTAAAATGGTCTTATCTATTGGCGATTTCGTTCCAATTCACATTCCAAGTAATATTCGGCATGCTAATTACATTGCCGGTTGCCAAATTGCATTATCTCTTATAGTTTCCGAGATATGGACTATCGATAATTTACACCTTAGTCTCTGCTTCTAACTTGGGCCCAAATTGTAAAATGGTCTTATCTATTGGCGATTTCGTTCCAATTCACATTCCAAGTTATATTCGGCATGCTAATTACATTGCCGGTTGCCAAATTGCATTATCTCTTATAGTTTCCGAGATATGGACTATCGATAATTTACACCTTAGGCTCTGCTTCTAACTTGGGCCCAAATTGTAAAATCGTCTTATCTATTGGCGATTTCGTTCCAATTCACATTTCAAGTAATATTCGGCATGCTAATTACATTGCCGGTTGCCAAATTGCATTATCTCTTATAGTTTCCGAGATATGGACTATCGATAATTTACACCTTAGGCTCTGCTTCTAACTTGGGCCCAAATTGTAAAATGGTCTTATCTATTGGCGATTTCGTTCCAATTCACATTCCAAGTAATATTCGGCCTTAGGCTCTGCTTCTAACTTGGGCCCAAATTGTAAAATGGTCTTATCTATTGGCGATTTCGTTCCAATTCACATTCCAAGTAGTATTCGGCATGCTAATTACATTGCCGGTTGCCAAATTGCATTATCTCTTATAGTTTCCGAGATATGGACTATCGATAATTTACACCTTAGGCTTTGCTTCTAACTTGGGCCCAAATTGTAAAATGGTCTTATCTATTGGCGATTTCGTTCCAATTCACATTCCAAGTAATATTCGGCATGCTAATTACATTGCCAGTTGCCAAATTGCATTATCTCTTATAGTTTCCGAGATATGGACTATGGATAATTTACACCTTAGGCTCTGCTTCTAACTTGGGCCCAAATTGTAAAATGGTCTTATCTATTGGCGATTTCGTTCCAATTCACATTCCAAGTAATATTCGGCATGCTAATTACATTGCCGGTTGCCAAATTGCATTATCTCTTATAGTTTCCGAGATATGGACTATCGATAATTTACACCTTAGGCTCTGCTTCTAACTTGGGCCCAAATTGTAAAATGGTCTTATCTATTGGCGATTTCGTTCCAATTCACATTCCAAGTAATACTCGGCATGCTGATTACATTGCCGGTTGCCAAATTGCATTATCTCTTATAGTTTCAGAGATATGGACTATCGATAATTTACACCTTATGCTCTGCTTCTAACTTGGGCCCAAATTGTAAAATGGTCTTATCTATTGGCGATTTCGTTCCAATTCACATTCCAAGTAATATTCGGCATGCTAATTACATTGCCGGTTGCCAAATAGCATTATCTCTTATAGTTTCCGAGATATGGACTATCGATAATTTACACCTTAGACTCTGCTTCTAACTTGGGCCCAAATTGTAAAATCGCCTTATCTATTGGCGATTTCGTTCCAATTCACATTCCAAGTAATATTCGGCATGCTAATTACATTACCGGTTGCCAAATTGCATTATCTCTTATAGTTTCGGAGATATGGACTATCGATAATTTACACCTTAGGCTCTGCTTCTAACTTGGGCCCAAATTGTAAAATGGTCTTATCTATTGGCGATTTCGTTCCAATTCACAGTCCAAGTAATATCCGGCATGCTAATTACATTGCCGGTTGCCAAATTGAATTATCTCTTATAGTTTCCGAGATATGGACTATCGATAATTTACACCTTAGGCTCTGCTTCTAACTTGGGCCCAAATTGTAAAATGGTCTTACCTATTGGCGATTTCGTTCCAATTCACATTCCAAGTAATATTCGGCATGCTAATTACATTGCCGGTTGCCAAATTGCATTATCTCTTATAGTTTCCGAGATATGGACTATCGATAATTTACACCTTAGGCTCTGCTTCTAACTTGGGCCCAAATTGTAAAATGGTCTTATCTATTGGCGATTTCGTTCCAATTCACATTCCAAGTACTATACGGCATGCTAATTACATTGCCAGTTGCCAAATTGCATTATCTTTTATAGTTTCCGAGATATGGACTATGGATAATTTACACCTTAGGCTCTGCTTCTAACTTGGGCCCAAATTGTAAAATGGTCTTATCTGTTGCCGATTTCGTTCCAATTCACATTCCAAGTAATATTCGGCATGCTAATTACATTGCCGGTTGCCAAATTGCATTATCTCTTATAGTTTCCGAGATATGGACTATCGATAATTTACACCTTAGGCTCTGCTTCTAACTTGGGCCCAAATTGTAAAATGGTCTTATCTATTGGCGATTTCGTTCCAATTCACATTCCAGGTAATATTCGGCATGTTAATTAAATTGCCGGTTGCCAAATTGCATTATCTCTTATAGTTTCCGAGATATGGACTATCGATAATTTACACCTTAGACTCTGCTTCTAACTTGGGCCCAAACTGTAAAATGGTCTTATCTATTGGCGATTTCGTTCCAATTCACATTCCAAGTAGTATTCGGCATGCTAATTACATTGCCGGTTGCCAAATTGCATTATCTCTTATAGTTTCCGAGATATGGACTATGGATAATTTACACCTTAGGCTCTGCTTCTAACTTGGGCCCAAATTGTAAAATGGTCTTATCTATTGCCGATTTCGTTCCAATTCACATTCCAAGTAATATTCGGCATGCTAATTACATTGCCGGTTGCCAAATTGCATTATCTCTTATAGTTTCCGAGATATGGACTATCGATAATTTACACCTTAGGCTCTGCTTCTAACTTGGGCCCAAATTGTAAAATGGTCTTATCTATTGACGATTTCGTTCCAATTCACATTCCAAGTAATATTCGGCATGCTAATTACATTGCCGGTTGCCAAATTGCATTATCTCTTATAGTTTCCGAGATATGGACTATCGATAATTTACACCTTAGGCTCTGCTTCTAACTTGGGCCCAAATTGTAAAATGGTCTTATCTATTGGCGATTTCGTTCCAATTCACATTCCAAGTAATATTCGGCATGCTAATTACATTGCCGGTTGCCAAATTGAATTATCTCCTATAGTTTCCGAGATATGGACTATCGATAATTTACACCTTAGGCTCTGCTTCTAACTTGGGCCCAAATTGTAAAATGGTCTTACCTATTGGCGATTTCGTTCCAATTCACATTCCAAGTAATATTCGGCATGCTAATTTCATTGCCGGTGGCCAAGTTGCATTATCTCTTATAGTTTCCGAGATATGGACTATCGATAATTTACACCTTAGGCTCTGCTTCTAACTTGGGCCCAAATTGTAAAATGGTCTTATCTATTGGCGATTTCGTTCCAATTCACATTCCAAGTAATATTCGGCATGCTAATTACATTGCCGGTGGCCAAGTTGCATTATCTCTTATAGTTTCCGAGATATGGACTATCGATTATTTTTAACCTTAGGCTCTGCTTCTAACTTGGGCCCAAACTGTAAAATGGTCTTATCTATTGGCTATTTCGTTCCAATTCACATTCCAAGTAGTATTCGGCATGCTAATTACATTGCCGGTTGCCAAATTGCATTATCTCTTATAGTTTCCGAGATATGGACTATCGATAATTTACACCTTAGGCTCTGCTTCTAACTTGGGCCCAAATTGTAAAATGGTCTTATCTATTGGCGATTTCGTTCCAATTCACATTCCAAGTACTATACGGCATGCTAATTACATTGCCAGTTGCCAAATTGCATTATCTTTTATAGTTTCCGAGATATGGACTATGGATAATTTACACCTTAGGCTCTGCTTCTAACTTGGGCCCAAATTGTAAAATGGTCTTATCTGTTGCCGATTTCGTTCCAATTCACATTCCAAGTAATATTCGGCATGCTAATTACATTGCCGGTTGCCAAATTGCATTATCTCTTATAGTTTCCGAGATATGGACTATCGATAATTTACACCTTAGGCTCTGCTTCTAACTTGGGCCCAAATTGTAAAATGGTCTTATCTATTGGCGATTTCGTTCCAATTCACATTCCAGGTAATATTCGGCATGTTAATTAAATTGCCGGTTGCCAAATTGCATTATCTCTTATAGTTTCCGAGATATGGACTATCGATAATTTACACCTTAGACTCTGCTTCTAACTTGGGCCCAAACTGTAAAATGGTCTTATCTATTGGCGATTTCGTTCCAATTCACATTCCAAGTAGTATTCGGCATGCTAATTACATTGCCGGTTGCCAAATTGCATTATCTCTTATAGTTTCCGAGATATGGACTATGGATAATTTACACCTTAGGCTCTGCTTCTAACTTGGGCCCAAATTGTAAAATGGTCTTATCTATTGCCGATTTCGTTCCAATTCACATTCCAAGTAATATTCGGCATGCTAATTACATTGCCGGTTGCCAAATTGCATTATCTCTTATAGTTTCCGAGATATGGACTATCGATAATTTACACCTTAGCCTCTGCTTCTAACTTGGGCCCAAATTGTAAAATGGTCTTATCTATTGGCGATTTCGTTCCAATTCACATTCCAAGTAATATTCGGCATGCTAATTACATTGCCGGTTGCCAAATTGCATTATCTCTTATAGTTTCCGAGATATGGACTATCGATAATTTACACCTTAGACTCTGCTTCTAACTTGGGCCCAAATTGTAAAATGGTCTTATCTATTGGCGATTTCGTTCCAATTCACATTCCAAGTAATATTCGGCATGCTAATTACATTGCCGGTTGCCAAATTGAATTATCTCCTATAGTTTCCGAGATATGGACTATCGATAATTTACACCTTAGGCTCTGCTTCTAACTTGGGCCCAAATTGTAAAATGGTCTTACCTATTGGCGATTTCGTTCCAATTCACATTCCAAGTAATATTCGGCATGCTAATTTCATTGCCGGTGGCCAAGTTGCATTATCTCTTATAGTTTCCGAGATATGGACTATCGATAATTTACACCTTAGGCTCTGCTTCTAACTTGGGCCCAAATTGTAAAATGGTCTTATCTATTGGCGATTTCGTTCCAATTCACATTCCAAGTAATATTCGGCATGCTAATTACATTGCCGGTGGCCAAGTTGCATTATCTCTTATAGTTTCCGAGATATGGACTATCGATTATTTTTAACCTTAGGCTCTGCTTCTAACTTGGGCCCAAACTGTAAAATGGTCTTATCTATTGGCTATTTCGTTCCAATTCACATTCCAAGTAGTATTCGGCATGCTAATTACATTGCCGGTTGCCAAATTGCATTATCTCTTATAGTTTCCGAGATATGGACTATCGATAATCTACACCTTAGGCTCTGCTTCTAACTTGGGCCCAAATTGTAAAATGGTCTTATCTATTGGCGATTTCGTTCCAATTCACATTCCAAGTAATATTCGGCATGCTAATTACATTGCCAGTTGCCAAACTGCATTATCTTTTATAGTTTCCGAGATATGGACTATGGATAATTTACACCTTAGGCTCTGCTTCTAACTTGGGCCCAAATTGTAAAATGGTCTTATCTGTTGCCGATTTCGTTCCAATTCACATTCCAAGTAATATTCGGCATGCTAATTACATTGCCGGTTGCCAAATTGCATTATCTCTTATAGTTTCCGAGATATGGACTATCGATAATTTACACCTTAGGCTCTGCTTCTAACTTGGGCCCAAATTGTAAAATGGTCTTATCTATTGGCGATTTCGTTCCAATTCACATTCCAGGTAATATTCGGCATGTTAATTAAATTGCCGGTTGCCAAATTGCATTATCTCTTATAGTTTCCGAGATATGGACTATCGATAATTTACACCTTAGACTCTGCTTCTAACTTGGGCCCAAACTGTAAAATGGTCTTATCTATTGGCGATTTCGTTCCAATTCACATTCCAAGTAGTATTCGGCATGCTAATTACATTGCCGGTTGCCAAATTGCATTATCTCTTATAGTTTCCGAGATATGGACTATGGATAATTTACACCTTAGGCTCTGCTTCTAACTTGGGCCCAAATTGTAAAATGGTCTTATCTATTGCCGATTTCGTTCCAATTCACATTCCAAGTAATATTCGGCATGCTAATTACATTGCCGGTTGCCAAATTGCATTATCTCTTATAGTTTCCGAGATATGGACTATCGATAATTTACACCTTAGGCTCTGCTTCTAACTTGGGCCCAAATTGTAAAATGGTCTTATCTATTGGCGATTTCGTTCCAATTCACATTCCAAGTAATATTCGGCATGCTAATTACATTGCCGGTTGCCAAATTGCATTATCTCTTATAGTTTCCGAGATATGGACTATCGATAATTTACACCTTAGGCTCTGCTTCTAACTTGGGCCCAAATTGTAAAATGGTCTTATCTATTGGCGATTTCGTTCCAATTCACATTCCAAGTAATATTCGGCATGCTAATTACATTGCCGGTTGCCAAATTGAATTATCTCCTATAGTTTCCGAGATATGGACTATCGATAATTTACACCTTAGGCTCTGCTTCTAACTTGGGCCCAAATTGTAAAATGGTCTTACCTATTGGCGATTTCGTTCCAATTCACATTCCAAGTAATATTCGGCATGCTAATTTCATTGCCGGTGGCCAAGTTGCATTATCTCTTATAGTTTCCGAGATATGGACTATCGATAATTTACTCCTTAGGCTCTGCTTCTAACTTGGGCCCAAATTGTAAAATGGTCTTATCTATTGGCGATTTCGTTCCAATTCACATTCCAAGTAATATTCGGCATGCTAATTACATTGCCGGTTCCCAAATTGCATTATCTCTTATAGTTTCCGAGATATGGACTATCGATTATTTTTAACCTTAGGCTCTGCTTCTAACTTGGGCCCAAACTGTAAAATGGTCTTATCTATTGGCGATTTCGTTCCAATTCACATTCCAAGTAGTATTCGGCATGCTAATTACATTGCCGGTTGCCAAATTGCATTATCTCTTATAGTTTCCGAGATATGGACTATCGATAATTTACACCTTAGGCTCTGCTTCTAACTTGGGCCCAAATTGTAAAATGGTCTTATCTATTGGCGATTTCGTTCCAATTCACATTCCAAGTAATATTCGGCATGCTAATTACATTGCCAGTTGCCAAATTGCATTATCTTTTATAGTTTCCGAGATATGGACTATGGATAATTTACACCTTAGGCTCTGCTTCTAACTTGGGCCCAAATTGTAAAATGGTCTTATCTGTTGCCGATTTCGTTCCAATTCACATTCCAAGTAATATTCGGCATGCTAATTACATTGCCGGTTGCCAAATTGCATTATCTCTTATAGTTTCCGAGATATGGACTATCGATAATTTACACCTTAGGCTCTGCTTCTAACTTGGGCCCAAATTGTAAAATGGTCTTATCTATTGGCGATTTCGTTCCAATTCACATTCCAGGTAATATTCGGCATGTTAATTAAATTGCCGGTTGCCAAATTGCATTATCTCTTATAGTTTCCGAGATATGGACTATCGATAATTTACACATTAGACTCTGCTTCTAACTTGGGCCCAAATTGTAAAATGGTCTTATCTAATGGCGATTTCGTTCCAATTCACATTCCAAGTATTATTCGGCATGCTAATTACATTGCCGGTGGCCAAATTGCATTATCTCTTATAGTTTCCGAGATATGGACTATCGATAATTTACACCTTAGGCTCAGCTTCTAACTTGGGCCCAAATTGTAAAATGGTCTTATCTATTGCCGATTTCGTTCCAATTCACATTCCAAGTAATATTCGGCATGCTAATTACATTGCCGGTTCCGAAATTGCATTATCTCTTATAGTTTCCGAGATATGGACTATCGATTATTTTTAACCTTAGGCTCTGCTTCTAACTTGGGCCCAAACTGTAAAATGGTCTTATCTATTGGCGATTTCGTTCCAATTCACATTCCAAGTAGTATTCGGCATGCTAATTACATTGCCGGTTGCCAAATTGCATTATCTCTTATAGTTTCCGAGATATGGACTATGGATAATTTACACCTTAGGCTCTGCTTCTAACTTGGGCCCAAATTGTAAAATGGTCTTATCTATTGCCGATTTCGTTCCAATTCACATTCCAAGTAATATTCGGCATGCTAATTACATTGCCGGTTGCCAAATTGCATTATCTCTTATAGTTTCCGAGATATGGACTATCGATAATTTACACCTTAGGCTCTGCTTCTAACTTGGGCCCAAATTGTAAAATGGTCTTATCTATTGGCGATTTCATTCCAATTCACATTCCAAGTAATATTCGGCATGCTAATTACATTGCCGGTTGCCAAATTGCATTATCTCTTATAGTTTCCGAGATATGGACTATCGATAATTTACACCTTAGGCTCTGCTTCTAACTTGGGCCCAAATTGTAAAATGGTCTTATCTATTGGCGATTTCGTTCCAATTCACATTCCAAGTAATATTCGGCATGCTAATTACATTGCCGGTTGCCAAATTGCATTATCTCTTGTAGTTTCCGAGATATGGACTATCGATAATTTACACCTTAGGCTCTGCTTCTAACTTGGGCCCAAATTGTAAAATCGTCTTATCTATTGGCGATTTCGTTCCAATTCACATTCCAATTAATATTCGGCATGCTAATTACATTGCCGGTTGCCAAATTGTTTTATCTCTTATAGTTTCCGAGATATGGACTATCGATAATTTACACCTTAGGCTCTGCTTCTAACTTAGGCCCAAATTGTAAAATGGTCGTATCTATTGGCGATTTCGTTCCAATTCACATTCCAAGTAATATTCGGCATGCTAATTACATTGCCGGTTGCCAAATTGAATTATCTCTTATAGTTTCCGAGATATGGACTATCGATAATTTACACCTTAGGCTCTGCTTCTAACTTGGGCCCAAATTGTAAAATGGTCTTATCTATTGGCGATTTCGTTCCAATTCACATTCCAAGTAGTATTCGGCATGCTAATTACATTGCCGGTTGCCAAATTGCATTATCTCTTATAATTTCCGAGATATGGACTATCGATAATTTACACCTTAGGCTCTGCTTCCAACTTGGGCCCAAATAGTAAAATGGTCTTATCTATTGGCGATTGCGTTCCAATTCACATTCCAAGTAATACTCGGCATGCTAATTACATTGCCGGTTGCCAAATTGCATTATCTCTTATAGTTTCCGAGATATGGACTATCGATAATTTACACCTTAGGCTCTGCTTCTAACTTGGGCCCAAATTGTAAAATGGTCTTATCTATTGGCGATTTCGTCCCAATTCACATTCCAAGCAATATTCGGCATGCTAATTACATTGCCGGTTGCGAAATTGCATTATCTCTTATAGTTTCCGAGATATGGACTATCGATAATTTACACCTTAGGCTCTGCTTCTAACTTGGGCCCAAATTGTAAAATGGTCTTATCTATTGGCGATTTCATTCCAATTCATATTCCAAGTAATATTCGGCATGCTAATTACATTGCCGGTTGGAAAATTGCATTATCTCTTATAGTTTCCGAGATATGGACTATCGATAATTTACACCTTAGGCTCTGCTTCTAACTTGGGCCCAAATTGTAAAATGGTCTTATCTATTGGCGATTTCATTCCAATTCACATTCCAAGTAATATTCGGCATGCTAATTACATTGCCGGTTGCCAAATTGCATTATCTCTTGTAGTTTCCGAGATATGGACTATCAATAATTTACACCTTAGACTCTGCTTCTAACTTGGGCCCAAATTGTAAAATCGCCTTATCTATTGGCGATTTCGTTCCAATTCACATTCCAAGTAATATTCGGCATGCTAATTACATTGCCGGTTGCCAAATTGCATTATCTCTTATAGTTTCCGAGATATGGACTATCGATAATTTACACCTTAGGCTCTGCTTCTAACTTGGGCCCAAATTGTAAAATGGTCTTATCTATTGGCGATTTCGTTCCAATTCACAGTCCAAGTAATATCCGGCATGCTAATTACATTGCCGGTTGCCAAATTGAATTATCTCTTATAGTTTCCGAGATATGGACTATCGATAATTTACACCTTAGGCTCTGCTTCTAACTTGGGCTCAAATTGTAAAATGGTCTTACCTATTGGCGATTTCGTTCCAATTCACATTCCAAGTAATATTCGGCATGCTAATTACATTGCCGGTTGCCAAATTGCATTATCTCTTATAGTTTCCGAGATATGGACTATCGTTAATTTACACCTTTGGCTCTGCTTCTAACTTGGGCTCAAATTGTAAAATGGTCTTACCTATTGGCGATTTCGTTCCAATTCACATTCCAAGTAATATTCGGCATGCTAATTACATTGCCGGTTGCCAAATTGCATTATCTCTTATAGTTTCCGAGATATGGACTATCGTTAATTTACACCTTTGGCTCTGCTTCTAACTTGGGCCCAAATTGTAAAATGGTCTTATCTATTGCCGATTTCGTTCCAATTCATATTCCAAGTAATATTCGGCATGCTAATTACATTGCCGGTTGCCAAATTGCATTATCTCTTATAGTTTCCGAGATATGAACTATCGATAATTTACACCTTAGGCTCTGCTTCTAACTTGGGCCCAAATTGTAGAATGGTCTTATCTATTGGCGATTTCGTTCCAATTCACATTCCAAGTAATATTCGGCATGCTAATTACATTGCCGGTTGCCAAATTGCATTATCTCTTATAGTTTCCGAGATATGGACTATCGATAATTTACACCTTAGTCTCTGCTTCTAACTTGGGCCCAAATTGTAAAATGGTCTTATCTATTGGCGATTTCGTTCCAATTCACATTCCAAGTTATATTCGGCATGCTAATTACATTGCCGGTTGCCAAATTGCATTATCTCTTATAGTTTCCGAGATATGGACTATCGATAATTTACACCTTAGGCTCTGCTTCTAACTTGGGCCCAAATTGTAAAATCGTCTTATCTATTGGCGATTTCGTTCCAATTCACATTTCAAGTAATATTCGGCATGCTAATTACATTGCCGGTTGCCAAATTGCATTATCTCTTATAGTTTCCGAGATATGGACTATCGATAATTTACACTTTAGGCTCTGCTTCTAACTTGGGCCCAAATTGTAAAATGGCCTTATCTATTGGCGATTTCGTTCCAATTCACATTCCAAGTAATATTCGGCATGCTTCTAACTTGGGCCCAAATTGTAAAATGGTCTTATCTATTGGCGATTTCGTTCCAATTCACATTCCAAGTAGTATTCGGCATGCTAATTACATTGCCGGTTGCCAAATTGCATTATCTCTTATAGTTTCCGAGATATGGACTATCGATAATTTACACCTTAGGCTTTGCTTCTAACTTGGGCCCAAATTGTAAAATGGTCTTATCTATTGGCGATTTCGTTCCAATTCACATTCCAAGTAATATTCGGCATGCTAATTACATTGCCAGTTGCCAAATTGCATTATCTCTTATAGTTTCCGAGATATGGACTATGGATAATTTACACCTTAGGCTCTGCTTCTAACTTGGGCCCAAATTGTAAAATGGTCTTATCTATTGGCGATTTCGTTCCAATTCACATTCCAAGTAATATTCGGCATGCTAATTACATTGCCGGTTGCCAAATTGCATTATCTCTTATAGTTTCCGAGATATGGACTATCGATAATTTACACCTTAGGCTCTGCTTCTAACTTGGGCCCAAATTGTAAAATGGTCTTATCTATTGGCGATTTCGTTCCAATTCACATTCCAAGTAATACTCGGCATGCTGATTACATTGCCGGTTGCCAAATTGCATTATCTCTTATAGTTTCAGAGATATGGACTATCGATAATTTACACCTTATGCTCTGCTTCTAACTTGGGCCCAAATTGTAAAATGGTCTTATCTATTGGCGATTTCGTTCCAATTCACATTCCAAGTAATATTCGGCATGCTAATTACATTGCCGGTTGCCAAATAGCATTATCTCTTATAGTTTCCGAGATATGGACTATCGATAATTTACACCTTAGACTCTGCTTCTAACTTGGGCCCAAATTGTAAAATCGCCTTATCTATTGGCGATTTCGTTCCAATTCACATTCCAAGTAATATTCGGCATGCTAATTACATTACCGGTTGCCAAATTGCATTATCTCTTATAGTTTCGGAGATATGGACTATCGATAATTTACACCTTAGGCTCTGCTTCTAACTTGGGCCCAAATTGTAAAATGGTCTTATCTATTGGCGATTTCGTTCCAATTCACAGTCCAAGTAATATCCGGCATGCTAATTACATTGCCGGTTGCCAAATTGAATTATCTCTTATAGTTTCCGAGATATGGACTATCGATAATTTACACCTTAGGCTCTGCTTCTAACTTGGGCCCAAATTGTAAAATGGTCTTACCTATTGGCGATTTCGTTCCAATTCACATTCCAAGTAATATTCGGCATGCTAATTACATTGCCGGTTGCCAAATTGCATTATCTCTTATAGTTTCCGAGATATGGACTATCGATAATTTACACCTTAGGCTCTGCTTCTAACTTGGGCCCAAATTGTAAAATGGTCTTATCTATTGGCGATTTCGTTCCAATTCACATTCCAAGTACTATACGGCATGCTAATTACATTGCCAGTTGCCAAATTGCATTATCTTTTATAGTTTCCGAGATATGGACTATGGATAATTTACACCTTAGGCTCTGCTTCTAACTTGGGCCCAAATTGTAAAATGGTCTTATCTGTTGCCGATTTCGTTCCAATTCACATTCCAAGTAATATTCGGCATGCTAATTACATTGCCGGTTGCCAAATTGCATTATCTCTTATAGTTTCCGAGATATGGACTATCGATAATTTACACCTTAGGCTCTGCTTCTAACTTGGGCCCAAATTGTAAAATGGTCTTATCTATTGGCGATTTCGTTCCAATTCACATTCCAGGTAATATTCGGCATGTTAATTAAATTGCCGGTTGCCAAATTGCATTATCTCTTATAGTTTCCGAGATATGGACTATCGATAATTTACACCTTAGACTCTGCTTCTAACTTGGGCCCAAACTGTAAAATGGTCTTATCTATTGGCGATTTCGTTCCAATTCACATTCCAAGTAGTATTCGGCATGCTAATTACATTGCCGGTTGCCAAATTGCATTATCTCTTATAGTTTCCGAGATATGGACTATGGATAATTTACACCTTAGGCTCTGCTTCTAACTTGGGCCCAAATTGTAAAATGGTCTTATCTATTGCCGATTTCGTTCCAATTCACATTCCAAGTAATATTCGGCATGCTAATTACATTGCCGGTTGCCAAATTGCATTATCTCTTATAGTTTCCGAGATATGGACTATCGATAATTTACACCTTAGGCTCTGCTTCTAACTTGTACCCAAATTGTAAAATGGTCTTATCTATTGACGATTTCGTTCCAATTCACATTCCAAGTAATATTCGGCATGCTAATTACATTGCCGGTTGCCAAATTGCATTATCTCTTATAGTTTCCGAGATATGGACTATCGATAATTTACACCTTAGGCTCTGCTTCTAACTTGGGCCCAAATTGTAAAATGGTCTTATCTATTGGCGATTTCGTTCCAATTCACATTCCAAGTAATATTCGGCATGCTAATTACATTGCCGGTTGCCAAATTGAATTATCTCCTATAGTTTCCGAGATATGGACTATCGATAATTTACACCTTAGGCTCTGCTTCTAACTTGGGCCCAAATTGTAAAATGGTCTTACCTATTGGCGATTTCGTTCCAATTCACATTCCAAGTAATATTCGGCATGCTAATTTCATTGCCGGTGGCCAAGTTGCATTATCTCTTATAGTTTCCGAGATATGGACTATCGATAATTTACACCTTAGGCTCTGCTTCTAACTTGGGCCCAAATTGTAAAATGGTCTTATCTATTGGCGATTTCGTTCCAATTCACATTCCAAGTAATATTCGGCATGCTAATTACATTGCCGGTGGCCAAGTTGCATTATCTCTTATAGTTTCCGAGATATGGACTATCGATTATTTTTAACCTTAGGCTCTGCTTCTAACTTGGGCCCAAACTGTAAAATGGTCTTATCTATTGGCTATTTCGTTCCAATTCACATTCCAAGTAGTATTCGGCATGCTAATTACATTGCCGGTTGCCAAATTGCATTATCTCTTATAGTTTCCGAGATATGGACTATCGATAATTTACACCTTAGGCTCTGCTTCTAACTTGGGCCCAAATTGTAAAATGGTCTTATCTATTGGCGATTTCGTTCCAATTCACATTCCAAGTAATATTCGGCATGCTAATTACATTGCCAGTTGCCAAACTGCATTATCTTTTATAGTTTCCGAGATATGGACTATGGATAATTTACACCTTAGGCTCTGCTTCTAACTTGGGCCCAAATTGTAAAATGGTCTTATCTGTTGCCGATTTCGTTCCAATTCACATTCCAAGTAATATTCGGCATGCTAATTACATTGCCGGTTGCCAAATTGCATTATCTCTTATAGTTTCCGAGATATGGACTATCGATAATTTACACCTTAGGCTCTGCTTCTAACTTGGGCCCAAATTGTAAAATGGTCTTATCTATTGGCGATTTCGTTCCAATTCACATTCCAGGTAATATTCGGCATGTTAATTAAATTGCCGGTTGCCAAATTGCATTATCTCTTATAGTTTCCGAGATATGGACTATCGATAATTTACACCTTAGACTCTGCTTCTAACTTGGGCCCAAACTGTAAAATGGTCTTATCTATTGGCGATTTCGTTCCAATTCACATTCCAAGTAGTATTCGGCATGCTAATTACATTGCCGGTTGCCAAATTGCATTATCTCTTATAGTTTCCGAGATATGGACTATGGATAATTTACACCTTAGGCTCTGCTTCTAACTTGGGCCCAAATTGTAAAATGGTCTTATCTATTGCCGATTTCGTTCCAATTCACATTCCAAGTAATATTCGGCATGCTAATTACATTGCCGGTTGCCAAATTGCATTATCTCTTATAGTTTCCGAGATATGGACTATCGATAATTTACACCTTAGGCTCTGCTTCTAACTTGGGCCCAAATTGTAAAATGGTCTTATCTATTGGCGATTTCGTCCCAATTCACATTCCAAGTAATATTCGGCATGCTAATTACATTGCCGGTTGCCAAATTGCATTATCTCTTATAGTTTCCGAGATATGGACTATCGATAATTTACACCTTAGGCTCTGCTTCTAACTTGGGCCCAAATTGTAAAATGGTCTTATCTATTGGCGATTTCGTTCCAATTCACATTCCAAGTAATATTCGGCATGCTAATTACATTGCCGGTTGCCAAATTGAATTATCTCCTATAGTTTCCGAGATATGGACTATCGATAATTTACACCTTAGGCTCTGCTTCTAACTTGGGCCCAAATTGTAAAATGGTCTTACCTATTGGCGATTTCGTTCCAATTCACATTCCAAGTAATATTCGGCATGCTAATTTCATTGCCGGTGGCCAAGTTGCATTATCTCTTATAGTTTCCGAGATATGGACTATCGATAATTTACTCCTTAGGCTCTGCTTCTAACTTGGGCCCAAATTGTAAAATGGTCTTATCTATTGGCGATTTCGTTCCAATTCACATTCCAAGTAATATTCGGCATGCTAATTACATTGCCGGTTCCCAAATTGCATTATCTCTTATAGTTTCCGAGATATGGACTATCGATTATTTTTAACCTTAGGCTCTGCTTCTAACTTGGGCCCAAACTGTAAAATGGTCTTATCTATTGGCGATTTCGTTCCAATTCACATTCCAAGTAGTATTCGGCATGCTAATTACATTGCCGGTTGCCAAATTGCATTATCTCTTATAGTTTCCGAGATATGGACTATCGATAATTTACACCTTAGGCTCTGCTTCTAACTTGGGCCCAAATTGTAAAATGGTCTTATCTATTGGCGATTTCGTTCCAATTCACATTCCAAGTAATATTCGGAATGCTAATTACATTGCCAGTTGCCAAATTGCATTATCTTTTATAGTTTCCGAGATATGGACTATGGATAATTTACACCTTAGGCTCTGCTTCTAACTTGGGCCCAAATTGTAAAATGGTCTTATCTGTTGCCGATTTCGTTCCAATTCACATTCCAAGTAATATTCGGCATGCTAATTACATTGCCGGTTGCCAAATTGCATTATCTCTTATAGTTTCCGAGATATGGACTATCGATAATTTACACCTTAGGCTCTGCTTCTAACTTGGGCCCAAATTGTAAAATGGTCTTATCTATTGGCGATTTCGTTCCAATTCACATTCCAGGTAATATTCGGCATGTTAATTAAATTGCCGGTTGCCAAATTGCATTATCTCTTATAGTTTCCGAGATATGGACTATCGATAATTTACACCTTAGACTCTGCTTCTAACTTGGGCCCAAATTGTAAAATGGTCTTATCTAATGGCGATTTCGTTCCAATTCACATTCCAAGTATTATTCGGCATGCTAATTACATTGCCGGTGGCCAAATTGCATTATCTCTTATAGTTTCCGAGATATGGACTATCGATAATTTACACCTTAGGCTCAGCTTCTAACTTGGGCCCAAATTGTAAAATGGTCTTATCTATTGCCGATTTCGTTCCAATTCACATTCCAAGTAATATTCGGCATGCTAATTACATTGCCGGTTCCGAAATTGCATTATCTCTTATAGTTTCCGAGATATGGACTATCGATTATTTTTAACCTTAGGCTCTGCTTCTAACTTGGGCCCAAACTGTAAAATGGTCTTATCTATTGGCGATTTCGTTCCAATTCACATTCCAAGTAGTATTCGGCATGCTAATTACATTGCCGGTTGCCAAATTGCATTATCTCTTATAGTTTCCGAGATATGGACTATGGATAATTTACACCTTAGGCTCTGCTTCTAACTTGGGCCCAAATTGTAAAATGGTCTTATCTATTGCCGATTTCGTTCCAATTCACATTCCAAGTAATATTCGGCATGCTAATTACATTGCCGGTTGCCAAATTGCATTATCTCTTATAGTTTCCGAGATATGGACTATCGATAATTTACACCTTAGGCTCTGCTTCTAACTTGGGCCCAAATTGTAAAATGGTCTTATCTATTGGCGATTTCATTCCAATTCACATTCCAAGTAATATTCGGCATGCTAATTACATTGCCGGTTGCCAAATTGCATTATCTCTTATAGTTTCCGAGATATGGACTATCGATAATTTACACCTTAGGCTCTGCTTCTAACTTGGGCCCAAATTGTAAAATGGTCTTATCTATTGGCGATTTCGTTCCAATTCACATTCCAAGTAATATTCGGCATGCTAATTACATTGCCGGTTGCCAAATTGCATTATCTCTTGTAGTTTCCGAGATATGGACTATCGATAATTTACACCTTAGGCTCTGCTTCTAACTTGGGCCCAAATTGTAAAATCGTCTTATCTATTGGCGATTTCGTTCCAATTCACATTCCAATTAATATTCGGCATGCTAATTACATTGCCGGTTGCCAAATTGTATTATCTCTTATAGTTTCCGAGATATGGACTATCGATAATTTACACCTTAGGCTCTGCTTCTAACTTAGGCCCAAATTGTAAAATGGTCGTATCTATTGGCGATTTCGTTCCAATTCACATTCCAAGTAATATTCGGCATGCTAATTACATTGCCGGTTGCCAAATTGAATTATCTCTTATAGTTTCCGAGATATGGACTATCGATAATTTACACCTTAGGCTCTGCTTCTAACTTGGGCCCAAATTGTAAAATGGTCTTATCTATTGGCGATTTCGTTCCAATTCACATTCCAAGTAGTATTCGGCATGCTAATTACATTGCCGGTTGCCAAATTGCATTATCTCTTATAATTTCCGAGATATGGACTATCGATAATTTACACCTTAGGCTCTGCTTCCAACTTGGGCCCAAATAGTAAAATGGTCTTATCTATTGGCGATTGCGTTCCAATTCACATTCCAAGTAATACTCGGCATGCTAATTACATTGCCGGTTGCCAAATTGCATTATCTCTTATAGTTTCCGAGATATGGACTATCCATAATTTACACCTTAGGCTCTGCTTCTAACTTGGGCCCAAATTGTAAAATGGTCTTATCTATTGGCGATTTCGTCCCAATTCACATTCCAAGCAATATTCGGCATGCTAATTACATTGCCGGTTGCGAAATTGCATTATCTCTTATAGTTTCCGAGATATGGACTATCGATAATTTACACCTTAGGCTCTGCTTCTAACTTGGGCCCAAATTGTAAAATGGTCTTATCTATTGGCGATTTCATTCCAATTCATATTCCAAGTAATATTCGGCATGCTAATTACATTGCCGGTTGGAAAATTGCATTATCTCTTATAGTTTCCGAGATATGGACTATCGATAATTTACACCTTAGGCTCTGCTTCTAACTTGGGCCCAAATTGTAAAATGGTCTTATCTATTGGCGATTTCGTTCCAATTCACATTCCAAGTAATATTCGGCATGCTAATTACATTGCCGGTTGCCAAATTGCATTATCTCTTGTAGTTTCCGAGATATGGACTATCGATAATTTACACCTTAGGCTCTGCTTCTAACTTGGGCCCAAATTGTAAAATCGCCTTATCTATTGGCGATTTCGTTCCAATTCACATTCCAAGTAATATTCGGCATGCTAATTACATTGCCGGTTGCCAAATTGCATTATCTCTTATAGTTTCCGAGATATGGACTATCGATAATTTACACCTTAGGCTCTGCTTCTAACTTGGGCCCAAATTGTAAAATGGTCTTATCTATTGGCGATTTCGTTCCAATTCACATTCCAAGTAATATTCGGCATGCTAATTACATTGCCGGTTGCCAAATTGCATTATCTCTTGTAGTTTCCGAGATATGGACTATCGATAATTTACACCTTAGGCTCTGCTTCTAACTTGGGCCCAAATTGTAAAATCGCCTTATCTATTGGCGATTTCGTTCCAATTCACATTCCAAGTAATATTCGGCATGCTAATTACATTGCCGGTTGCCAAATTGCATTATCTCTTATAGTTTCCGAGATATGGACTATCGATAATTTACACCTTAGGCTCTGCTTCTAACTTGGGCCCAAATTGTAAAATGGTCTTATCTATTGGCGATTTCGTTCCAATTCACATTCCAAGTAATATTCGGCATGCTAATTACATTGCCGGTTGCCAATTGCATTATCTCTTGTAGTTTCCGAGATATGGACTATCGATAATTTACACCTTAGGCTCTGCTTCTAACTTGGGCCCAAATTGTAAAATCGCCTTATCTATTGGCGATTTCGTTCCAATTCACATTCCAAGTAATATTCGGCATGCTAATTACATTGCCGGTTGCCAAATTGCATTATCTCTTATAGTTTCCGAGATATGGACTATCGATAATTTACACCTTAGGCTCTGCTTCTAACTTGGGCCCAAATTGTAAAATGGTCTTATCTATTGGCGATTTCGTTCCAATTCACATTCCAAGTAATATTCGGCATGCTAATTACATTGCCGGTTGCCAATTGCATTATCTCTTGTAGTTTCCGAGATATGGACTATCGATAATTTACACCTTAGGCTCTGCTTCTAACTTGGGCCCAAATTGTAAAATCGCCTTATCTATTGGCGATTTCGTTCCAATTCACATTCCAAGTAATATTCGGCATGCTAATTACATTGCCGGTTGCCAAATTGCATTATCTCTTGTAGTTTCCGAGATATGGACTATCGATAATTTACACCTTAGACTCTGCTTCTAACTTGGGCCCAAATTGTAAAATCGCCTTATCTATTGGCGATTTCGTTCCAATTCACATTCCAAGTAATATTCGGCATGCTAATTACATTGCCGGTTGCCAAATTGCATTATCTCTTATAGTTTCCGAGATATGGACTATCGATAATTTACACCTTAGGCTCTGCTTCTAACTTGGGCCCAAATTGTAAAATGGTCTTATCTATTGGCGATTTCGTTCCAATTCACAGTCCAAGTAATATCCGGCATGCTAATTACATTGCCGGTTGCCAAATTGAATTATCTCTTATAGTTTCCGAGATATGGACTATCGATAATTTACACCTTAGGCTCTGCTTCTAACTTGGGCTCAAATTGTAAAATGGTCTTACCTATTGGCGATTTCGTTCCAATTCACATTCCAAGTAATATTCGGCATGCTAATTACATTGCCGGTTGCCAAATTGCATTATCTCTTATAGTTTCCGAGATATGGACTATCGTTAATTTACACCTTTGGCTCTGCTTCTAACTTGGGCTCAAATTGTAAAATGGTCTTACCTATTGGCGATTTCGTTCCAATTCACATTCCAAGTAATATTCGGCATGCTAATTACATTGCCGGTTGCCAAATTGCATTATCTCTTATAGTTTCCGAGATATGGACTATCGTTAATTTACACCTTTGGCTCTGCTTCTAACTTGGGCCCAAATTGTAAAATGGTCTTATCTATTGCCGATTTCGTTCCAATTCATATTCCAAGTAATATTCGGCATGCTAATTACATTGCCGGTTGCCAAATTGCATTATCTCTTATAGTTTCCGAGATATGGACTATCGATAATTTACACCTTAGGCTCTGCTTCTAACTTGGGCCCAAATTGTAAAATGGTCTTATCTATTGCCGATTTCGTTCCAATTCACATTCCAAGTAATATTCGGCATGCTAATTACATTGCCGGTTGCCAAATTGCATTATCTCTTATAGTTTCCGAGATATGGACTATCGATAATTTACACCTTAGGCTCTGCTTCTAACTTGGGCCCAAATTGTAAAATGGTCTTATCTATTGGCGATTTCATTCCAATTCACATTCCAAGTAATATTCGGCATGCTAATTACATTGCCGGTTGCCAAATTGCATTATCTCTTATAGTTTCCGAGATATGGACTATCGATAATTTACACCTTAGGCTCTGCTTCTAACTTGGGCCCAAATTGTAAAATGGTCTTATCTATTGGCGATTTCGTTCCAATTCACATTCCAAGTAATATTCGGCATGCTAATTACATTGCCGGTTGCCAAATTGCATTATCTCTTGTAGTTTCCGAGATATGGACTATCGATAATTTACACCTTAGGCTCTGCTTCTAACTTGGGCCCAAATTGTAAAATCGTCTTATCTATTGGCGATTTCGTTCCAATTCACATTCCAATTAATATTCGGCATGCTAATTACATTGCCGGTTGCCAAATTGTATTATCTCTTATAGTTTCCGAGATATGGACTATCGATAATTTACACCTTAGGCTCTGCTTCTAACTTAGGCCCAAATTGTAAAATGGTCGTATCTATTGGCGATTTCGTTCCAATTCACATTCCAAGTAATATTCGGCATGCTAATTACATTGCCGGTTGCCAAATTGAATTATCTCTTATAGTTTCCGAGATATGGACTATCGATAATTTACACCTTAGGCTCTGCTTCTAACTTGGGCCCAAATTGTAAAATGGTCTTATCTATTGGCGATTTCGTTCCAATTCACATTCCAAGTAGTATTCGGCATGCTAATTACATTGCCGGTTGCCAAATTGCATTATCTCTTATAATTTCCGAGATATGGACTATCGATAATTTACACCTTAGGCTCTGCTTCCAACTTGGGCCCAAATAGTAAAATGGTCTTATCTATTGGCGATTGCGTTCCAATTCACATTCCAAGTAATACTCGGCATGCTAATTACATTGCCGGTTGCCAAATTGCATTATCTCTTATAGTTTCCGAGATATGGACTATCGATAATTTACACCTTAGGCTCTGCTTCTAACTTGGGCCCAAATTGTAAAATGGTCTTATCTATTGGCGATTTCGTCCCAATTCACATTCCAAGCAATATTCGGCATGCTAATTACATTGCCGGTTGCGAAATTGCATTATCTCTTATAGTTTCCGAGATATGGACTATCGATAATTTACACCTTAGGCTCTGCTTCTAACTTGGGCCCAAATTGTAAAATGGTCTTATCTATTGGCGATTTCATTCCAATTCATATTCCAAGTAATATTCGGCATGCTAATTACATTGCCGGTTGGAAAATTGCATTATCTCTTATAGTTTCCGAGATATGGACTATCGATAATTTACACCTTAGGCTCTGCTTCTAACTTGGGCCCAAATTGTAAAATGGTCTTATCTATTGGCGATTTCGTTCCAATTCACATTCCAAGTAATATTCGGCATGCTAATTACATTGCCGGTTGCCAAATTGCATTATCTCTTGTAGTTTCCGAGATATGGACTATCAATAATTTACACCTTAGACTCTGCTTCTAACTTGGGCCCAAATTGTAAAATCGCCTTATCTATTGGCGATTTCGTTCCAATTCACATTCCAAGTAATATTCGGCATGCTAATTACATTGCCGGTTGCCAAATTGCATTATCTCTTATAGTTTCCGAGATATGGACTATCGATAATTTACACCTTAGGCTCTGCTTCTAACTTGGGCCCAAATTGTAAAATGGTCTTATCTATTGGCGATTTCGTTCCAATTCACAGTCCAAGTAATATCCGGCATGCTAATTACATTGCCGGTTGCCAAATTGAATTATCTCTTATAGTTTCCGAGATATGGACTATCGATAATTTACACCTTAGGCTCTGCTTCTAACTTGGGCTCAAATTGTAAAATGGTCTTACCTATTGGCGATTTCGTTCCAATTCACATTCCAAGTAATATTCGGCATGCTAATTACATTGCCGGTTGCCAAATTGCATTATCTCTTATAGTTTCCGAGATATGGACTATCGTTAATTTACACCTTTGGCTCTGCTTCTAACTTGGGCTCAAATTGTAAAATGGTCTTACCTATTGGCGATTTCGTTCCAATTCACATTCCAAGTAATATTCGGCATGCTAATTACATTGCCGGTTGCCAAATTGCATTATCTCTTATAGTTTCCGAGATATGGACTATCGTTAATTTACACCTTTGGCTCTGCTTCTAACTTGGGCCCAAATTGTAAAATGGTCTTATCTATTGCCGATTTCGTTCCAATTCATATTCCAAGTAATATTCGGCATGCTAATTACATTGCCGGTTGCCAAATTGCGTTATCTCTTATAGTTTCCGAGATATGGACTATCGATAATTTACACCTTAGGCTCTGCTTCTAACTTGGGCCCAAATTGTAAAATGGTCTTATCTATTGGCGATTTCGTTCCAATTCACATTCCAAGTAATATTCGGCATGCTAATTACATTGCCGGTTGCCAAATTGCATTATCTCTTATAGTTTCCGAGATATGGACTATCGATAATTTACACCTTAGTCTCTGCTTCTAACTTGGGCCCAAATTGTAAAATGGTCTTATCTATTGGCGATTTCGTTCCAATTCACATTCCAAGTTATATTCGGCATGCTAATTACATTGCCGGTTGCCAAATTGCATTATCTCTTATAGTTTCCGAGATATGGACTATCGATAATTTACACCTTAGGCTCTGCTTCTAACTTGGGCCCAAATTGTAAAATCGTCTTATCTATTGGCGATTTCGTTCCAATTCACATTTCAAGTAATATTCGGCATGCTAATTACATTGCCGGTTGCCAAATTGCATTATCTCTTATAGTTTCCGAGATATGGACTATCGATAATTTACACTTTAGGCTCTGCTTCTAACTTGGGCCCAAATTGTAAAATGGCCTTATCTATTGGCGATTTCGTTCCAATTCACATTCCAAGTAATATTCGGCATGCTAATACACCTTAGGCTCTGCTTCTAACTTGGGCCCAAATTGTAAAATGGTCTTATCTATTGGCGATTTCGTTCCAATTCACATTCCAAGTAGTATTCGGCATGCTAATTACATTGCCGGTTGCCAAATTGCATTATCTCTTATAGTTTCCGAGATATGGACTATCGATAATTTACACCTTAGGCTCTGCTTCTAACTTGGGCCCAAATTGTAAAATGGTCTTATCTATTGGCGATTTCGTTCCAATTCACATTCCAAGTAATATTCGGCATGCTAATTACATTGCCAGTTGCCAAATTGCATTATCTCTTATAGTTTCCGAGATATGGACTATGGATAATTTACACCTTAGGCTCTGCTTCTAACTTGGGCCCAAATTGTAAAATGGTCTTATCTATTGGCGATTTCGTTCCAATTCACATTCCAAGTAATATTCGGCATGCTAATTACATTGCCGGTTGCCAAATTGCATTATCTCTTATAGTTTCCGAGATATGGACTATCGATAATTTACACCTTAGGCTCTGCTTCTAACTTGGGCCCAAATTGTAAAATGGTCTTATCTATTGGCGATTTCGTTCCAATTCACATTCCAAGTAATACTCGGCATGCTGATTACATTGCCGGTTGCCAAATTGCATTATCTCTTATAGTTTCAGAGATATGGACTATCGATAATTTACACCTTATGCTCTGCTTCTAACTTGGGCCCAAATTGTAAAATGGTCTTATCTATTGGCGATTTCGTTCCAATTCACATTCCAAGTAATATTCGGCATGCTAATTACATTGCCGGTTGCCAAATAGCATTATCTCTTATAGTTTCCGAGATATGGACTATCGATAATTTACACCTTAGACTCTGCTTCTAACTTGGGCCCAAATTGTAAAATCGCCTTATCTATTGGCGATTTCGTTCCAATTCACATTCCAAGTAATATTCGGCATGCTAATTACATTACCGGTTGCCAAATTGCATTATCTCTTATAGTTTCGGAGATATGGACTATCGATAATTTACACCTTAGGCTCTGCTTCTAACTTGGGCCCAAATTGTAAAATGGTCTTATCTATTGGCGATTTCGTTCCAATTCACAGTCCAAGTAATATCCGGCATGCTAATTACATTGCTGGTTGCCAAATTGAATTATCTCTTGTAGTTTCCGAGATATGGACTATCGATAATTTACAAATTAGGCTCTGCTTCTAACTTGGGCCCAAATTGTAAAATGGTCTTACCTATTGGCGATTTCGTTCCAATTCACATTCCAAGTAATATTCGGCATGCTAATTACATTGCCGGTTGCCAAATTGCATTATCTCTTATAGTTTCCGAGATATGGACTATCGTTAATTTACACCTTTGGCTCTGCTTCTAACTTGGGCCCAAATTGTAAAATGGTCTTATCTATTGCCGATTTCGTTCCAATTCACATTCCAAGTAATATTCGGCATGCTAATTACATTGCCGGTTGCCAAATTGCATTATCTCTTATAGTTTCCGAGATATGGACTATCGATTATTTACATCTTAGGCTCTGCTTCTAACTTGGGCCCAAATAGTAAAATGGTCTTATCTATTGGCGATTTCGTTCCAATTCACATTCCAAGTAATATTCGGCATGCTAATTACATTGCCGGTTGCCAAATTGCATTATCTCTTATAGTTTCCGAGATATGGACTATCGATAATTTACACCTTAGGCTCTGCTTCTAACTTGGGCCCAAATTGTAAAATGGTCTTATCTATTGGCGATTTCGTCCCAATTCACATTCCAAGTAATATTCGGCATGCTAATTACATTGCCGGTTGCGAAATTGCATTATCTCTTATTGTTTCCGGGATATGGACTATCGATAATTTACACCTTAGGCTCTGCTTCTAACTTGGGCCCAAATTGTAAAATGGTCTTATCTATTGGCGATTTCATTCCAATTCACATTCCAAGTAATATTCGGCATGCTAATTACATTGCCGTTTGGAAAATTGCATTATCTCTTATAGTTTCCGAGATATGGACTATCGATAATTTACACCTTAGGCTCTGCTTCTAACTTGGGCCCAAATTGTAAAATGGTCTTATCTATTGGCGATTTCGTTCCAATTCACATTCCAAGTAATATTCGGCATGCTAATTACATTGCCGGTTGCCAAATTGCATTATCTCTTGTAGTTTCCGAGATATGGACTATCGATAATTTACACCTTAGGCTCTGCTTCTAACTTGGGCCCAAATTGTAAAATCGCCTTATCTATTGGCGATTTCGTTCCAATTCACATTCCAAGTAATATTCGGCATGCTAATTACATTGCCGGTTGCCAAATTGCATTATCTCTTATAGTTTCCGAGATATCGACTATCGATAATTTACACCTTAGGCTCTGCTTCTAACTTGGGCCCAAATTGTAAAATGGTCTTATCTATTGGCGATTTCGTTCCAATTCACAGTCCAAGTAATATCCGGCATGCTAATTACATTGCCGGTTGCCAAATTGAATTATCTCTTATAGTTTCCGAGATATGGACTATCGATAATTTACACCTTAGGCTCTGCTTCTAACTTGGGCTCAAATTGTAAAATGGTCTTACCTATTGGCGATTTCGTTCCAATTCACATTCCAAGTAATATTCGGCATGCTAATTACATTGCCGGTTGCCAAATTGCATTATCTCTTATAGTTTCCGAGATATGGACTATCGATTATTTACATCTTAGGCTCTGCTTCTAACTTGGGCCCAAATAGTAAAATGGTCTTATCTATTGGCGATTTCGTTCCAATTCACATTCCAAGTAATATTCGGCATGCTAATTACATTGCCGGTTGCCAAATTGCATTATCTCTTATAGTTTCCGAGATATGGACTATCGATAATTTACACCTTAGGCTCTGCTTCTAACTTGGGCCCAAATTGTAAAATGGTCTTATCTATTGGCGATTTCGTCCCAATTCACATTCCAAGTAATATTCGGCATGCTAATTACATTGCCGGTTGCGAAATTGCATTATCTCTTATTGTTTCCGAGATATGGACTATCGATAATTTACACCTTAGGCTCTGCTTCTAACTTGGGCCCCAAATTGTAAAATGGTCTTATCTATTGGCGATTTCATTCCAATTCACATTCCAAGTAATATTCGGCATGCTAATTACATTGCCGGTTGCCAAATTGCATTATCTCTTATAGTTTCCGAGATATGGACTATCGATAATTTACACCTTAGGCTCTGCTTCTAACTTGGGCCCAAATTGTAAAATGGTCTTATCTATTGGCGATTTCATTCCAATTCATATTCCAAGTAATATTCGGCATGCTAATTACATTGCCGGTTGGAAAATTGCATTATCTCTTATAGTTTCCGAGATATGGACTATCGATAATTTACACCTTAGGCTCTGCTTCTAACTTGGGCCCAAATTGTAAAATGGTCTTATCTATTGGCGATTTCGTTCCAATTCACATTCCAAGTAATATTCGGCATGCTAATTACATTGCCGGTTGCCAAATTGCATTATCTCTTGTAGTTTCCGAGATATGGACTATCGATAATTTACACCTTAGACTCTGCTTCTAACTAGGGCCCAAATTGTAAAATCGCCTTATCTATTGGCGATTTCGTTCCAATTCACATTCCAAGTAATATTCGGCATGCTAATTACATTGCCGGTTGCCAAATTGCATTATCTCTTATAGTTTCCGAGATATCGACTATCGATAATTTACACCTTAGGCTCTGCTTCTAACTTGGGCCCAAATTGTAAAATGGTCTTATCTATTGGCGATTTCGTTCCAATTCACAGTCCAAGTAATATCCGGCATGCTAATTACATTGCCGGTTGCCAAATTGAATTATCTCATATAGTTTCCGAGATATGGACTATCGATAATTTACACCTTAGGCTCTGTTTCTAACTTGGGCTCAAATTGTAAAATGGTCTTACCTATTGGCGATTTCGTTCCAATTCACATTCCAAGTAATATTCGGCATGCTAATTACATTGCCGGTTGCCAAATTGCATTATCTCTTATAGTTTCCGAGATATGGACTATCGTTAATTTACACCTTTGGCTCTGCTTCTAACTTGGGCCCAAATTGTAAAATGGTCTTATCTATTGCCGATTTCGTTCCAATTCACATTCCAAGTAATATTCGGCATGCTAATTACATTGCCGGTTGCCAAATTGCATTATCTCTTATAGTTTCCGAGATATGGACTATCGATTATTTACATCTTAGGCTCTGCTTCTAACTTGGGCCCAAATTGTAAAATGGTCTTATCTATTGGCGATTTCGTTCCAATTCACATTCCAAGTAATATTCGGCATGCTAATTACATTGCCGGTTGCCAAATTGCATTATCTCTTATAGTTTCCGAGATATGGACTATCGATAATTTACACCTTAGGCTCTGCTTCTAACTTGGGCCCAAATTGTAAAATGGTCTTATCTATTGGCGATTTCGTTCCAATTCACATTCCAAGTAATATTCGGCATGCTAATTACATTGCCGGTTGCCAAATTGCATTATCTCTTATAGTTTCCGAGATATGGACTATCGATAATTTACACCTTAGTCTCTGCTTCTAACTTGGGCCCAAATTGTAAAATGGTCTTATCTATTGGCGATTTCGTTCCAATTCACATTCCAAGTTATATTCGGCATGCTAATTACATTGCCGGTTGCCAAATTGCATTATCTCTTATAGTTTCCGAGATATGGACTATCGATAATTTACACCTTAGGCTCTGCTTCTAACTTGGGCCCAAATTGTAAAATCGTCTTATCTATTGGCGATTTCGTTCCAATTCACATTTCAAGTAATATTCGGCATGCTAATTACATTGCCGGTTGCCAAATTGCATTATCTCTTATAGTTTCCGAGATATGGACTATCGATAATTTACACCTTAGGCTCTGCTTCTAACTTGGGCCCAAATTGTAAAATGGCCTTATCTATTGGCGATTTCGTTCCAATTCACATTCCAAGTAATATTCGGCATGCTAATTACATTGCCGGTTGCCAAATTGAATTATCTCATATAGTTTCCGAGATATGGACTATCGATAATTTACACCTTAGGCTCTGCTTCTAACTTGGGCCCAAATTGTAAAATGGTCTTATCTATTGGCGATTTCGTTCCAATTCACATTCCAAGTAGTATTCGGCATGCTAATTACATTGCCGGTTGCCAAATTGCATTATCTCTTATAGTTTCCGAGATATGGACTATCGATAATTTACACCTTAGGCTCTGTTTCTAACTTGGGCCCAAATTGTAAAATGGTTTTATCTATTGGCGATTTCGTTCCAATTCACATTCCAAGTAATATTCGGCATGCTAATTACATTGCCAGTTGCCAAATTGCATTATCTCTTATAGTTTCCGAGATATGGACTATGGATAATTTACACCTTAGGCTCTGCTTCTAACTTGGGCCCAAATTGTAAAATGGTCTTATCTATTGGCGATTTCGTTCCAATTCACATTCCAAGTAATATTCGGCATGCTAATTACATTGCCGGTTGCCAAATTGCATTATCTCTTATAGTTTCCGAGATATGGACTATCGATAATTTACACCTTAGGCTCTGCTTCTAACTTGGGCCCAAATTGTAAAATGGTCTTATCTATTGGCGATTTCGTTCCAATTCACATTCCAAGTAATACTCGGCATGCTGATTACATTGCCGGTTGCCAAATTGCATTATCTCTTATAGTTTCAGAGATATGGACTATCGATAATTTACACCTTATGCTCTGCTTCTAACTTGGGCCCAAATTGTAAAATGGTCTTATCTATTGGCGATTTCGTTCCAATTCACATTCCAAGTAATATTCGGCATGCTAATTACATTGCCGGTTGCCAAATAGCATTATCTCTTATAGTTTCCGAGATATGGACTATCGATAATTTACACCTTAGACTCTGCTTCTAACTTGGGCCCAAATTGTAAAATCGCCTTATCTATTGGCGATTTCGTTCCAATTCACATTCCAAGTAATATTCGGCATGCTAATTACATTACCGGTTGCCAAATTGCATTATCTCTTATAGTTTCCGAGATATGGACTATCGATAATTTACACCTTAGGCTCTGCTTCTAACTTGGGCCCAAATTGTAAAATGGTCTTATCTATTGGCGATTTCGTTCCAATTCACAGTCCAAGTAATATCCGGCATGCTAATTACATTGCCGGTTGCCAAATTGAATTATCTCTTATAGTTTCCGAGATATGGACTATCGATAATTTACACCTTAGGCTCTGCTTCTAACTTGGGCCCAAATTGTAAAATGGTCTTACCTATTGGCGATTTCGTTCCAATTCACATTCCAAGTAATATTCGGCATGCTAATTACATTGCCGGTTGCCAAATTGCATTATCTCTTATAGTTTCCGAGATATGGACTATCGTTAATTTACACCTTTGGCTCTGCTTCTAACTTGGGCCCAAATTGTAAAATGGTCTTATCTATTGCCGATTTCGTTCCAATTCACATTCCAAGTAATATTCGGCATGCTAATTACATTGCCGGTTGCCAAATTGCATTATCTCTTATAGTTTCCGAGATATGGACTATCGATTATTTACATCTTAGGCTCTGCTTCTAACTTGGGCCCAAATTGTAAAATGGTCTTATCTATTGGCGATTTCGTTCCAATTCACATTCCAAGTAATATTCGGCATGCTAATTACATTGCCGGTTGCCAAATTGCATTATCTCTTATAGTTTCCGAGATATGGACTATCGATAATTTACACCTTAGGCTCTGCTTCTAACTTGGGCCCAAATTGTAAAATCGTCTTATCTATTGGCGATTTCGTTCCAATTCACATTCCAAGTAATATTCGGCATGCTAATTACATTGCCGGTTGCCAAATTGCATTATCTCTTATAGTTTCCGAGATATGGACTATCGATAATTTACACCTTAGGCTCTGCTTCTAACTTGGGCCCAAATTGTAAAATGGCCTTATCTATTGGCGATTTCGTTCCAATTCACATTCCAAGTAATATTCGGCATGCTAATTACATTGCCGGTTGCCAAATTGAATTATCTCATATAGTTTCCGAGATATGGACTATCGATAATTTACACCTTAGGCTCTGCTTCTAACTTGGGCCCAAATTGTAAAATGGTCTTATCTATTGGCGATTTCGTTCCAATTCACATTCCAAGTAGTATTCGGCATGCTAATTACATTGCCGGTTGCCAAATTGCATTATCTCTTATAGTTTCCGAGATATGGACTATCGATAATTTACACCTTAGGCTCTGCTTCTAACTTGGGCCCAAATTGTAAAATGGTCTTATCTATTGGCGATTTCGTTCCAATTCACATTCCAAGTAATATTCGGCATGCTAATTACATTGCCAGTTGCCAAATTGCATTATCTCTTATAGTTTCCGAGATATGGACTATGGATAATTTACACCTTAGGCTCTGCTTCTAACTTGGGCCCAAATTGTAAAATGGTCTTATCTATTGGCGATTTCGTTCCAATTCACATTCCAAGTAATACTCGGCATGCTGATTACATTGCCGGTTGCCAAATTGCATTATCTCTTATAGTTTCAGAGATATGGACTATCGATAATTTACACCTTATGCTCTGCTTCTAACTTGGGCCCAAATTGTAAAATGGTCTTATCTATTGGCGATTTCGTTCCAATTCACATTCCAAGTAATATTCGGCATGCTAATTACATTGCCGGTTGCCAAATAGCATTATCTCTTATAGTTTCCGAGATATGGACTATCGATAATTTTCACCTTAGGCTCTGCTTCTAACTTGGGCCCAAATTGTAAAATGGTCTTATCTATTGGCGATTTCGTTCCAATTCACATTCCAAGTAATATTCGGCATGTTAATTAAATTGCCGGTTGCCAAATTGCATTATCTCTTATAGTTTCCGAGATATGGACTATCGATAATTTACACCTTAGGCTCTGCTTCTAACTTGGGCCCAAATTGTAAAATGGTCTTATCTATTGGCGATTTCGTTCCAATTCACACTCCAAGTAATATTCGGCATGCTAATTACATTGCCGGTTGCGAAATTGCATTATCTTTTATAGTTTCCGAGATATGGACTATCAATAATTTACACCTTAGGCTCTGCTTCTAACTTGGGCCCAAATTGTAAAATGGTCTTATCTATTGGCGATTTCGTTACAATTCACATTCCAAGTAATATTCGGCATGCTAATTACATTGCCGGTTGCCAAATTGCATTATCTCTTATAGTTTCCGAGATATGGACTATCGATAATTTACACCTTAGGCTCTGCTTCTAACTTGGGCCCAAATTGTAAAATGGTCTTATCTATTGGCGATTTCGTTCCAATTCACATTCCAAGTAATATTCGGCATGCTAATTACATTGCCGGTTGCCAAATTGCATTATCTCTTGTAGTTTCCGAGATATGGACTATCGATAATTTACACCTTAGGCTCTGCTTCTAACTTGGGCCCAAATTGTAAAATCGCCTTATCTATTGGCGATTTCGTTCCAATTCACATTCCAAGTAATATTCGGCATGCTAATTACATTGCCGGTTGCCAAATTGCATTATCTCTTATAGTTTCCGAGATATGGACTATCGATAATTTACACCTTAGGCTCTGCTTCTAACTTGGGCCCAAATTGTAAAATGGTCTTATCTATTGGCGATTTCGTTCCAATTCACAGTCCAAGTAATATCCGGCATGCTAATTACATTGCCGGTTGCCAAATTGAAGTATCTCTTATAGTTTCCGAGATATGGACTATCGATAATTTACACCTTAGGCTCTGCTTCTAACTTGGGCCCAAATTGTAAAATGTTCTTACCTATTGGCGATTTCATTCCAATTCACATTCCAAGTAATATTCGGCATGCTAATTACATTGCCGGTTGCCAAATTGCATTATCTCTTATAGTTTCCGAGATATGGACTATCGATAATTTACACCTTAGGCTCTGCTTCTAACTTGGGCCCAAATTGTAAAATGGTCTTATCTATTGGCGATTTCGTTCCAATTCACATTCCAAGTAATATTCGGCATGCTAATTACATTGCCGGTTGCCAAATTGCATTATCTCTTATAGTTTCCGAGATATGGACTATCAATTATTTACATCTTAGGCTCTGCTTCTAACTTGGGCCCAAATTGTAAAATGGTCTTATCTATTGGCGATTTCGTTCCAATTCACATTCCAAGTAATATTCGGCATGCTAATTACATTGCCGGTTTCCAAATTGCATTATCTCCTATAGTTTCCGAGATATGGACTATCGATAATTTACACCTTAGGCTCTGCTTCTAACTTGGGCCCAAATTGTAAAATGGTCTTATCTATTGGCGATTTCGTTCCAATTCACATTCCAAGTAATATTCGGCATGCTAATTACATTGCCGGTTGCCAAATTGCATTATCTCTTATAGTTTCCGAGATATGGACTATCGATAATTTACACCTTAGGCTCTGCTTCTAACTTGGGCCCAAATTGTAAAATCGTCTTATCTATTGGCGATTTCGTTCCAATTCACATTCCAAGTAATATTCGGCATGCTAATTACATTGCCGGTTGCCAAATTGCATTATCTCTTATAGTTTCCGAGATATGGACTATTGATAATTTACACCTTAGGCTCTGCTTCTAACTTGGGCCCAAATTGTAAAATGGTCTTATCTATTGGCGATTTCGTTCCAATTCACATTCCAAGTAATATTCGGCATGCTAATTACATTGCCGGTTGCCAAATTGAATTATCTCTTATTGTTTCCGAGATATGGACTATCGATAATTTACACCTTAGGCTCTGCTTCTAACTTGGGCCCAAATTGTAAAATGGTCTTATCTATTGGCGATTTCGTTCCAATTCACATTCCAAGTAGTATTCGGCATGCTAATTACATTGCCGGTTGCCAAATTGCATTATCTCTTATAGTTTCCGAGATATGGACTATCGATAATTTACACCTTAGGCTCTGCTTCTAACTTGGGCCCAAATTGTAAAATGGTCTTATCTATTGGCGATTTCGTTCCAATTCACATTCCAAGTAATATTCGGCATGCTAATTACATTGCTGGTTGCCAAATTGCATTATCTCTTATAGTTTCCGAGATATGGACTATCGATAATTTACACCTTAGGCTCTGCTTCTAACTTGGTCCCAAATTGTAAAATGGTCTTATCTATTGGCGATTTCGTTCCAATTCACATTCCAAGTAATACTCGGCATGCTGATTACATTGCCGGTTGCCAAATTGCATTATCTCTTATAGTTTCAGAGATATGGACTATCGATAATTTACACCTTAGGCTCTGCTTCTAACTTGGGCCCAAATTGTAAAATGGTCTTATCTATTGGCGATTTCGTTCCAATTCACATTCCAAGTAATATTCGGCATGCTAATTACATTGCCGGTTGCCAAATTGCATTATCTCTTATAGTTTCCGAGATATGGACTATCGATAATTTACACCTTAGGCTCTGCTTCTAACTTGGGCCCAAATTGTAAAATGGTCTTATCTATTGGCGATTTCGTTCCAATTCACATTCCAAGTAATATTCGGCATGTTAATTAAATTGCCGGTTGCCAAATTGTATTATCTCTTATAGTTTCCGAGATATGGGCTATCGATAATTTACACCTTTGGCTCTGCTTCTAACTTGGGCCCAAATTGTAAAATCGTCTTATCTATTGGCGATTTCATTCCAATTCACATTCCAAGTAATATTCGGCATGCTAATTACATTGCCGGTTGCCAAATTGCATTATCTCTTATAGTTTCCGAGATATGGACTATCGATAATTTACACCTTAGGCTCTGCTTCTAACTTGGGCCCAAATTGTAAAATGGTCTTATCTATTGGCGATTTCGTTCCAATTCACATTCCAAGTAATATTCGGCATGCTAATTACATTGCCGGTTGCCAAATTGCATTATCTCTTGTAGTTTCCGAGATATGGACTATCGATAATTTACACCTTAGGCTCTGCTTCTAACTTGCGCCCAAATTGTAAAATCTCCTTATCTATTGGCGATTTCGTTCCAATTCACATTCCAAGTAATATTCGGCATGCTAATTACATTGCCGGTTGCCAAATTGCATTATCTCTTATAGTTTCCGAGATATGGACTATCGATAATTTACACCTTAGGCTCTGCTTCTAACTTGGACCCAAATTGTAAAATGGTCTTATCTATTGGCGATTTCGTTCCAATTCACAGTCCAAGTAATATCCGGCATGCTAATTACATTGCCGGTTGCCAAATTGAATTATCTCTTATAGTTTCCGAGATATGGACTATCGATAATTTACACCTTAGGCTCTGCTTCTAACTTGGGCCCAAATTGTAAAATGGTCTTATCTATTGGCGATTTCGTTCCAATTCACATTCCAAGTAATATTCGGCATGCTAATTACATTGCCGGTTGCCAAATTGCATTATCTCTTATAGTTTCCGAGATATGGACTATCGATTATTTACATCTTAGGCTCTGCTTCTAACTTGGGCCCAAATTGTAAAATGGCCTTATCTATTGGCGATTTCGTGCAATTCACATTCCAAGTAATATTCGGCATGCTAATTACATTGCCGGTTGCCAAATTGCATTATCTCTTATAGTTTCCGAGATATGGACTATCGATAATTTACACCTTAGGCTCTGCTTCTAACTTGGGCCCAAATTGTAAAATGGTCTTATCTATTGGCGATTTCGTTCCAATTCACATTCCAAGTAATATTCGGCATGCTAATTACATTGCCGGTTGCCAAATTGCATTATCTCTTATAGTTTCCGAGATATGGACTATCGATAATTTACACCTTAGGCTCTGCTTCTAACTTGGGCCCAAATTGTAAAATCGTCTTATCTATTGGCGATTTCGTTCCAATTCACATTCCAAGTAATATTCGGCATGCTAATTACATTGCCGGTTGCCAAATTGCATTATCTCTTATAGTTTCCGAGATATGGACTATCGATAATTTACACCTTAGGCTCTGCTTCTAACTTGGGCCCAAATTGTAAAATGGTCTTATCTATTGGCGATTTCGTTCCAATTCACATTCCAAGTAATATTCGGCTTGCTAATTACATTGCCGGTTGCCAAATTGAATTATCTCTTATAGTTTCCGAGATATGGACTATCGATAATTTACACCTTAGGCTCTGCTTCTAACTTGGGCCCAAATTGTAAAATGGTCTTATCTATTGGCGATTTCGTTCCAATTCACATTCCAAGTAGTATTCGGCATGCTTATTACATTGCCGGTTGCCAAATTGCATTATCTCTTATAGTTTCCGAGATATGGACTATCGATAATTTACACCTTAGGCTCTGCTTCTAACTTGGGCCCAAATTGTAAAATGGTCTTATCTATTGGCGATTTCCTTCCAATTCACATTCCGAGTAATATTCGGCATGCTAATTACATTGCCAGTTGCCAAATTGCATTATCTCTTATAGTTTCCGAGATATGGACCATCGATAATTTACACCTTAGGCTCTGCTTCTAACTTGGGCCCAAATTGTAAAATGGTCTTATCTATTGGCGATTTCCTTCCAATTCACATTCCAAGTAATATTCGGCATGCTAATTACATTGCCGGTTGCCAAATTGCATTATCTCTTATAGTTTCCGAGATATGGACTATCGATAATTTACACCTTAGGCTTTGCTTCTAACTTGGGCCCAAATTGTAAAATGGTCTTATCTATTGGCGATTTCGTTCCAATTCACATTCCAAGTAATACTCGGCATGCTGATTACATTGCCGGTTGCCAAATTGCATTATCTCTTATAGTTTCAGAGATATGGACTATCGATAATTTACACCTTAGGCTCTGCTTCTAACTTGGGCCCAAATTGTAAAATGGTCTTATCTATTGGCGATTTCGTTCCAATTCACATTCCAAGTAATATTCGGCATGCTAATTACATTGCCGGTTGCCAAATTGCATTATCTCTTATAATTTCCGAGATATGGACTATCGATTATTTACATCTTAGGCTCTGCTTCTAACTTGGGCCCAAATTGTAAAATGGCCTTATCTATTGGCGATTTCGTGCAGTTCACATTCCAAGTAATATTCGGCATGCTAATTACATTGCCGGTTGCCAAATTGCATTATCTCTTATAGTTTCCGAGATATGGACTATCGATAATTTACACCTTAGGCTCTGCTTCTAACTTGGGCCCAAATTGTAAAATGGTCTTATCTATTGGCGATTTCGTTCCAATTCACATTCCAAGTAATATTCGGCATGCTAATTACATTGCCGGTTGCCAAATTGCATTATCTCTTATAGTTTCCGAGATATGGACTATCGATAATTTACACCTTAGGCTCTGCTTCTAACTTGGGCCCAAATTGTAAAATCGTCTTATCTATTGGCGATTTCGTTCCAATTCACATTCCAAGTAATATTCGGCATGCTAATTACATTGCCGGTTGCCAAATTGCATTATCTCTTATAGTTTCCGAGATATGGACTATCGATAATTTACACCTTAGGCTCTGCTTCTAACTTGGGCCCAAATTGTAAAATGGTCTTATCTATTGGCGATTTCGTTCCAATTCACATTCCAAGTAATATTCGGCTTGCTAATTACATTGCCGGTTGCCAAATTGAATTATCTCTTATAGTTTCCGAGATATGGACTATCGATAATTTACACCTTAGGCTCTGCTTCTAACTTGGGCCCAAATTGTAAAATGGTCTTATCTATTGGCGATTTCGTTCCAATTCACATTCCAAGTAGTATTCGGCATGCTTATTACATTGCCGGTTGCCAAATTGCATTATCTCTTATAGTTTCCGAGATATGGACTATCGATAATTTACACCTTAGGCTCTGCTTCTAACTTGGGCCCAAATTGTAAAATGGTCTTATCTATTGGCGATTTCCTTCCAATTCACATTCCAAGTAATATTCGGCATGCTAATTACATTGCCAGTTGCCAAATTGCATTATCTCTTATAGTTTCCGAGATATGGACTATCGATAATTTACACCTTAGGCTCTGCTTCTAACTTGGGCCCAAATTGTAAAATGGTCTTATCTATTGGCGATTTCCTTCCAATTCACATTCCAAGTAATATTCGGCATGGTAATTACATTGCCGGTTGCCAAATTGCATTATCTCTTATAGTTTCCGAGATATGGACTATCGATAATTTACACCTTAGGCTCTGCTTCTAACTTGGGCCCAAATTGTAAAATGGTCTTATCTATTGGCGATTTCGTTCCAATTCACATTCCAAGTAATACTCGGCATGCTGATTACATTGCCGGTTGCCAAATTGCATTATCTCTTATAGTTTCAGAGATATGGACTATCGATAATTTACACCTTAGTCTCTGCTTCTAACTTGGGCCCAAATTGTAAAATGGTCTTATCTATTGGCGATTTCGTTCCAATTCACATTCCAAGTAATATTCGGCATGCTAATTACATTGCCGGTTGCCAAATTGCATTATCTCTTATAGTTTCCGAGATATGGACTATCGATAATTTACACCTTAGGCTCTGCTTCTAACTTGGGCCCAAATTGTAAAATGGTCTTATCTATTGGCGATTTCGTTCCAATTCACATTCCAAGTAATATTCGGCATGCTAATTACATTGCCGGTTGCCAAATTGAATTATCTCCTATAGTTTCCGAGATATGGACTATCGATAATTTACACCTTAGGCTCTGCTTCTAACTTGGGCCCAAATTGTAAAATCGTCTTATCTATTGGCGATTTCGTTCCAATTCACATTCCAAGTAATATTCGGCATGCTAATTACATTGCCGGTTGCCAAATTGCATTATCTCTTATAGTTTCCGAGATATGGACTATCGATAATTTACACCTTAGGCTCTGCTTCTAACTTGGGCCCAAATTGTAAAATGGTCTTATCTATTGGCGATTTCGTTCCAATTCACATTCCAAGTAATATTCGGCATGCTAATTACATTGCCGGTTGCCAAATTGCATTATCTCTTGTAGTTTCCGAGATATGGACTATCGATAATTTACACCTTAGGCTCTGCTTCTAACTTGGGCCCAAATTGTAAAATCGCCTTATCTATTGGCGATTTCGTTCCAATTCACATTCCAAGTAATATTCGGCATGCTAATTACATTGCCGGTTGCCAAATTGCATTATCTCTTATAGTTTCCGAGATATGGACTATCGATAATTTACACCTTAGGCTCTGCTTCTAACTTGGGCCCAAATTGTAAAATGGTCTTATCTATTGGCGATTTCATTCCAATTCACAGTCCAAGTAATATCCGGCATGCTAATTACATTGCCGGTTGCCAAATTGAATTATCTCTTATAGTTTCCGAGATATGGACTATCGATAATTTACACCTTAGGCTCTGCTTCTAACTTGGGCCCAAATTGTAAAATGGTCTTATCTATTGGCGATTTCGTTCCAATTCACATTCCAAGTAATATTCGGCATGCTAATTACATTGCCGGTTGCCAAATTGCATTATCTCTTATAGTTTCCGAGATATGGACTATCGATTATTTACATCTTAGGCTCTGCTTCTAACTTGGGCCCAAATTGTAAAATGGCCTTATCTATTGGCGATTTCGTGCAATTCACATTCCAAGTAATATTCGGCATGCTAATTACATTGCCGGTTGCCAAATTGCATTATCTCTTATAGTTTCCTAGATATGGACTATCGATAATTTACACCTTAGGCTCTGCTTCTAACTTGGGCCCAAATTGTAAAATGGTCTTATCTATTGGCGATTTCGTTCCAATTCACATTCCAAGTAATATTCGGCATGCTAATTACATTGCCGGTTGCCAAATTGCATTATCTCTTATAGTTTCCTAGATATGGACTATCGATAATTTACACCTTAGGCTCTGCTTCTAACTTGGGCCCAAATTGTAAAATGGTCTTATCTATTGGCGATTTCGTTCCAATTCACATTCCAAGTAATATTCGGCATGCTAATTACATTGCCGGTTGCCAAATTGCATTATCTCTTATAGTTTCCGAGATATGGACTATCGATAATTTACACCTTAGGCTCTGCTTCTAACTTGGGCCCAAATTGTAAAATGGTCTTATCTATTGGCGATTTCGTTCCAATTCACATTCCAAGTAATATTCGGCATGCTAATTACATTGCCGGTTGCCAAATTGCATTATCTCTTATAGTTTCCGAGATATGGACTATCAATTATTTACATCTTAGGCTCTGCTTCTAACTTGGGCCCAAATTGTAAAATGGTCTTATCTATTGGCGATTTCGTTCCAATTCACATTCCAAGTAATATTCGGCATGCTAATTACATTGCCGGTTTCCAAATTGCATTATCTCCTATAGTTTCCGAGATATGGACTATCGATAATTTACACCTTAGGCTCTGCTTCTAAATTGGGCCCAAATTGTAAAACGGTCTTATCTATTGGCGATTTCGTTCCAATTCACATTCCAAGTAATATTCGGCATGCTAATTACATTGCCGGTTGCCAAATTGCATTATCTCTTATAGTTTCCGAGATATGGACTATCGATAATTTACACCTTAGGCTCTGCTTCTAACTTGGGCCCAAATTGTAAAATGGTCTTATCTATTGGCGATTTCGTTCCAATTCACATTCCAAGTAATATTCGGCATGCTAATTACATTGCCGGTTGCCAAATTGCATTATCTCTTATAGTTTCCGAGATATGGACTATCGATAATTTACACCTTAGGCTCTGCTTCTAACTTCGGCCCAAATTGTAAAATCGTCTTATCTATTGGCGATTTCGTTCCAATTCACATTCCAAGTAATATTCGGCATGCTAATTACATTGCCGGTTGCCAAATTGCATTATCTCTTATAGTTTCCGAGATATGGACTATTGATAATTTACACCTTAGGCTCTGCTTCTAACTTGGGCCCAAATTGTAAAATGGTCTTATCTATTGGCGATTTCGTTCCAATTCACATTCCAAGTAATATTCGGCATGCTAATTACATTGCCGGTTGCCAAATTGCATTATCTCTTATAGTTTCCGAGATATGGACTATCGATAATTTACACCTTAGGCTCTGCTTCTAACTTGGGCCCAAATTGTAAAATGGTCTTATCTATTGGCGATTTCGTTCCAATTCACATTACAAGTAATATTCGGCATGCTAATTACATTGCCGGTTGCCAAATTGCATTATCTCTTATAGTTTCCGAGATATGGACTATCGATAATTTACACCTTAGGCTCTGCTTCTAACTTGGGCCCAAATTGTAAAATGGTCTTATCTATTGGCGATTTCGTTCCAATTCACATTCCAAGTAATATTCGGCATGCTAATTACATTGCCGGTTGCCAAATTGAATTATCTCTTATTGTTTCCGAGATATGGACTATCGATAATTTACACCTTAGGCTCTGCTTCTAACTTGGGCCCAAATTGTAAAATGGTCTTATCTATTGGCGATTTCGTTCCAATTCACATTCCAAGTAGTATTCGGCATGCTAATTACATTGCCGGTTGCCAAATTGCATTATTTCTTATAGTTTCCGAGATATGGACTATCGATAATTTACACCTTAGGCTCTGCTTCTAACTTGGGCCCAAATTGTAAAATGGTCTTATCTATTGGCGATTTCGTTCCAATTCACATTCCAAGTAATATTCGGCATGCTAATTACATTGCCGGTTGCCAAATTGCATTATCTCTTATAGTTTCCGAGATATGGACTATCGATAATTTACACCTTAGGCTCTGCTTCTAACTTGGGCCCAAATTGTAAAATGGTCTTATCTATTGGCGATTTCGTTCCAATTCACATTCCAAGTAGTATTCGGCATGCTAATTACATTGCCGGTTGCCAAATTGCATTATCTCTTATAGTTTCCGAGATATGGACTATCGATAATTTACACCTTAGGCTCTGCTTCTAACTTGGGCCCAAATTGTAAAATGGTCTTATCTATTGGCGATTTCGTTCCAATTCACATTCCAAGTAGTATTCGGCATGCTAATTACATTGCCGGTTGCCAAATTGCATTATCTCTTATAGTTTCCGAGATATGGACTATCGATAATTTACACCTTAGGCTCTGCTTCTAACTTGGGCCCAAATTGTAAAATGGTCTTATCTATTGGCGATTTCGTTCCAATTCACATTCCAAGTAATATTCGGCATGCTAATTACATTGCCGGTTGCCAAATTGCATTATCTCTTATAGTTTCCGAGATATGGACTATCAATTATTTACATCTTAGGCTCTGCTTCTAACTTGGGCCCAAATTGTAAAATGGTCTTATCTATTGGCGATTTCGTTCCAATTCACATTCCAAGTAATATTCGGCATGCTAATTACATTGCCGGTTTCCAAATTGCATTATCTCCTATAGTTTCCGAGATATGGACTATCGATAATTTACACCTTAGGCTCTGCTTCTAAATTGGGCCCAAATTGTAAAACGGTCTTATCTATTGGCGATTTCGTTCCAATTCACATTCCAAGTAATATTCGGCATGCTAATTACATTGCCGGTTGCCAAATTGCATTATCTCTTATAGTTTCCGAGATATGGACTATCGATAATTTACACCTTAGGCTCTGCTTCTAACTTGGGCCCAAATTGTAAAATGGTCTTATCTATTGGCGATTTCGTTCCAATTCACATTCCAAGTAATATTCGGCATGCTAATTACATTGCCGGTTGCCAAATTGCATTATCTCTTATAGTTTCCGAGATATGGACTATCGATAATTTACACCTTAGGCTCTGCTTCTAACTTCGGCCCAAATTGTAAAATCGTCTTATCTATTGGCGATTTCGTTCCAATTCACATTCCAAGTAATATTCGGCATGCTAATTACATTGCCGGTTGCCAAATTGCATTATCTCTTATAGTTTCCGAGATATGGACTATTGATAATTTACACCTTAGGCTCTGCTTCTAACTTGGGCCCAAATTGTAAAATGGTCTTATCTATTGGCGATTTCGTTCCAATTCACATTCCAAGTAATATTCGGCATGCTAATTACATTGCCGGTTGCCAAATTGCATTATCTCTTATAGTTTCCGAGATATGGACTATCGATAATTTACACCTTAGGCTCTGCTTCTAACTTGGGCCCAAATTGTAAAATGGTCTTATCTATTGGCGATTTCGTTCCAATTCACATTACAAGTAATATTCGGCATGCTAATTACATTGCCGGTTGCCAAATTGCATTATCTCTTATAGTTTCCGAGATATGGACTATCGATAATTTACACCTTAGGCTCTGCTTCTAACTTGGGCCCAAATTGTAAAATGGTCTTATCTATTGGCGATTTCGTTCCAATTCACATTCCAAGTAATATTCGGCATGCTAATTACATTGCCGGTTGCCAAATTGAATTATCTCTTATTGTTTCCGAGATATGGACTATCGATAATTTACACCTTAGGCTCTGCTTCTAACTTGGGCCCAAATTGTAAAATGGTCTTATCTATTGGCGATTTCGTTCCAATTCACATTCCAAGTAGTATTCGGCATGCTAATTACATTGCCGGTTGCCAAATTGCATTATTTCTTATAGTTTCCGAGATATGGACTATCGATAATTTACACCTTAGGCTCTGCTTCTAACTTGGGCCCAAATTGTAAAATGGTCTTATCTATTGGCGATTTCGTTCCAATTCACATTCCAAGTAATATTCGGCATGCTAATTACATTGCCGGTTGCCAAATTGCATTATCTCTTATAGTTTCCGAGATATGGACTATCGATAATTTACACCTTAGGCTCTGCTTCTAACTTGGGCCCAAATTGTAAAATGGTCTAATCTATTGGCGATTTCGTTCCAATTCACATTCCAAGTAGTATTCGGCATGCTAATTACATTGCCGGTTGCCAAATTGCATTATCTCTTATAGTTTCCGAGATATGGACTATCGATAATTTACACCTTAGGCTCTGCTTCTAACTTGGGCCCAAATGGTAAAATGGTCTTATCTATTGGCGATTTCGTTCCAATTCACATTCCAAGTAGTATTCGGCATGCTAATTACATTGCCGGTTGCCAAATTGCATTATCTCTTATAGTTTCCGAGATATGGACTATCGATAATTTACACCTTAGGCTCTGCTTCTAACTTGGGCCCAAATTGTAAAATGGTCTTATCTATTGGCGATTTCGTTCCAATTCACATTCCAAGTAATATTCGGCATGCTAATTGCATTGCCGGTTGCCAAATTGCATTATCTCTTATAGCTTCCGAGATATGGACTATCGATAATTTACACCTTAGGCTCTGCTTCTAACTTGGGCCCAAATTGTAAAATGGTCTTATCTATTGGCGATCTCGTTCCAATTCACATTCCAAGTAATATTCGGCATGCTAATTACATTGCCGGTTGCCAAATTGAATTATCTCTTATTGTTTCCGAGATATGGACTATCGATAATTTACACCTTAGGCTCTGCTTCTAACTTGGGCCCAAATTGTAAAATGGTCTTATCTATTGGCGATTTCGTTCCAATTCACATTCCAAGTAGTATTCGGCATGCTAATTACATTGCCGGTTGCCAAATTGCATTATCTCTTATAGTTTCCGAGATATGGACTATCGATAATTTACACCTTAGGCTCTGCTTCTAACTTGGGCCCAAATTGTAAAATGGTCTTATCTATTGGCGATTTCGTTCCAATTCACATTCCAAGTAATATTCGGCATGCTAATTACATTGCCGGTTGCCAAATTGCATTATCTCTTATAGTTTCCGAGATATGGACTATCGATAATTTACACCTTAGGCTCTGCTTCTAACTTGGTCCCAAATTGTAAAATGGTCTTATCTATTGGCGATTTCGTTCCAATTCACATTCCAAGTAATACTCGGCATGCTGATTACATTGCCGGTTGCCAAATTGCATTATCTCTTATAGTTTCAGAGATATGGACTATCGATAATTTACACCTTAGGCTCTGCTTCTAACTTGGGCCCAAATTGTAAAATGGTCTTATCTATTGGCGATTTCGTTCCAATTCACATTCCAAGTAATATTCGGCATGCTAATTACATTGCCGGTTGCCAAATTGCATTATCTCTTATAGTTTCCGAGATATGGACTATCGATAATTTACACCTTAGGCTCTGCTTCTAACTTGGGCCCAAATTGTAAAATGGTCTTATCTATTGGCGATTTCGTTCCAATTCACATTCCAAGTAATATTCGGCATGTTAATTAAATTGCCGGTTGCCAAATTGCATTATCTCTTATAGTTTCCGAGATATGGACTATCGATAATTTACACCTTAGGCTCTGCTTCTAACTTGGGCCCAAATTGTAAAATCGTCTTATCTATTGGCGATTTCGTTCCAATTCACATTCCAAGTAATATTCGGCATGCTAATTACATTGCCGGTTGCCAAATTGCATTATCTCTTATAGTTTCCGAGATATGGACTATCGATAATTTACACCTTAGGCTCTGCTTCTAACTTGGGCCCAAATTGTAAAATGGTCTTATCTATTGGCGATTTCGTTCCAATTCACATTCCAAGTAATATTCGGCATGCTAATTACATTGCCGGTTGCCAAATTGCATTATCTCTTGTAGTTTCCGAGATATGGACTATCGATAATTTACACCTTAGGCTCTGCTTCTAACTTGGGCCCAAATTGTAAAATCGCCTTATCTATTGGCGATTTCGTTCCAATTCACATTCCAAGTAATATTCGGCATGCTAATTACATTGCCGGTTGCCAAATTGCATTATCTCTTATAGTTTCCGAGATATGGACTATCGATAATTTACACCTTAGGCTCTGCTTCTAACTTGGGCCCAAATTGTAAAATGGTCTTATCTATTGGCGATTTCGTTCCAATTCACAGTCCAAGTAATATCCGGCATGCTAATTACATTGCCGGTTGCCAAATTGAATTATCTCTTATAGTTTCCGAGATATGGACTATCGATAATTTACACCTTAGGCTCTGCTTCTAACTTGGGCCCAAATTGTAAAATGGTCTTATCTATTGGCGATTTCGTTCCAATTCACATTCCAAGTAATATTCGGCATGCTAATTACATTGCCGGTTGCCAAATTGCATTATCTCTTATAGTTTCCGAGATATGGACTATCGATTATTTACATCTTAGGCTCTGCTTCTAACTTGGGCCCAAATTGTAAAATGGCCTTATCTATTGGCGATTTCGTGCAATTCACATTCCAAGTAATATTCGGCATGCTAATTACATTGCCGGTTGCCAAATTGCATTATCTCTTATAGTTTCCGAGATATGGACTATCGATAATTTACACCTTAGGCTCTGCTTCTAACTTGGGCCCAAATTGTAAAATGGTCTTATCTATTGGCGATTTCGTTCCAATTCACATTCCAAGTAATATTCGGCATGCTAATTACATTGCCGGTTGCCAAATTGCATTATCTCTTATAGTTTCAGAGATATGGACTATCGATAATTTACACCTTAGGCTCTGCTTCTAACTTGGGCCCAAATTGTAAAATGGTCTTATCTATTGGCGATTTCGTTCCAATTCACATTCCAAGTAATATTCGGCATGTTAATTAAATTGCCGGTTGCCAAATTGCATTATCTCTTATAGTTTCCGAGATATGGACTATCGATAATTTACACCTTAGGCTCTGCTTCTAACTTGGGCCCAAATTGTAAAATGGTCTTATCTATTGGCGATTTCGTTCCAATTCACATTCCAAGTAATATTCGGCATGCTAATTACATTGCCGGTTGCCAAATTGCATTATCTCTTATAGTTTCCGAGATATGGACTATCGATAATTTACACCTTAGGCTCTGCTTCTAACTTGGGCCCAAATTGTAAAATGGTCTTATCTATTGGCGATTTCGTTCCAATTCACATTCCAAGTAATATTCGGCATGCTAATTACATTGCCGGTTGCCAAATTGCATTATCTCTTATAGTTTCCGAGATATGGACTATCGATAATTTACACCTTAGGCTCTGCTTCTAACTTGGGCCCAAATTGTAAAATGGTCTTATCTCTTGGCGATTTCGTTCCAATTCACATTCCAAGTAATATTCGGCATGCTAATTACATTGCCGGTTGCCAAATTGCATTATCTCTTATAGTTTCCGAGATATGGACTATCGATAATTTACACCTTAGGCTCTGCTTCTAACGTGGGCCCAAGTTGTAATATGGTTTTATCTATTGGCGATTTCGTTCCAATTCACATTCCAAGTAATATTCTTCATGCTAATTACATTGCCGGTTGCCAAATTGCATTATCTCTTATAGTTTCCGAGATATGGACTATCGATAATTTACGCCTTAGGCTCTGCTTCTAACTTGGGCCCAAATTGTAAAATGGTCTTATCTATTGGCGATTTCGTTCCAATTCACATTCCAAGTAATATTCGGCATGCTAATTACATTGCCGGTTGCCAAATTGCATTATCTCTTATAGTTTCCGAGATATGGACTATCGATAATTTACACCTTAGGCTCTGCTTCTAACTTGGGCCCAAATTGTAAAATGGTCTTATCTATTGGCGATTTCGTTCCAATTCACATTCCAAGTAATATTCGGCATGTTAATTAAATTGCCGGTTGCCAAATTGCATTATCTCTTATAGTTTCCGAGATATGGACTATCGATAATTTACACCTTAGGCTCTGCTTCTAACTTGGGCCCAAATTGTAAAATGGTCTTATCTATTGGCGATTTCGTTCCAATTCACATTCCAAGTAATATTCGGCATGCTAATTACATTGCCGGTTGCCAAATTGCATTATCTCTTATAGTTTCCGAGATATGGACTATCGATAATTTACACCTTAGGCTCTGCTTCTAACGTGGGCCCAAGTTGTAATATGGTCTTATCTATTGGCGATTTCGTTCCAATTCACATTCCAAGTAATATTCTTCATGCTAATTACATTGCCGGTTGCCAAATTGCATTATCTCTTATAGTTTCCGAGATATGGACTATCGATAATTTACGCCTTAGGCTCTGCTTCTAACTTGGGCCCAAATTGTAAAATGGTCTTATCTATTGGCGATTTCGTTCCAATTCACATTCCAAGTAATATTCGGCATGCTAATTACATTGCCGGTTGCCAAATTGCATTATCTCTTATAGTTTCCGAGATATGGACTATCGATAATTTACACCTTAGGCTCTGCTTCTAACTTGGGCCCAAATTGTAAAATGGTCTTATCTATTGGCGATTTCGTTCCAATTCACATTCCAAGTAATATTCGGCATGTTAATTAAATTGCCGGTTGCCAAATTGCATTATCTCTTATAGTTTCCGAGATATGGACTATCGATAATTTACACCTTAGGCTCTGCTTCTAACTTGGGCCCAAATTGTAAAATGGTCTTATCTATTGGCGATTTCGTTCCAATTCACATTCCAAGTAATATTCGGCATGCTAATTACATTGCCGGTTGCCAAATTGCATTATCTCTTATAGTTTCCGAGATATGGACTATCGATAATTTACACCTTAGGCTCTGCTTCTAACTTGGGCCCAAATTGTAAAATCGCCTTATCTATTGGCGATTTCGTTCCAATTCACATTCCAAGTAATATTCGGCATGCTAATTACATTGCCGGTTGCCAAATTGCATTATCTCTTATAGTTTCCGAGATATGGACTATCGAAAATTTACACCTTAGGCTCTGCTTCTAACTTGGGCCCAAATTGTAAAATGGTCTTATCTATTGGCGATTTCGTTCCAATTCACATTCCAAGTAATATTCGGCATGCTAATTACATTGCCGGTTGCCAAATTGCATTATCTCTTATAGTTTCCGAGATATGGACTATCGATAATTTACACCTTAGGCTCTGCTTCTAACTTGGGCCCAAATTGTAATATGGTCTTATCTATTGGCGATTTCGTTTCAATTCACATTCCAAGTAATATTCTTCATGCTAATTACATTGCCGGTTGCCAAATTGCATTATCTCTTATAGTTTCCGAGATATGGACTATCGATAATTTACGCCATAGGCTCTGCTTCTAACTTGGGCCCAAATTGTAAAATGGCCTTATCTATTGGCGATTTCGTTCCAATTCACATTCCAAGTAATATTCGGCATGCTAATTACATTGCCGGTTGCCAAATTGCATTATCTCTTATAGTTTCCGAGATATGGACTATCGATAATTTACACCTTAGGCTCTGCTTCTAGCTTGGGCCCAAATTGTAAAATGGTCTTATCTATTGGCGATTTCGTTCCAATTCACATTCCAAGTAATATTCGGCATGCTAATTACATTGCCGGTTGCCAAATTGCATTATCTCTTATAGTTTCCGAGATATGGACTATCGATAATTTACACCTTAGGCTCTGCTTCTAGCTTGGGCCCAAATTGTAAAATGGTCTTATCTATTGGCGATTTCGTTCCAATTCACATTCCAAGTAATATTCGGCATGCTAATTACATTGCCGGTTGCCAAATTGAATTATCTCTTATAGTTTCCGAGATATGGACTATCGATAATTTACACCTTAGGCTCTGCCTCTAACTTGGGCCCAAATTGTAAAATGGTCTTCTCTATTGGCGATTTCATTCCAATTCACATTCCAAGTAATATTCGGCATGCTAATTACATTGCCGGTTGCCAAATTGCATTATCTCTTATAGTTTCCGAGATATGGACTATCGATAATTTACACCTTAGGCTCTGCTTCTAGCTTGGGCCCAAATTGTAAAATGGTCTTATCTATTGGCGATATCGTTCCAATTCACATTCCAAGTAATATTCGGCATGCTAATTACATTGCCGGTTGCCAAATTGCATTATCTCTTATAGTTTCCGAGATATGGACTATCGATAATTTACACCTTAGGCTCTGCCTCTAACTTGGGCCCAAATTGTAAAATGGTCTTCTCTATTGGCGATTTCATTCCAATTCACATTCCAAGTAATATTCGGCATGCTAATTACATTGCCGGTTGCCAAATTGCATTATCTCTTATAGTTTCCGAGATATGGACTATCGATAATTTACACCTTAGGCTCTGCTTCTAGCTTGGGCCCAAATTGTAAAATGGTCTTATCTATTGGCGATATCGTTCCAATTCACATTCCAAGTAATATTCGGCATGCTAATTACATTGCCGGTTGCCAAATTGCATTATCTCTTATAGTTTCCGAGATATGGACTATCGATAATTTACACCTTAGGCTCTGCTTCTAACTTGGGCCCAAATTGTAAAATGGTCTTATCTATTGGCGATTTCGTTCCAATTCACATTCCAAGTAATATTCGGCATGCTAATTACATTGCCGGTTGCCAAATTGCATTATCTCTTATAGTTTCCGAGATATGGACTATCGATAATTTACACCTTAGGCTCTGCTTCTAACTTGGGCCCAAATTGTAATATGGTCTTATCTATTGGCGATTTCGTTCCAATTCATATTCCAAGTAATATTCTTCATGCTAATTACATTGCCGGTTGCCAAATTGCATTATCTCTTATAGTTTCCGAGATATGGACTATCGATAATTTACGCCTTAGGCTCTGCTTCTAACTTGGGCCCAAATTGTAAAACGGTCTTATATATTGGCGATTTCGTTCCAATTCACATTCCAAGTAATATTCGGCATGCTAATTACATTGCCGGTTGCCAAATTGCATTATCTCTTATAGTTTCCGAGATATGGACTATCGATAATTTACACCTTAGGCTCTGCTTCTAACTTGGGCCCAAATTGTAAAATGGTCTTATCTATTGGCGATTTCGTTCCAATTCACATTCCAAGTAATATTCGGCATGCTAATTACATTGCCGGTTGCCAAATTGCATTATCTCTTATAGTTTCCGAGATATGGACTATCGATAATTTACACCTTAGGCTCTGCTTCTAACTTGGGCCCAAATTGTAAAATCGTCTTATCTATTGGCGATTTCGTTCCAATTCACATTTCAAGTAATATTCGGCATGCTAATTACATTGCCGGTTGCCAAATTGCATTATCTCTTATAGTTTCCGAGATATGGACTATCGATAATTTACACCTTAGGCTCTGCTTCTAGCTTGGGCCCAAATTGTAAAATGGTCTTATCTATTGGCGATTTCGTTCCAATTCACATTCCAAGTAATATTCGGCATGCTAATTACATTGCCGGTTGCCAAATTGAATTATCTCTTATAGTTTCCGAGATATGGACTATCGATAATTTACACCTTAGGCTCTGCCTCTAACTTGGGCCCAAATTGTAAAATGGTCTTATCTATTGGCGATTTCGTTCCAATTCACATTCCAAGTAGTATTCGGCATGCTAATTACATTGCCGGTTGCCTAATTGCATTATCTCTTATAGTTTCCGAGATATGGACTATCGATAATTTACACCTTAGGCTCTGCTTCTAACTTGGGCCCAAATTGTAAAATGGTCTTATCTATTGGCGATTTCGTTCCAATTCACATTCCAAGAATATTCGGCATGCTAATTACATTGCCGGTTGCCAAATTGCATTATCTCTTATAGTTTCCGAGATATGGACTATCGGTAATTTACACCTTAGGCTCTGCTTCTAACTTGGGCCCAAATTGTAAAATGGTCTTATCTATTGGCGATTTCGTTCCAATTCACATTCCAAGAATATTCGGCATGCTAATTACATTGCCGGTTGCCAAATTGCATTATCTCTTATAGTTTCCGAGATATGGACTATCGATAATTTACACCTTAGGCTCTGCTTCTAACTTGGGCCCAAATTGTAAAATGGTCTTATCTATTGGCGATTTCGTTCCAATTCACATTCCAAGTAATATTCGGCATGCTAATTACATTGCCGGTTGCCAAATTGCATTATCTCTTATAGTTTCCGAGATATGGACTATCGATAATTTACACCTTAGGCTCTGCTTCTAACTTGGGCCCAAATTGTAATATGGTCTTATCTATTGGCGATTTCGTTCCAATTCACATTCCAAGTAATATTCTTCATGCTAATTACATTGCCGGTTGCCAAATTGCATTATCTCTTATAGTTTCCGAGATATGGACTATCGATAATTTACGCCTTAGGCTCTGCTTCTAACTTGGGCCCAAATTGTAAAATGGTCTTATCTATTGGCGATTTCGTTCCAATTCACATTCCAAGTAATATTCGGCATGCTAATTACATTGCCGGTTGCCAAATTGCATTATCTCTTATAGTTTCCGAGATATGGACTATCGATAATTTACACCTTAGGCTCTGCTTCTAACTTGGGCCCAAATTGTAAAATGGTCTTATCTATTGGCGATTTCGTTCCAATTCACATTCCAAGTAATATTCGGCATGCTAATTACATTGCCGGTTGCCAAATTGCATTATCTCTTATAGTTTCCGAGATATGGACTATCGATAATTTACACCTTAGGCTCTGCCTCTAACTTGGGCCCAAATTGTAAAATGGTCTTATCTATTGGCGATTTCGTTCCAATTCACATTCCAAGTAGTATTCGGCATGCTAATTACATTGTCGGTTGCCAAATTGCATTATCTCTTATAGTTTCCGAGATATGGACTATCGATAATTTACACCTTAGGCTCTGCTTCTAACTTGGGCCCAAATTGTAAAATGGTCTTATCTATTGGCGATTTCGTTCCAATTCACATTCCAAGTAATATTCGGCATGCTAATTACATTGCAATTTGCCAAATTGCATTATCTCTTATAGTTTCCGAGATATGGACTATGGATAATTTACACCTTAGGCTCTGCTTCTAACTTGGGCTCAAATTGTAAAATGGTCTTATCTTTTGGCGATTTCGTTCCAATTCACATTCCAAGTAATATTCGGCATGCTAATTACATTGCCGGTTGCCAAATTGCATTATCTCTTATAGTTTCCGAGATATGGACTATCGATAATTTACACCTTAGGCTCTGCTTCTAACTTGGGCCCAAATTGTAAAATGGCCTTATCTATTGGCGATTTCGTTCCAATTCACATTCCAAGTAATACTCGGCATGCTAATTACATTGCCGGTTGCCAAATTGCATTATCTCTTATAGTTTCCGAGATATGGACTATCGATAATTTACACCTTAGGCTCTGCTTCTAACTTGGGCCCAAATTCTAAAATGGCCTTAACTATTGGCGATTTCGTTCCAATTCACATTCCAAGTAATACTCGGCATGCTGATTACATTGCCGGTTGCCAAATTGCATTATCTCTTATAGTTTCAGAGATATGGACTATCGATAATTTACACCTTAGGCTCTGCTTCTAACTTGGGCCCAAATTGTAAAATGGTCTTATCTATTGGCGATTTCGTTCCAATTCACATTCCAAGTAATATTCGGCATGCTAATTACATTGCCGGTTGCCAAATTGCATTATCTCTTATAGTTTCCGAGATATGGACTATCGATAATTTACACCTTAGGCTCTGCTTCTAACTTGGGCCCAAATTGTAAAATGGTCTTATCTATTGGCGATTTCGTTCCAATTCACATTCCAAGTAATATTCGGCATGTTAATTAAATTGCCGGTTGCCAAATTGCATTATCTCTTATAGTTTCCGAGATATGGACTATCGATAATATACACCTTAGGCACTGCTTCTAACTTGGGCCCAAATTGTAAAATGGTCTTATCTATTGGCGATTTCGTTCCAATTCACATTCCAAGTAATATTCGGCATGCTAATTACATTGCCGGTTGCCAAATTGCATTATCTCTTATAGTTTCCGAGATATGGACTATCGATAATTTACACCTTAGGCTCTGCTTCTAACTTGGGCCCAAATTGTAAAATCGCCTTATCTATTGGCGATTTCGTTCCAATTCACATTCCAAGTAATATTCGGCATGCTAATTACATTGCCGGTTGCCAAATTGCATTATCTCTTATAGTTTCCGAGATATGGACTATCGATAATTTACACCTTAGGCTCTGCTTCTAACTTGGGCCCAAATTGTAATAGTTCCAATTCACATTCCAAGTAATATTCGGCATGCTAATTACATTGCCGGTTGCCAAATTGCATTATCTCTTATAGTTTCCGAGATATGGACTATCGATAATTTACACCTTAGGCTCTGCTTCTAACTTGGGCCCAAATTGTAAAATCGTCTTATCTATTGGCGATTTCGTTCCAATTCACATTTCAAGTAATATTCGGCATGCTAATTACATTGCCGGTTGCCAAATTGCATTATCTCTTATAGTTTCCGAGATATGGACTATCGATAATTTACACCTTAGGCTCTGCTTCTAGCTTGGGCCCAAATTGTAAAATGGTCTTATCTATTGGCGATTTCGTTCCAATTCACATTCCAAGTAATATTCGGCATGCTAATTACATTGCCGGTTGCCAAATTGAATTATCTCTTATAGTTTCCGAGATATGGACTATCGATAATTTACACCTTAGGCTCTGCCTCTAACTTGGGCCCAAATTGTAAAATGGTCTTATCTATTGGCGATTTCGTTCCAATTCACATTCCAAGTAATATTCGGCATGCTAATTACATTGCCGGTTGCCAAATTGCATTATCTCTTATAGTTTCCGAGATATGGACTATCGATAATTTACACCTTAGGCTCTGCTTCTAACTTGGGCCCAAATTGTAAAATCGTCTTATCTATTGGCGATTTCGTTCCAATTCACATTCCAAGTAATATTCGGCATGCTAATTACATTGCCGGTTGCCAAATTGCATTATCTCTTATAGTTTCCGAGATATGGACTATCGATAATTTACACCTTAGGCTCTGCTTCTAACTTGGGCCCAAATTGTAAAATCGTCTTATCTATTGGCGATTTCGTTCCAATTCACATTTCAAGTAATATTCGGCATGCTAATTACATTGCCGGTTGCCAAATTGCATTATCTCTTATAGTTTCCGAGATATGGACTATCGATAATTTACACCTTAGGCTCTGCTTCTAGTTTGGGCCCAAATTGTAAAATGGTCTTATCTATTGGCGATTTCGTTCCAATTCACATTCCAAGTAATATTCGGCATGCTAATTACATTGCCGGTTGCCAAATTGCATTATCTCTTATAGTTTCCGAGATATGGATTATCGATAATTTACACCTTAGGCTCTGCTTCTAACTTGGGCCCAAATTGTAAAATGGTCTTATCTATTGGCGATTTCGTTCCAATTCACATTCCAAGTAATATTCGGCATGCTAATTACATTGCCGGTTGTCAAATTGCATTATCTCTTATAGTTTCCGAGATATGGACTATCGATAATTTACACCTTAGGCTCTGCTTCTAACTTGGGCCCAAATTGTAAAATCGCCTTATCTATTGGCGATTTCGTTCCAATTCACATTCCAAGTAATATTCGGCATGCTAATTACATTGCCGGTTGCCAAATTGCATTATCTCTTATAGTTTCCGAGATATGGACTATCGGTAATTTACACCTTAGGCTCTGCTTCTAACTTGGGCCCAAATTGTAAAATGGTCTTATCTATTGGCGATTTCGTTCCAATTCACATTCCAAGTAATATTCGGCATGCTAATTACATTGCCGGTTGCCAAATTGCATTATCTCTTATAGTTTCCGAGATATGGACTATCGATAATTTACACCTTAGGCTCTGCTTCTAACTTGGGCCCAAATTGTAAAATGGTCTTATCTATTGGCGATTTCGTTCCAATTCACATTCCAAGTAATATTCGGCATGCTAATTACATTACCGGTTGCCAAATTGCATTATCTCTTATAGTTTCCGAGATATGGACTATCGATAATTTACACCTTAGGCTCTGCTTCTAACTTGGGCCCAAATTGTAATATGGTCTTATCTATTGGCGATTTCGTTCCAATTCACATTCCAAGTAATATTCTTCATGCTAATTACATTGCCGGTTGCCAAATTGCATTATCTCTTATAGTTTCCGAGATATGGACTATCGATAATTTACGCCTTAGGCTCTGCTTCCAACTTGGGCCCAAATTGTAAAATGGTCTTATCTATTGGCGATTTCGTTCCAATTCACATTCCAAGTAATATTCGGCATGCTAATTACATTGCCGGTTGCCAAATTGCATTATCTCTTATAGTTTCCGAGATATGGACTATCGATAATTTACACCTTAGGCTCTGCTTCTAACTTGGGCCCAAATTGTAAAATGGTCTTATCTATTGGCGATTTCGTTCCAATTCACATTCCAAGTAATATTCGGCATGCTAATTACATTGCCGGTTGCCAAATTGCATTATCTCTTATAGTTTCCGGGATATGGACTATCGATAATTTACACCTTAGGCTCTGCTTCTAACTTGGGCCCAAATTGTAAAATCGTCTTATCTATTGGCGATTTCGTTCCAATTCACATTTCAAGTAATATTCGGCATGCTAATTACATTGCCGGTTGCCAAATTGCATTATCTCTTATAGTTTCCGAGATATGGACTATCGATAATTTACACCTTAGGCTCTGCTTCTAGCTTGGGCCCAAATTGTAAAATGGTCTTATCTATTGGCGATTTCGTTCCAATTCACATTCCAAGTAATATTCGGCATGCTAATTACATTGCCGGTTGCCAAATTGAATTATCTCTTATAGTTTCCGAGATATGGACTATCGATAATTTACACCTTAGGCTCTGCCTCTAACTTGGGCCCAAATTGTAAAATGGTCTTATCTATTGGCGATTTCGTTCCAATTCACATTCCAAGTAGTATTCGGCATGCTAATTACATTGCCGGTTGCCAAATTGCATTATCTCTTATAGTTTCCGAGATATGGACTATCGATGATTTACACCTTAGGCTCTGCTTCTAACTTGGGCCCAAATTGTAAAATGGTCTTATCTATTGGCGATTTCGTTCCAATTCACATTCCAAGTAATATTCGGCATGCTAATTACATTGCCATTTGCCAAATTGCATTATCTCTTATAGTTTCCGAGATATGGACTATGGATAATTTAGACCTTAGGCTCTGCTTCTAACTTGGGCTCAAATTGTAAAATGGTCTTATCTATTGGCGATTTCGTTCCAATTCACATTCCAAGTAATATTCGGCATGCTAATTACATTGCCGGTTGCCAAATTGCATTATCTCTTATAGTTTCCGAGATATGGACTATCGATAATTTACACCTTAGGCTCTGCTTCTAGCTTGGGCCCAAATTGTAAAATGGTCTTATCTATTGGCGATTTCGTTCCAATTCACATTCCAAGTAATATTCGGCATGCTAATTACATTGCCGGTTGCCAAATTGAATTATCTCTTATAGTTTCCGAGATATGGACTATCGATAATTTACACCTTAGGCTCTGCCTCTAACTTGGGCCCAAATTGTAAAATGGTCTTATCTATTGGCGATTTCGTTCCAATTCACATTCCAAGTAATATTCGGCATGCTAATTACATTGCCGGTTGCCAAATTGCATTATCTCTTATAGTTTCCGAGATATGGACTATCGATAATTTACACCTTAGGCTCTGCTTCTAACTTGGGCCCAAATTGTAAAATCGTCTTATCTATTGGCGATTTCGTTCCAATTCACATTCCAAGTAATATTCGGCATGCTAATTACATTGCCGGTTGCCAAATTGCATTATCTCTTATAGTTTCCGAGATATGGACTATCGATAATTTACACCTTAGGCTCTGCTTCTAACTTGGGCCCAAATTGTAAAATCGTCTTATCTATTGGCGATTTCGTTCCAATTCACATTTCAAGTAATATTCGGCATGCTAATTACATTGCCGGTTGCCAAATTGCATTATCTCTTATAGTTTCCGAGATATGGACTATCGATAATTTACACCTTAGGCTCTGCTTCTAGCTTTGGCCCAAATTGTAAAATGGTCTTATCTATTGGCGATTTCGTTCCAATTCACATTCCAAGTAATATTCGGCATGCTAATTACATTGCCGGTTGCCAAATTGCATTATCTCTTATAGTTTCCGAGATATGGATTATCGATAATTTACACCTTAGGCTCTGCTTCTAACTTGGGCCCAAATTGTAAAATGGTCTTATCTATTGGCGATTTCGTTCCAATTCACATTCCAAGTAATATTCGGCATGCTAATTACATTGCCGGTTGTCAAATTGCATTATCTCTTATAGTTTCCGAGATATGGACTATCGATAATTTACACCTTAGGCTCTGCTTCTAACTTGGGCCCAAATTGTAAAATCGCCTTATCTATTGGCGATTTCGTTCCAATTCACATTCCAAGTAATATTCGGCATGCTAATTACATTGCCGGTTGCCAAATTGCATTATCTCTTATAGTTTCCGAGATATGGACTATCGGTAATTTACACCTTAGGCTCTGCTTATAACTTGGGCCCAAATTGTAAAATGGTCTTATCTATTGGCGATTTCGTTCCAATTCACATTCCAAGTAATATTCGGCATGCTAATTACATTGCCGGTTGCCAAATTGCATTATCTCTTATAGTTTCCGAGATATGGACTATCGATAATTTACACCTTAGGCTCTGCTTATAACTTGGGCCCAAATTGTAAAATGGTCTTATCTATTGGCGATTTCGTTCCAATTCACATTCCAAGTAATATTCGGCATGCTAATTACATTGCCGGTTGCCAAATTGCATTATCTCTTATAGTTTCCGAGATATGGACTATCGATAATTTACACCTTAGGCTCTGCTTCTAACTTGGGCCCAAATTGTAAAATGGTCTTATCTATTGGCGATTTCGTTCCAATTCACATTCCAAGTAATATTCGGCATGCTAATTACATTGCCGGTTGCCAAATTGCATTATCTCTTATAGTTTCCGAGATATGGACTATCGATAATTTACACCTTAGGCTCTGCTTCTAACTTGGGCCCAAATTGTAATATGGTCTTATCTATTGGCGATTTCGTTCCAATTCACATTCCAAGTAATATTCTTCATGCTAATTACATTGCCGGTTGCCAAATTGCATTATCTCTTATAGTTTCCGAGATATGGACTATCGATAATTTACACCTTAGGCTCTGCTTCCAACTTGGGCCCAAATTGTAATATGGTCTTATCTATTGGCGATTTCGTTCCAATTCACATTCCAAGTAATATTCTTCATGCTAATTACATTGCCGGTTGCCAAATTGCATTATCTCTTATAGTTTCCGAGATATGGACTATCGATAATTTACACCTTAGGCTCTGCTTCTAGCTTGGGCCCAAATTGTAAAATGGTCTTACCTATTGGCGATTTCGTTCCAATTCACATTCCAAGTAATATTCCGCATGCTAATTACATTGCCGGTTGCCAAATTGAATTATCTCTTATAGTTTCCGAGATATGGACTATCGATAATTTACACCTTAGGCTCTGCCTCTAACTTGGGCCCAAATTGTAAAATGGTCTTATCTATTGGCGATTTCGTTCCAATTCACATTCCAAGTAGTATTCGGCATGCTAATTACATTGCCGGTTGCCAAATTGCATTATCTCTTATAGTTTCCGAGATATGGACTATCGATAATTTACACCTTAGGCTCTGCTTCTAACTTGGGCCCAAATTGTAAAATGGTCTTATCTATTGGCGATTTCGTTCCAATTCACATTCCAAGTAATATTCGGCATGCTAATTACATTGCCATTTGCCAAATTGCATTATCTCTTATAGTTTCCGAGATATGGACTATGGATAATTTAGACCTTAGGCTCTGCTTCTAACTTGGGCTCAAATTGTAAAATGGTCTTATCTATTGGCGATTTCGTTCCAATTCACATTCCAAGTAATATTCGGCATGCTAATTACATTGCCGGTTGCCAAATTGCATTATCTCTTATAGTTTCCGAGATATGGACTATCGATAATTTACACCTTAGGCTCTGCTTCTAACTTGGGCCCAAATTGTAAAATGGCCTTATCTATTGGCGATTTCGTTCCAATTCACATTCCAAGTAATACTCGGCATGCTGATTACATTGCCGGTTGCCAAATTGCATTATCTCTTATAGTTTCAGAGATATGGACTATCGATAATTTACACCTTAGGCTCTGCTTCTAACTTGGGCCCAAATTGTAAAATGGTCTTATCTATTGGCGATTTCGTTCCAATTCACATTCCAAGTAATATTCGGCATGCTAATTACATTGCCGGTTGCCAAATTGCATTATCTCTTATAGTTTCCGAGATATGGACTATCGATAATTTACACCTTAGGCTCTGCTTCTAACTTGGGCCCAAATTGTAAAATGGTCTTATCTATTGGCGATTTCGTTCCAATTCACATTCCAAGTAATATTCGGCATGTTAATTAAATTGCCGGTTGCCAAATTGCATTATCTCTTATAGTTTCCGAGATATGGACTATCGATAATTTACACCTTAGGCTCTGCTTCTAACTTGGGCCCAAATTGTAATATGGTCTTATCTATTGGCGATTTCGTTCCAATTCACATTCCAAGTAATATTCTTCATGCTAATTACATTGCCGGTTGCCAAATTGCATTATCTCTTATAGTTTCCGAGATATGGACTATCGATAATTTACGCCTTAGGCTCTGCTTCTAACTTGGGCCCAAATTGTAAAATGGTCTTATCTATTGGCGATTTCGTTCCAATTCACATTCCAAGTAATATTCGGCATGCTAATTACATTGCCGGTTGCCAAATTGCATTATCTCTTATAGTTTCCGAGATATGGACTATCGATAATTTACACCTTAGGCTCTGCTTCTAACTTGGGCCCAAATTGTAAAATGGTCTTATCTATTGGCGATTTCGTTCCAATTCACATTCCAAGTAATATTCGGCATGCTAATTACATTGCCGGTTGCCAAATTGCATTATCTCTTATAGTTTCCGAGATATGGACTATCGATAATTTACACCTTAGGCTCTGCTTCTAACTTGGGCCCAAATTGTAAAATGGCCTTATCTATTGGCGATTTCGTTCCAATTCACATTCCAAGTAATATTCGGCATGCTAATTACATTGCAATTTGCCAAATTGCATTATCTCTTATAGTTTCCGAGATATGGACTATGGATAATTTACACCTTAGGCTCTGCTTCTAACTTGGGCTCAAATTGTAAAATGGTCTTATCTATTGGCGATTTCGTTCCAATTCACATTCCAAGTAATATTCGGCATGCTAATTACATTGCCGGTTGCCAAATTGCATTATCTCTTATAGTTTCCGAGATATGGACTATCGATAATTTACACCTTAGGCTCTGCTTCTAACTTGGGCCCAAATTGTAAAATGGCCTTATCTATTGGCGATTTCGTTCCAATTCACATTCCAAGTAATACTCGGCATGCTGATTACATTGCCGGTTGCCAAATTGCATTATCTCTTATAGTTTCAGAGATATGGACTATCGATAATTTACACCTTAGGCTCTGCTTCTAACTTGGGAACAAATTGTAAAATGGTCTTATCTATTGGCGATTTCATTCCAATTCACATTCCAAGTAATATTCGGCATGCTAATTACATTGCCGGTTGCCAAATTGCATTATCTCTTATAGTTTCCGAGATATGGACTATCGATAATTTACACCTTAGGCTCTGCTTCTAACTTGGGCCCAAATTGTAAAATGGTCTTATCTATTGGCGATTTCGTTCCAATTCACATTCCAAGTAATATTCGGCATGTTAATTAAATTGCCGGTTGCCAAATTGCATTATCTCTTATAGTTTCCGAGATATGGACTATCGATAATTTACACCTTAGGCTCTGCTTCTAACTTGGGCCCAAATTGTAAAATGGTCTTATCTATTGGCGATTTCGTTCCAATTCACATTCCAAGTAATATTCGGCATGCTAATTACATCGCCGGTTGCCAAATTGCATTATCTCTTATAGTTTCCGAGATATGGACTATCGATAATTTACACCTTAGGCTCTGCTTCTAACTTGGGCCCAAATTGTAAAATCGCCTTATCTATTGGCGATTTCGTTCCAATTCACATTCCAAGTAATATTCGGCATGCTAATTACATTGCCGGTTGCCAAATTGCATTATCTCTTATAGTTTCCGAGATATGGACTATCGGTAATTTACACCTTAGGCTCTGCTTCTAACTTGGGCCCAAATTGTAAAATGGTCTTATCTATTGGCGATTTCGTTCCAATTCACATTCCAAGTAATATTCGGCATGCTAATTACATTGCCGGTTGCCAAATTGCATTATCTCTTATAGTTTCCGAGATATGGACTATCGAAAATTTACACCTTAGGCTCTGCTTCTAACTTGGGCCCAAATTGTAAAATGACCTTATCTATTGGCGATTTCGTTCCAATTCACATTCCAAGTAATACTCGGCATGCTGATTACATTGCCGGTTGCCAAATTGCATTATCTCTTATAGTTTCAGAGATATGGACTATCGATAATTTACACCTTAGGCTCTGCTTCTAACTTGGGCCCAAATTGTAAAATGGTCTTATCTATTGGCGATTTCGTTCCAATTCACATTCCAAGTAATATTCGGCATGTTAATTAAATTGCCGGTTGCCAAATTGCATTATCTCTTATAGTTTCCGAGATATGGACTATCGATAATTTACACCTTAGGCTCTGCTTCTAACTTGGGCCCAAATTGTAAAATGGTCTTATCTATTGGCGATTTCGTTCCAATTCACATTCCAAGTAATATTCGGCATGCTAATTACATTGCCGGTTGCCAAATTGCATTATCTCTTATAGTTTCCGAGATATGGACTATCGATAATTTACACCTTAGGCTCTGCTTCTAACTTGGGCCCAAATTGTAAAATCGCCTTATCTATTGGCGATTTCGTTCCAATTCACATTCCAAGTAATATTCGGCATGCTAATTACATTGCCGGTTGCCAAATTGCATTATCTCTTATAGTTTCCGAGATATGGACTATCGGTAATTTACACCTTAGGCTCTGCTTCTAACTTGGGCCCAAATTGTAAAATGGTCTTATCTATTGGCGATTTCGTTCCAATTCACATTCCAAGTAATATTCGGCATGCTAATTACATTGCCGGTTGCCAAATTGCATTATCTCTTATAGTGTCCGAGATATGGACTATCGATAATTTACACCTTAGGCTCTGCTTCTAACTTGGGCCCAAATTGTAAAATGGTCTTATCTATTGGCGATTTCGTTCCAATTCACATTCCAAGTAATATTCGGCATGCTAATTACATTGCCGGTTGCCAAATTGCATTATCTCTTATAGTTTCCGAGATATGGACTATCGATAATTTACACCTTAGGCTCTGCTTCTAACGTGGACCCAAGTTGTAATATGGTCTTATCTATTGGCGATTTCGTTCCAATTCACATTCCAAGTAATATTCTTCATGCTAATTACATTGCCGGTTGCCAAATTGCATTATCTCTTATAGTTTCCGAGATATGGACTATCGATAATTTACGCCTTAGGCTCTGCTTCTAACTTGGGCCCAAATTGTAAAATGGTCTTATCTATTGGCGATTTCGTTCCAATTCACATTCCAAGTAATATTCGGCATGCTAATTACATTGCCGGTTGCCAAATTGCATTATCTCTTATAGTTTCCGAGATATGGACTATCGATAATTTACACCTTAGGCTCTGCTTCTAACTTGGGCCCAAATTGTAAAATGGTCTTATCTATTGGCGATTTCGTTCCAATTCACATTCCAAGTAATATTCGGCATGTTAATTAAATTGCCGGTTGCCAAATTGCATTATCTCTTATAGTTTCCGAGATATGGACTATCGATAATTTACACCTTAGGCTCTGCTTCTAACTTGGGCCCAAATTGTAAAATGGTCTTATCTATTGGCGATTTCGTTCCAATTCACATTCCAAGTAATATTCGGCATGCTAATTACATTGCCGGTTGCCAAATTGCATTATCTCTTATAGTTTCCGAGATATGGACTATCGATAATTTACACCTTAGGCTCTGCTTCTAACTTGGGCCCAAATTGTAAAATCGCCTTATCTATTGGCGATTTCGTTCCAATTCACATTCCAAGTAATATTCGGCATGCTAATTACATTGCCGGTTGCCAAATTGCATTATCTCTTATAGTTTCCGAGATATGGACTATCGAAAATTTACACCTTAGGCTCTGCTTCTAACTTAGGCCCAAATTGTAAAATGGTCTTATCTATTGGCGATTTCGTTCCAATTCACATTCCAAGTAATATTCGGCATGCTAATTACATTGCCGGTTGCCAAATTGCATTATCTCTTATAGTTTCCGAGATATGGACTATCGATAATTTACACCTTAGGCTCTGCTTCTAACTTGGGCCCAAATTGTAATATGGTCTTATCTATTGGCGATTTCGTTTCAATTCACATTCCAAGTAATATTCTTCATGCTAATTACATTGCCGGTTGCCAAATTGCATTATCTCTTATAGTTTCCGAGATATGGACTATCGATAATTTACGCCATAGGCTCTGCTTCTAACTTGGGCCCAAATTGTAAAATGGTCTTATCTATTGGCGATTTCGTTCCAATTCACATTCCAAGTAATATTCGGCATGCTAATTACATTGCCGGTTGCCAAATTGCATTATCTCTTATAGTTTCCGAGATATGGACTATCGATAATTTACACCTTAGGCTCTGCTTCTAGCTTGGGCCCAAATTGTAAAATGGTCTTATCTATTGGCGATTTCGTTCCAATTCACATTCCAAGTAATATTCGGCATGCTAATTACATTGCCGGTTGCCAAATTGAATTATCTCTTATAGTTTCCGAGATATGGACTATCGATAATTTACACCTTAGGCTCTGCCTCTAACTTGGGCCCAAATTGTAAAATGGTCTTCTCTATTGGCGATTTCATTCCAATTCACATTCCAAGTAATATTCGGCATGCTAATTACATTGCCGGTTGCCAAATTGCATTATCTCTTATAGTTTCCGAGATATGGACTATCGATAATTTACACCTTAGGCTCTGCTTCTAGCTTGGGCCCAAATTGTAAAATGGTCTTATCTATTGGCGATATCGTTCCAATTCACATTCCAAGTAATATTCGGCATGCTAATTACATTGCCGGTTGCCAAATTGCATTATCTCTTATAGTTTCCGAGATATGGACTATCGATAATTTACAATTTAGGCTCTGCTTCTAACTTGGGCCCAAATTGTAAAATGGTCTTATCTATTGGCGATTTCGTTCCAATTCACATTCCAAGTAATATTCGGCATGCTAATTACATTGCCGGTTGCCAAATTGCATTATCTCTTATAGTTTCCGAGATATGGACTATCGATAATTTACACCTTAGGCTCTGCTTCTAACTTGGGCCCAAATTGTAATATGGTCTTATCTATTGGCGATTTCGTTCCAATTCACATTCCAAGTAATATTCTTCATGCTAATTACATTGCCGGTTGCCAAATTGCATTATCTCTTATAGTTTCCGAGATATGGACTATCGATAATTTACGCCTTAGGCTCTGCTTCTAACTTGGGCCCAAATTGTAAAACGGTCTTATATATTGGCGATTTCGTTCCAATTCACATTCCAAGTAATATTCGGCATGCTAATTACATTGCCGGTTGCCAAATTGCATTATCTCTTATAGTTTCCGAGATATGGACTATCGATAATTTACACCTTAGGCTCTGCTTCTAACTTGGGCCCAAATTGTAAAATGGTCTTATCTATTGGCGATTTCGTTCCAATTCACATTCCAAGTAATATTCGGCATGCTAATTACATTGCCGGTTGCCAAATTGCATTATCTCTTATAGTTTCCGAGATATGGACTATCGATAATTTACACCTTAGGCTCTGCTTCTAACTTGGGCCCAAATTGTAAAATCGTCTTGTCTATTGGCGATTTCGTTCCAATTCACATTTCAAGTAATATTCGGCATGCTAATTACATTGCCGGTTGCCAAATTGCATTATCTCTTATAGTTTCCGAGATATGGACTATCGATAATTTACACCTTAGGCTCTGCTTCTAGCTTGGGCCCAAATTGTAAAATGGTCTTATCTATTGGCGATTTCGTTCCAATTCACATTCCAAGTAATATTCGGCATGCTAATTACATTGCCGGTTGCCAAATTGAATTATCTCTTATAGTTTCCGAGATATGGACTATCGATAATTTACACCTTAGGCTCTGCCTCTAACTTGGGCCCAAATTATAAAATGGTCTTATCTATTGGCGATTTCGTTCCAATTCACATTCCAAGTAGTATTCGGCATGCTAATTACATTGCCGGTTGCCAAATTGCATTATCTCTTATAGTTTCCGAGATATGGACTATCGATAATTTACACCTTAGGCTCTGCTTCTAACTTGGGCCCAAATTGTAAAATGGTCTTATCTATTGGCGATTTCGTTCCAATTCACATTCCAAGTAATATTCGGCATGCTAATTACATTGCCATTTGCCAAATTGCATTATCTCTTATAGTTTCCGAGATATGGACTATGGATAATTTACACCTTAGGCTCTGCTTCTAACTTGGGCTCAAATTGTAAAATGGTCTTATCTATTGGCGATTTCGTTCCAATTCACATTCCAAGTAATATTCGGCATGCTAATTACATTGCCGGTTGCCAAATTGCATTATCTCTTATAGTTTCCGAGATATGGACTATGGATAATTTACACCTTAGGCTCTGCTTCTAACTTGGGCTCAAATTGTAAAATGGTCTTATCTATTGGCGATTTCGTTCCAATTCACATTCCAAGTAGTATTCGGCATGCTAATTACATTGCCGGTTGCCAAATTGCATTATCTCTTATAGTTTCCGAGATATGGACTATCGATAATTTACACCTTAGGCTCTGCTTCTAACTTGGGCCCAAATTTTAAAATCGCCTTATCTATTGGCGATTTCGTTCCAATTCACATTCCAAGTAATATTCGGCATGCTAATTACATTGCCGGTTGCCAAATTGCATTATCTCTTATAGTTTCCGAGATATGGACTATCGGTAATTTACACCTTAGGCTCTGCTTCTAACTTGGGCCCAAATTGTAAAATGGTCTTATCTATTGGCGATTTCGTTCCAATTCACATTCCAAGTAATATTCGGCATGCTAATTACATTGCCGGTTGCCAAATTGCATTATCTCTTATAGTTTCCGAGATATGGACTATCGATAATTTACACCTTAGGCTCTGCTTCTAGCTTGGGCCCAAATTGTAAAATGGTCTTATCTATTGGCGATTTCGTTCCAATTCACACTCCAAGTAATATTCGGCATGCTAATTACATTGCCGGTTGCCAAATTGAATTATCTCTTATAGTTTCCGAGATATGGACTATCGATAATTTACACCTTAGGCTCTGCCTCTAACTTGGGCCCAAATTGTAAAAAGGTCTTATCTATTGGCGATTTCGTTCCAATTCACATTCCAAGTAGTATTCGGCATGCTAATTACATTGCCGGTTGCCAAATTGCATTATCTCTTATAGTTTCCGAGATATGGACTATCGATAATTTACACCTTAGGCTCTGCTTCTAACTTGGGCCGAAATTGTAAAATGGTCTTATCTATTGGCGATTTCGTTCCAATTCACATTCCAAGTAATATTCGGCATGCTAATTACATTGCCATTTGCCAAATTGCATTATCTCTTATAGTTTCCGAGATATGGACTATGGATAATTTACACCTTAGGCTCTGCTTCTAACTTGGGCTCAAATTGTAAAATGGTCTTATCTATTGGCGATTTCGTTCCAATTCACATTCCAAGTAATATTCGGCATGCTAATTATATTGCCGGTTGCCAAATTGCATTATCTCTTATAGTTTCCGAGATATGGACTATCGATAATTTACACCTTAGGCTCTGCTTCTAACTTGGGCCCAAATTGTAAAATGGCCTTATCTATTGGCGATTTCGTTCCAATTCACATTCCAAGTAATACTCGGCATGCTGATTACATTGCCGGTTGCCAAATTGCATTATCTCTTATAGTTTCAGAGATATGGACTATCGATAATTTACACCTTAGGCTCTGCTTCTAACTTGGGCCCAAATTGTAAAATGGTCTTATCTATTGGCGATTTCGTTCCAATTCACATTCCAAGTAATATTCGGCATGCTAATTACATTGCCGGTTGCCAAATTGCATTATCTCTTATAGTTTCCGAGATATGGACTATCGATAATTTACACCTTAGGCTCTGCTTCTAACTTGGGCCCAAATTGTAAAATGGTCTTATCTATTGGCGATTTCGTTCCAATTCACATTCCAAGTAATATTCGGCATGTTAATTAAATTGCCGGTAGCCAAATTGCATTATCTCTTATAGTTTCCGAGATATGGACTATCGATAATTTACACCTTAGGCTCTGCTTCTAACTTGGGCCCAAATTGTAAAATGGTCTTATCTATTGGCGATTTCGTTCCAATTCACATTCCAAGTAATATTCGGCATGCTAATTACATTGCCGGTTGCCAAATTGCATTATCTCTTATAGTTTCCGAGATATGGACTATCGATAATTTACACCTTAGGCTCTGCTTCTTACTTGGGCCCAAATTGTAAAATCGCCTTATCTATTGGCGATTTCGTTCCAGTTCACATTCCAAGTAATATTCGGCATGCTAATTACATTGCCGGTTGCCAAATTGCATTATCTCTTATAGTTTCCGAGATATGGACTATCGGTAATTTACACCTTAGGCTCTGCTTCTAACTTGGGCCCAAATTGTAAAATGGTCTTATCTATTGGCGATTTCGTTCCAATTTACATTCCAAGTAATATTCGGCATGCTAATTACATTGCCGGTTGCCAAATTGCATTATCTCTTATAGTTTCCGAGATATGGACTATCGATAATTTACACCTTAGGCTCTGCTTCTAACTTGGGCCCAAATTATAAAATGGTCTTATCTATTGGCGATTTCGTTCCAATTCACATTCCAAGTAATATTCGGCATGCTAATTACATTGCCGGCTGCCAAATTGCATTATCTCTTATAGTTTCCGAGATATGGACTATCGATAATTTACACCTTAGGCTCTGCTTCTAACTTGGGCCCAAATTGTAATATGGTCTTATCTATTGGCGATTTCGTTCCAATTCACATTCCAAGTAATATTCTTCATGCTAATTACATTGCCGGTTGCCAAATTGCATTATCTCTTATAGTTTCCGAGATATGGACTATCGATAATTTACGCCTTAGGCTCTGCTTCTAACTTGGGCCCAAATTGTAAAACGGTCTTATATATTGGCGATTTCGTTCCAATTCACATTCCAAGTAATATTCGGCATGCTAATTACATTGCCGGTTGCCAAATTGCATTATCTCTTATAGTTTCCGAGATATGGACTATCGATAATTTACACCTTAGGCTCTGCTTCTAACTTGGGCCCAAATTGTAAAATGGTCTTATCTATTGGCGATTTCGTTCCAATTCACATTCCAAGTAATATTCGGCATGCTAATTACATTGCCGGTTGCCAAATTGCATTATCTCTTATAGTTTCCGAGATATGGACTATCGATAATTTACACCTTAGGCTCTGCTTCTAACTTGGGCCCAAATTGTAAAATCGTCTTATCTATTGGCGATTTCGTTCCAATTCACATTTCAAGTAATATTCGGCATGCTAATTACATTGCCGGTTGCCAAATTGCATTATCTCTTATAGTTTCCGAGATATGGACTATCGATAATTTACACCTTAGGCTCTGCTTCTAGCTTGGGCCCAAATTGTAAAATGGTCTTATCTATTGGCGATTTCGTTCCAATTCACATTCCAAGTAATATTCGGCATGCTAATTACATTGCCGGTTGCCAAATTGAATTATCTCTTATAGTTTCCGAGATATGGACTATCGATAATTTACACCTTAGGCTCTGCCTCTAACTTGGGCCCAAATTGTAAAATGGTCTTATCTATTGGCGATTTCGTTCCAATTCACATTCCAAGTAGTATTCGGCATGCTAATTACATTGCCGGTTGCCAAATTGCATTATCTCTTATAGTTTCCGAGATATGGACTATCGATAATTTACACCTTAGGCTCTGCTTCTAACTTGGGCCCAAATTGTAAAATGGTCTCATCTATTGGCGATTTCGTTCCAATTCACATTCCAAGTAATATTCGGCATGCTAATTACATTGCCATTTGCCAAATTGCATTATCTCTTATAGTTTCCGAGATATGGACTATGGATAATTTACACCTTAGGCTCTGCTTCTAACTTGGGCTCAAATTGTAAAATGGTCTTATCTATTGGCGATTTCGTTCCAATTCACATTCCAAGTAATATTCGGCATGCTAATTACATTGCCGGTTGCCAAATTGCATTATCTCTTATAGTTTCCGAGATATGGACTATGGATAATTTACACCTTAGGCTCTGCTTCTAACTTGGGCTCAAATTGTAAAATGGTCTTATCTATTGGCGATTTCGTTCCAATTCACATTCCAAGTAATATTCGGCATGCTAATTACATTGCCGGTTGCCAAATTGCATTATCTCTTATAGTTTCCGAGATATGGACTATCGATAATTTACACCTTAGGCTCTGCTTCTAACTTGGGCCCAAATTTTAAAATCGCCTTATCTATTGACGATTTCGTTCCAATTCACATTCCAAGTAATATTCGGCATGCTAATTACATTGCCGGTTGCCAAATTGCATTATCTCTTATAGTTTCCGAGATATGGACTATCGGTAATTTACACCTTAGGCTCTGCTTCTAACTTGGGCCCAAATTGTAAAATGGTCTTATCTATTGGCGATTTCGTTCCAATTCACATTCCAAGTAATATTCGGCATGCTAATTACATTGCCGGTTGCCAAATTGCATTATCTCTTATAGTTTCCGAGATATGGACTATCGATAATTTACACCTTAGGCTCTGCTTCTAACTTGGGCCCAAATTGTAAAATGGTCTTATCTATTGGCGATTTCGTTCCAATTCACATTCCAAGTAATATTCGGCATGCTAATTACATTGCCGGTTGCCAAATTGCATTATCTCTTATAGTTTCCGAGATATGGACTATCGATAATTTACACCTTAGGCTCTGCTTCTAACTTGGGCCCAAATTGTAATATGGTCTTATCTATTGGCGATTTCGTTCCAATTCACATTCCAAGTAATATTCTTCATGCTAATTTCATTGCCGGTTGCCAAATTGCATTATCTCTTATAGTTTCCGAGATATGGACTATCGATAATTTACGCCTTAGGCTCTGCTTCTAACTTGGGCCCAAATTGTAAAATGGTCTTATCTATTGGCGATTTCGTTCCAATTCACATTCCAAGTAATATTCGGCATGCTAATTACATTGCCGGTTGCCAAATTGCATTATCTCTTATAGTTTCCGAGATATGGACTATCGATAATTTACACCTTAGGCTCTGCTTCTAACTTGGGCCCAAATTGTAAAATGGTCTTATCTATTGGCGATTTCGTTCCAATTCACATTCCAAGTAATATTCGGCATGCTAATTACATTGCCATTTGCCAAATTGCATTATCTCTTATAGTTTCCGAGATATGGACTATCGATAATTTACCCCTTAGGCTCTGATTCTAACTTGGGCCCAAATTGTAAAATCGTCTTATCTATTGGCGATTTCGTTCCAATTCACATTTCAAGTAATATTCGGCATGCTAATTACATTGCCGGTTGCCAAATTGCATTATCTCTTATAGTTTCCGAGATATGGACTATCGATAATTTACACCTTAGGCTCTGCTTCTAGCTTGGGCCCAAATTGTAAAATGGTCTTATCTATTGGCGATTTCGTTCCAATTCACATTCCAAGTAATATTCGGCATGCTAATTACATTGCCGGTTGCCAAATTGAATTATCTCTTATAGTTTCCGAGATATGGACTATCGATAATTTACACCTTAGGCTCTGCTTCTAACTTGGGCCCAAATTGTAAAATGGCCTTATCTATTGGCGATTTCGTTCCAATTCACATTCCAAGTAATACTCGGCATGCTGATTACATTGCCGGTTGCCAAATTGCATTATCTCTTATAGTTTCAGAGATATGGACTATCGACAATTTACACCTTAGGCTCTGCTTCTAACTTGGGCCCAAATTGTAAAATGGTCTTATCTATTGGCGATTTCGTTCCAATTCACATTCCAAGTAATATTCGGCATGCTAATTACATTGCCGGTTGCCAAATTGCATTATCTCTTATAGTTTCCGAGATATGGACTATCGATAATTTACACCTTAGGCTCTGCTTCTAACTTGGGCCCAAATTTTAAAATCGCCTTATCTATTGACGATTTCGTTCCAATTCACATTCCAAGTAATATTCGGCATGCTAATTACATTGCCGGTTGCCAAATTGCATTATCTCTTATAGTTTCCGAGATATGGACTATGGATAATTTACACCTTAGGCTCTGCTTCTAACTTGGGCTCAAATTGTAAAATGGTCTTATCTATTGGCGATTTCGTTCCAATTCACATTCCAAGTAATATTCGGCATGCTAATTACATTGCCGGTTGCCAAATTGCATTATCTCTTATAGTTTCCGAGATATGGACTATCGATAATTTACACCTTAGGCTCTGCTTCTAACTTGGGCCCAAATTTTAAAATCGCCTTATCTATTGACGATTTCGTTCCAATTCATATTCCAAGTAATATTCGGCATGCTAATTACATTGCCGGTTGCCAAATTGCATTATCTCTTATAGTTTCCGAGATATGGACTATCGGTAATTTACACCTTAGGCTCTGCTTCTAACTTGGGCCCAAATTGTAAAATGGTCTTATCTATTGGCGATTTCGTTCCAATTCACATTCCAAGTAATATTCGGCATGCTAATTACATTGCCGGTTGCCAAATTGCATTATCTCTTATAGTTTCCGAGATATGGACTATCGATAATTTACACCTTAGGCTCTGCTTCTAACTTGGGCCCAAATTGTAAAATGGTCTTATCTATTGGCGATTTCGTTCTAATTCACATTCCAAGTAATATTCGGCATGCTAATTACATTGCCGGTTGCCAAATTGCATTATCTCTTATAGTTTCCGAGATATGGACTATCGATAATTTACACCTTAGGCTCTGCTTCTAACTTGGGCCCAAATTGTAATATGGTCTTATCTATTGGCGATTTCGTTCCAATTCACATTCCAAGTAATATTCTTCATGCTAATTTCATTGCCGGTTGCCAAATTGCATTATCTCTTATAGTTTCCGAGATATGGACTATCGATAATTTACGCCTTAGGCTCTGCTTCTAACTTGGGCCCAAATTGTAAAATGGTCTTATCTATTGGCGATTTCGTTCCAATTCACATTCCAAGTAATATTCGGCATGCTAATTACATTGCCGGTTGCCAAATTGCATTATCTCTTATAGTTTCCGAGATATGGACTATCGATAATTTACACCTTAGGCTCTGCTTCTAACTTGGGCCCAAATTGTAAAATGGTCTTATCTATTGGCGATTTCGTTCCAATTCACATTCCAAGTAATATTCGGCATGCTAATTACATTGCCATTTGCCAAATTGCATTATCTCTTATAGTTTCCGAGATATGGACTATCGATAATTTACACCTTAGGCTCTGCTTCTAACTTGCGCCCAAATTGTAAAATCGTCTTATCTATTGGCGATTTCGTTCCAATTCACATTTCAAGTAATATTCGGCATGCTAATTACATTGCCGGTTGCCAAATTGCATTATCTCTTATAGTTTCCGAGATATGGACTATCGATAATTTACACCTTAGGCTCTGCTTCTAGCTTGGGCCCAAATTGTAAAATGGTCTTATCTATTGGCGATTTCGTTCCAATTCACATTCCAAGTAATATTCGGCATGCTAATTACATTGCCGGTTGCCAAATTGAATTATCTCTTATAGTTTCCGAGATATGGACTATCGATAATTTACACCTTAGGCTCTGCTTCTAACTTGGGCCCAAATTGTAAAATGGCCTTATCTATTGGCGATTTCGTTCCAATTCACATTCCAAGTAATACTCATCATGCTGATTACATTGCCGGTTGCCAAATTGCATTATCTCTTATAGTTTCTGAGATATGGACTATCGACAATTTACACCTTAGGCTCTGCTTCTAACTTGGGCCCAAATTGTAAAATGGTCTTATCTATTGGCGATTTCGTTCCAATTCACATTCCAAGTAATATTCGGCATGCTAATTACATTGCCGGTTGCCAAATTGCATTATCTCTTATAGTTTCCGAGATATGGACTATCGATAATTTACACCTTAGGCTCTGCTTCTAACTTGGGCCCAAATTGTAAAATGGTCTTATCTATTGGCGATTTCGTTCCAATTCACATTCCAAGTAATATTCGGCATGTTAATTAAATTGCCGGTTGCCAAATTGCATTATCTCTTATAGTTTCCGAGATATGGACTATCGATAATTTACACCTTAGGCTCTGCTTCTAACTTGGGCCCAAATTGTAAAATGGTCTTATCTATTGGCGATTTCGTTCCAACTCACATTCCAAGTAATATTCGGCATGCTAATTATATTGCCGGTTGCCAAATTGCATTATCTCTTATAGTTTCCGAGATATGGACTATCGATAATTTACACCTTAGGCTCTGCTTCTAACTTGGGCCCAAATTGTAAAATCGCCTTATCTATTGGCGATTTCGTTCCAATTCACATTCCAAGTAATATTCGGCATGCTAATTACATTGCCGGTTGCCAAATTGCATTATCTCTTATAGTTTCCGAGATATGGACTATTGGTAATTTAAACCTTAGGCTCTGCTTCTAACTTGGGCCCAAATTGTAAAATGGTCTTATCTATTGGCGATTTCGTTCCAATTCACATTCCAAGTAATATTCGGCATGCTAATTACATTGCCGGTTGCCAAATTGCATTATCTCTTATAGTTTCCGAGATATGGACTATCGATAATTTACACCTTAGGCTCTGCTTCTAACTTGGACCCAAATTGTAATATGGTCTTATCTATTGGCGATTTCGTTCCAATTCACATTCCAAGTAATATTCTTCATGCTAATTACATTGCCGGTTGCCAAATTGCATTATCTCTTATAGTTTCCGAGATATGGACTATCGATAATTTACGCCTTAGGCTCTGCTTCTAACTTGGGCCCAAATTGTAAAATGGTCTTATCTATTGGCGATTTCGTTCCAATTCACATTCCAAGTAATATTCGGCATGCTAATTACATTGCCGGTTGCCAAATTGCATTATCTCTTATAGTTTCCGAGATATGGACTATCGATAATTTACACCTTAGGCTCTGCTTCTAACTTGGGCCCAAATTGTAAAATGGTCTTATCTATTGGCGATTTCGTTCCAATTCACATTCCAAGTAATATTCGGCATGCTAATTACATTGCCGGTTGCCAAATTGCATTATCTCTTATAGTTTCCGAGATATGGACTATCGATAATTTACACCTTAGGCTCTGCTTCTAACTTGGGCCCAAATTGTAAAATGGTCTTATCTATTGGCGATTTCGTTCCAATTCACATTCCAAGTAATATTCGGCATGCTAATTACATTGCCATTTGCCAAATTGCATTATCTCTTATAGTTTCCGAGATATGGACTATCGATAATTTACACCTTAGGCTCTGATTCTAACTTGGGCCCAAATTGTAAAATCGTCTTATCTATTGGCGATTTCGTTCCAATTCACATTTCAAGTAATATTCGGCATGCTAATTACATTGCCGGTTGCCAAATTGCATTATCTCTTATAGTTTCCGAGATATGGACTATCGATAATTTACACCTTAGGCTCTGCTTCTAGCTTGGGCCCAAATTGTAAAATGGTCTTATCTATTGGCGATTTCGTTCCAATTCACATTCCAAGTAATATTCGGCATGCTAATTACATTGCCGGTTGCCAAATTGAATTATCTCTTATAGTTTCCGAGATATGGACTATCGATAATTTACACCTTAGGCTCTGCTTCTAACTTGGGCCCAAATTGTAAAATGGCCTTATCTATTGGCGATTTCGTTCCAATTCACATTCCAAGTAATACTCGGCATGCTGATTACATTGCCGGTTGCCAAATTGCATTATCTCTTATAGTTTCAGAGATATGGACTATCGACAATTTACACCTTAGGCTCTGCTTCTAACTTGGGCCCAAATTGTAAAATGGTCTTATCTATTGGCGATTTCGTTCCAATTCACATTCCAAGTAATATTCGGCATGCTAATTACATTGCCGGTTGCCAAATTGCATTATCTCTTATAGTTTCCGAGATATGGACTATCGATAATTTACACCTTAGGCTCTGCTTCTAACTTGGGCCCAAATTTTAAAATCGCCTTATCTATTGACGATTTCGTTCCAATTCACATTCCAAGTAATATTCGGCATGCTAATTACATTGCCGGTTGCCAAATTGCATTATCTCTTATAGTTTCCGAGATATGGACTATGGATAATTTACACCTTAGGCTCTGCTTCTAACTTGGGCTCAAATTGTAAAATGGTCTTATCTATTGGCGATTTCGTTCCAATTCACATTCCAAGTAATATTCGGCATGCTAATTACATTGCCGGTTGCCAAATTGCATTATCTCTTATAGTTTCCGAGATATGGACTATCGATAATTTACACCTTAGGCTCTGCTTCTAACTTGGGCCCAAATTTTAAAATCGCCTTATCTATTGACGATTTCGTTCCAATTCATATTCCAAGTAATATTCGGCATGCTAATTACATTGCCGGTTGCCAAATTGCATTATCTCTTATAGTTTCCGAGATATGGACTATCGGTAATTTACACCTTAGGCTCTGCTTCTAACTTGGGCCCAAATTGTAAAATGGTCTTATCTATTGGCGATTTCGTTCCAATTCACATTCCAAGTAATATTCGGCATGCTAATTACATTGCCGGTTGCCAAATTGCATTATCTCTTATAGTTTCCGAGATATGGACTATCGATAATTTACACCTTAGGCTCTGCTTCTAACTTGGGCCCAAATTGTAAAATGGTCTTATCTATTGGCGATTTCGTTCTAATTCACATTCCAAGTAATATTCGGCATGCTAATTACATTGCCGGTTGCCAAATTGCATTATCTCTTATAGTTTCCGAGATATGGACTATCGATAATTTACACCTTAGGCTCTGCTTCTAACTTGGGCCCAAATTGTAATATGGTCTTATCTATTGGCGATTTCGTTCCAATTCACATTCCAAGTAATATTCTTCATGCTAATTTCATTGCCGGTTGCCAAATTGCATTATCTCTTATAGTTTCCGAGATATGGACTATCGATAATTTACGCCTTAGGCTCTGCTTCTAACTTGGGCCCAAATTGTAAAATGGTCTTATCTATTGGCGATTTCGTTCCAATTCACATTCCAAGTAATATTCGGCATGCTAATTACATTGCCGGTTGCCAAATTGCATTATCTCTTATAGTTTCCGAGATATGGACTATCGATAATTTACACCTTAGGCTCTGCTTCTAACTTGGGCCCAAATTGTAAAATGGTCTTATCTATTGGCGATTTCGTTCCAATTCACATTCCAAGTAATATTCGGCATGCTAATTACATTGCCATTTGCCAAATTGCATTATCTCTTATAGTTTCCGAGATATGGACTATCGATAATTTACACCTTAGGCTCTGCTTCTAACTTGCGCCCAAATTGTAAAATCGTCTTATCTATTGGCGATTTCGTTCCAATTCACATTTCAAGTAATATTCGGCATGCTAATTACATTGCCGGTTGCCAAATTGCATTATCTCTTATAGTTTCCGAGATATGGACTATCGATAATTTACACCTTAGGCTCTGCTTCTAGCTTGGGCCCAAATTGTAAAATGGTCTTATCTATTGGCGATTTCGTTCCAATTCACATTCCAAGTAATATTCGGCATGCTAATTACATTGCCGGTTGCCAAATTGAATTATCTCTTATAGTTTCCGAGATATGGACTATCGATAATTTACACCTTAGGCTCTGCTTCTAACTTGGGCCCAAATTGTAAAATGGCCTTATCTATTGGCGATTTCGTTCCAATTCACATTCCAAGTAATACTCATCATGCTGATTACATTGCCGGTTGCCAAATTGCATTATCTCTTATAGTTTCAGAGATATGGACTATCGACAATTTACACCTTAGGCTCTGCTTCTAACTTGGGCCCAAATTGTAAAATGGTCTTATCTATTGGCGATTTCGTTCCAATTCACATTCCAAGTAATATTCGGCATGCTAATTACATTGCCGGTTGCCAAATTGCATTATCTCTTATAGTTTCCGAGATATGGACTATCGATAATTTACACCTTAGGCTCTGCTTCTAACTTGGGCCCAAATTGTAAAATGGTCTTATCTATTGGCGATTTCGTTCCAATTCACATTCCAAGTAATATTCGGCATGTTAATTAAATTGCCGGTTGCCAAATTGCATTATCTCTTATAGTTTCCGAGATATGGACTATCGATAATTTACACCTTAGGCTCTGCTTCTAACTTGGGCCCAAATTGTAAAATGGTCTTATCTATTGGCGATTTCGTTCCAACTCACATTCCAAGTAATATTCGGCATGCTAATTATATTGCCGGTTGCCAAATTGCATTATCTCTTATAGTTTCCGAGATATGGACTATCGATAATTTACACCTTAGGCTCTGCTTCTAACTTGGGCCCAAATTGTAAAATCGCCTTATCTATTGGCGATTTCGTTCCAATTCACATTCCAAGTAATATTCGGCATGCTAATTACATTGCCGGTTGCCAAATTGCATTATCTCTTATAGTTTCCGAGATATGGACTATTGGTAATTTAAACCTTAGGCTCTGCTTCTAACTTGGGCCCAAATTGTAAAATGGTCTTATCTATTGGCGATTTCGTTCCAATTCACATTCCAAGTAATATTCGGCATGCTAATTACATTGCCGGTTGCCAAATTGCATTATCTCTTATAGTTTCCGAGATATGGACTATCGATAATTTACACCTTAGGCTCTGCTTCTAACTTGGACCCAAATTGTAATATGGTCTTATCTATTGGCGATTTCGTTCCAATTCACATTCCAAGTAATATTCTTCATGCTAATTACATTGCCGGTTGCCAAATTGCATTATCTCTTATAGTTTCCGAGATATGGACTATCGATAATTTACGCCTTAGGCTCTGCTTCTAACTTGGGCCCAAATTGTAAAATGGTCTTATCTATTGGCGATTTCGTTCCAATTCACATTCCAAGTAATATTCGGCATGCTAATTACATTGCCGGTTGCCAAATTGCATTATCTCTTATAGTTTCCGAGATATGGACTATCGATAATTTACACCTTAGGCTCTGCTTCTAACTTGGGCCCAAATTGTAAAATGGTCTTATCTATTGGCGATTTCGTTCCAATTCACATTCCAAGTAATATTCGGCATGCTAATTACATTGCCGGTTGCCAAATTGCATTATCTCTTATAGTTTCCGAGATATGGACTATCGATAATTTACACCTTAGGCTCTGCTTCTAACTTGGGCCCAAATTGTAAAATCGTCTTATCTATTGGCGATTTCGTTCCAATTCACATTTCAAGTAATATTCGGCATGCTAATTACATTGCCGGTTGCCAAATTGCATTATCTCTTATAGTTTCCGAGATATGGACTATCGATAATTTACACCTTAGGCTCTGCTTCTAGCTTGGGCCCAAATTGTAAAATGGTCTTATCTATTGGCGATTTCGTTCCAATTCACACTCCAAGTAATATTCGGCATGCTAATTACATTGCCGGTTGCCAAATTGAATTATCTCTTATAGTTTCCGAGATATGGACTATCGATAATTTACACCTTAGGCTCTGCCTCTAACTTGGGCCCAAATTGTAAAATGGTCTTATCTATTGGCGATTTCGTTCCAATTCACATTCCAAGTAGTATTCGGCATGCTAATTACATTGCCGGTTGCCAAATTGCATTATCTCTTATAGTTTCCGAGATATGGACTATCGATAATTTACACCTTAGGCTCTGCTTCTAACTTGGGCCCAAATTGTAAAATGGTCTTATCTATTGGCGATTTCGTTCCAATTCACATTCCAAGTAATATTCGGCATGCTAATTACATTGCCATTTGCCAAATTGCATTATCTCTTATAGTTTCCGAGATATGGACTATGGATAATTTACACCTTAGGCTCTGCTTCTAACTTGGGCTCAAATTGTAAAATGGTCTTATCTATTGGCGATTTCGTTCCAATTCACATTCCAAGTAATATTCGGCATGCTAATTACATTGCCGGTTGCCAAATTGTATTATCTCTTATAGTTTCCGAGATATGGACTATCGATAATTTACACCTTAGGCTCTGCTTCTAACTTGGGCCCAAATTGTAAAATGGCCTTATCTATTGGCGATTTCGTTCCAATTCACATTCCAAGTAATACTCGGCATGCTGATTACATTGCCGGTTGCCAAATTGCATTATCTCTTATAGTTTCCGAGATATGGACTATCGATAATTTACACCTTAGGCTCTGCCTCTAACTTGGGCCCAAATTGTAAAATGGTCTTATCTATTGGCGATTTCGTTCCAATTCACATTCCAAGTAGTATTCGGCATGCTAATTACATTGCCGGTTGCCAAATTGCATTATCTCTTATAGTTTCCGAGATATGGACTATCGATAATTTACACCTTAGGCTCTGCTTCTAACTTGGGCCCAAATTGTAAAATGGTCTCATCTATTGGCGATTTCGTTCCAATTCACATTCCAAGTAATATTCGGCATGCTAATTACATTGCCATTTGCCAAATTGCATTATCTCTTATAGTTTCCGAGATATGGACTATGGATAATTTACACCTTAGGCTCTGCTTCTAACTTGGGCTCAAATTGTAAAATGGTCTTATCTATTGGCGATTTCGTTCCAATTCACATTCCAAGTAATATTCGGCATGCTAATTACATTGCCGGTTGCCAAATTGCATTATCTCTTATAGTTTCCGAGATATGGACTATGGATAATTTACACCTTAGGCTCTGCTTCTAACTTGGGCTCAAATTGTAAAACGGTCTTATCTATTGGCGATTTCGTTCCAATTCACATTCCAAGTAATATTCGGCATGCTAATTACATTGCCGGTTGCCAAATTGCATTATCTCTTATAGTTTCCGAGATATGGACTATCGATAATTTACACCTTAGGCTCTGCTTCTAACTTGGGCCCAAATTGTAAAATCGCCTTATCTATTGGCGATTTCGTTCCAATTCACATTCCAAGTAATATTTGGCATGCTAATTACATTGCCGGTTGCCAAATTGCATTATCTCTTATAGTTTCCGAGATATGGACTATTGGTAATTTAAACCTTAGGCTCTGCTTCTAACTTGGGCCCAAATTGTAAAATGGTCTTATCTATTGGCGATTTCGTTCCAATTCACATTCCAAGTAATATTCGGCATGCTAATTACATTGCCGGTTGCCAAATTGCATTATCTCTTATAGTTTCCGAGATATGGACTATCGATAATTTACACCTTAGGCTCTGCTTCTAACTTGGACCCAAATTGTAATATGGTCTTATCTATTGGCGATTTCGTTCCAATTCACATTCCAAGTAATATTCTTCATGCTAATTACATTGCCGGTTGCCAAATTGCATTATCTCTTATAGTTTCCGAGATATGGACTATCGATAATTTACGCCTTAGGCTCTGCTTCTAACTTGGGCCCAAATTGTAAAATGGTCTTATCTATTGGCGATTTCGTTCCAATTCACATTCCAAGTAATATTCGGCATGCTAATTTCATTGCCGGTTGCCAAATTGCATTATCTCTTATAGTTTCCGAGATATGGACTATCGATAATTTACACCTTAGGCTCTGCTTCTAACTTGGGCCCAAATTGTAAAATGGTCTTATCTATTGGCGATTTCGTTCCAATTCACATTCCAAGTAATATTCGGCATGCTAATTACATTGCCGGTTGCCAAATTGCATTATCTCTTATAGTTTCCGAGATATGGACTATCGATAATTTACACCTTAGGCTCTGCTTCTAACTTGGGCCCAAATTGTAAAATCGTCTTATCTATTGGCGATTTCGTTCCAATTCACATTTCAAGTAATATTCGGCATGCTAATTACATTGCCGGTTGCCAAATTGCATTATCTCTTATAGTTTCCGAGATATGGACTATCGATAATTTACACCTTAGGCTCTGCTTCTAGCTTGGGCCCAAATTGTAAAATGGTCTTATCTATTGGCGATTTCGTTCCAATTCACACTCCAAGTAATATTCGGCATGCTAATTACATTGCCGGTTGCCAAATTGAATTATCTCTTATAGTTTCCGAGATATGGACTATCGATAATTTACACCTTAGGCTCTGCCTCTAACTTGGGCCCAAATTGTAAAATGGTCTTATCTATTGGCGATTTCGTTCCAATTCACATTCCAAGTAGTATTCGGCATGCTAATTACATTGCCGGTTGCCAAATTGCATTATCTCTTATAGTTTCCGAGATATGGACTATCGATAATTTACACCTTAGGCTCTGCTTCTAGCTTGGGCCCAAATTGTAAAATGGTCTTATCTATTGGCGATTTCGTTCCTATTCACATTCCAAGTAATATTCGGCATGCTAATTACATTGCCGGTTGCCAAATTGAATTATCTCTTATAGTTTCCGAGATATGGACTATCGATAATTTACACCTTAGGCTCTGCTTCTAACTTGGGCCCAAATTGTAAAATGGCCTTATCTATTGGCGATTTCGTTCCAATTCACATTCCAAGTAATACTCGGCATGCTGATTACATTGCCGGTTGCCAAATTGCATTATCTCTTATAGTTTCAGAGATATGGACTATCGACAATTTACACCTTAGGCTCTGCTTCTAACTTGGGCCCAAATTGTAAAATGGTCTTATCTATTGGCGATTTCGTTCCAATTCACATTCCAAGTAATATTCGGCATGCTAATTACATTGCCGGTTGCCAAATTGCATTATCTCTTATAGTTTCCGAGATATGGACTATCGATAATTTACACCTTAGGCTCTGCTTCTAACTTGGGCCCAAATTGTAAAATGGTCTTATCTATTGGCGATTTCGTTCCAATTCACATTCCAAGTAATATTCGGCATGTTAATTAAATTGCCGGTTGCCAAATTGCATTATCTCTTATAGTTTCCGAGATATGGACTATCGATAATTTACACCTTAGGCTCTGCTTCTAACTTGGGCCCAAATTGTAAAATGGTCTTATCTATTGGCGATTTCGTTCCAACTCACATTCCAAGTAATATTCGGCATGCTAATTATATTGCCGGTTGCCAAATTGCATTATCTCTTATAGTTTCCGAGATATGGACTATCGATAATTTACACCTTAGGCTCTGCTTCTAACTTGGGCCCAAATTGTAAAATCGCCTTATCTATTGGCGATTTCGTTCCAATTCACATTCCAAGTAATATTCGGCATGCTAATTACATTGCCGGTTGCCAAATTGCATTATCTCTTATAGTTTCCGAGATATGGACTATCGATAATTTACACCTTAGGCTCTGCTTCTAACTTGGACCCAAATTGTAATATGGTCTTATCTATTGGCGATTTCGTTCCAATTCACATTCCAAGTAATATTCTTCATGCTAATTACATTGCCGGTTGCCAAATTGCATAATCTCTTATAGTTTCCGAGATATGGACTATCGATAATTTACGCCTTAGGCTCTGCTTCTAACTTGGGCCCAAATTGTAAAATGGTCTTATCTATTGGCGATTTCGTTCCAATTCACATTCCAAGTAATATTCGGCATGCTAATTACATTGCCGGTTGCCAAATTGCATTATCTCTTATAGTTTCCGAGATATGGACTATCGATAATTTACACCTTAGGCTCTGCTTCTAACTTGGGCCCAAATTGTAAAATGGTCTTATCTATTGGCGATTTCGTTCCAATTCACATTCCAAGTAATATTCGGCATGCTAATTACATTGCCGGTTGCCAAATTGCATTATCTCTTATAGTTTCCGAGATATGGACTATCGATAACTTACACCTTAGGCTCTGCTTCTAACTTGGGCCCAAATTGTAAAATCGTCTTATCTATTGGCGATTTCGTTCCAATTCACATTTCAAGTAATATTCGGCATGCTAATTACATTGCCGGTTGCCAAATTGCATTATCTCTTATAGTTTCCGAGATATGGACTATCGATAATTTACACCTTAGGCTCTGCTTCTAGCTTGGGCCCAAATTGTAAAATGGTCTTATCTATTGGCGATTTCGTTCCAATTCACACTCCAAGTAATATTCGGCATGCTAATTACATTGCCGGTTGCCAAATTGAATTATCTCTTATAGTTTCCGAGATATGGACTATCGATAATTTACACCTTAGGCTCTGCCTCTAACTTGGGCCCAAATTGTAAAATGGTCTTATCTATTGGCGATTTCGTTCCAATTCACATTCCAAGTAGTATTCGGCATGCTAATTACATTGCCGGTTGCCAAATTGCATTATCTCTTATAGTTTCCGAGATATGGACTATCGATAATTTACACCTTAGGCTCTGCTTCTAACTTGGGCCCAAATTGTAAAATGGTCTTATCTATTGGCGATTTCGTTCCAATTCACATTCCAAGTAATATTCGGCATGCTAATTACATTGCCATTTGCCAAATTGCATTATCTCTTATAGTTTCCGAGATATGGACTATGGATAATTTACACCTTAGGCTCTGCTTCTAACTTGGGCTCAAATTGTAAAATGGTCTTATCTATTGGCGATTTCGTTCCAATTCACATTCCAAGTAATATTCGGCATGCTAATTACATTGCCGGTTGCCAAATTGTATTATCTCTTATAGTTTCCGAGATATGGACTATCGATAATTTACACCTTAGGCTCTGCTTCTAACTTGGGCCCAAATTGTAAAATGGCCTTATCTATTGGCGATTTCGTTCCAATTCACATTCCAAGTAATACTCGGCATGCTGATTACATTGCCGGTTGCCAAATTGCATTATCTCTTATAGTTTCAGAGATATGGACTATCGATAATTTACACCTTAGGCTCTGCTTCTAACTTGGGCCCAAATTGTAAAATGGTCTTATCTATTGGCGATTTCGTTCCAATTCACATTCCAAGTAATATTCGGCATGCTAATTACATTGCCGGTTGCCAAATTGCATTATCTCTTATAGTTTCCGAGATATGGACTATCGATAATTTAAACCTTAGGCTCTGCTTCTAACTTGGGCCCAAATTGTAAAATGGTCTTATCTATTGGCGATTTCGTTCCAATTCACATTCCAAGTAATATTCGGCATGTTAATTAAATTGCCGGTAGCCAAATTGCATTATCTCTTATAGTTTCCGAGATATGGAGTATCGATAATTTACACCTTAGGCTCTGCTTCTAACTTGGGCCCAAATTGTAAAATGGTCTTATCTATTGACGATTTCGTTCCAATTCACATTCCAAGTAATATTCGGCATGCTAATTACATTGCCGGTTGCCAAATTGCATTATCTCTTATAGTTTCCGAGATATGGACAATCGATAATTTACACCTTAGGCTCTGCTTCTTACTTGGGCCCAAATTGTAAAATCGCCTTATCTATTGGCGATTTCGTTCCAGTTCACATTCCAAGTAATATTCGGCATGCTAATTACATTGCCGGTTGCCAAATTGCATTATCTCTTATAGTTTCCGAGATATGGACTATCGGTAATTTACACCTTAGGCTCTGCTTCTAACTTGGGCCCAAATTGTAAAATGGTCTTATCTATTGGCGATTTCGTTCGAATTCACATTCCAAGTAATATTCGGCATGCTAATTACATTGCCGGTTGCCAAATTGCATTATCTCTTATAGTTTCCGAGATATGGACTATCGATAATTTACACCTTAGGCTCTGCTTCTAACTTGGGCCCAAATTATAAAATGGTCTTATCTATTGGAGATTTCGTTCCAATTCACATTCCAAGTAATATTCGGCATGCTAATTACATTGCCGGCTGCCAAATTGCATTATCTCTTATAGTTTCCGAGATATGGACTATCGATAATTTACACCTTAGGCTCTGCTTCTAACTTGGGCCCAAATTGTAATATGGTCTTATCTATTGGCGATTTCGTTCCAATTCACATTCCAAGTAATATTCTTCATGCTAATTACATTGCCGGTTGCCAAATTGCATTATCTCTTATAGTTTCCAAGATATGGACTATCGATAATTTACGCCTTAGGCTCTGCTTCTAACTTGGGCCCAAATTGTAAAATGGTCTTATCTATTGGCGATTTCGTTTCAATTCACATTCCAAGTAATATTCGGCATGCTAATTACATTGCCGGTTGCCAAATTGCATTATCTCTTATAGTTTCCGAGATATGGACTATCGATAATTTACACCTTAGGCTCTGCTTCTAACTTGGGCCCAAATTGTAAAATGGTCTTATCTATTGGCGATTCCGTTCCAATTCACATTCCAAGTAATATTCGGCATGCTAATTACATTGCCGGTTGCCAAATTGCATTATCTCTTATAGTTTCCGAGATATGGACTATCGATAATTTACACCTTAGGCTCTGCTTCTAACTTGGGCCCAAATTGTAAAATCGTCTTTTCTATTGGCGATTTCGTTCCAATTCACATTCCAAGTAATATTCGGCATGCTAATTACATTGCCGGTTGCCAAATTGCATTATCTCTTATAGTTTCCGAGATATGGACTATCGGTAATTTACACCTTAGGCTCTGCTTCTAACTTGGGCCCAAATTGTAAAATGGTCTTATCTATTGGCGATTTCGTTCCAATTCACATTCCAAGTAATATCCGGCATGCTAATTACATTGCCGGTTGCCAAATTGAATTATCTCTTATAGTTTCCGAGATATGGACTATCGGTAATTTACACCTTAGGCTCTGCTTCTAACTTGGGCCCAAATTGTAAAATGGTCTTATCTATTGGCGATTTCGTTCGAATTCACATTCCAAGTAATATTCGGCATGCTAATTACATTGCCGGTTGCCAAATTGCATTATCTCTTATAGTTTCCGAGATATGGACTATCGATAATTTACACCTTAGGCTCTGCTTCTAACTTGGGCCCAAATTATAAAATGGTCTTATCTATTGGAGATTTCGTTCCAATTCACATTCCAAGTAATATTCGGCATGCTAATTACATTGCCGGCTGCCAAATTGCATTATCTCTTATAGTTTCCGAGATATGGACTATCGATAATTTACACCTTAGGCTCTGCTTCTAACTTGGGCCCAAATTGTAATATGGTCTTATCTATTGGCGATTTCGTTCCAATTCACATTCCAAGTAATATTCTTCATGCTAATTACATTGCCGGTTGCCAAATTGCATTATCTCTTATAGTTTCCAAGATATGGACTATCGATAATTTACGCCTTAGGCTCTGCTTCTAACTTGGGCCCAAATTGTAAAATGGTCTTATCTATTGGCGATTTCGTTTCAATTCACATTCCAAGTAATATTCGGCATGCTAATTACATTGCCGGTTGCCAAATTGCATTATCTCTTATAGTTTCCGAGATATGGACTATCGATAATTTACACCTTAGGCTCTGCTTCTAACTTGGGCCCAAATTGTAAAATGGTCTTATCTATTGGCGATTTCGTTCCAATTCACATTCCAAGTAATATTCGGCATGCTAATTACATTGCCGGTTGCCAAATTGCATTATCTCTTATAGTTTCCGAGATATGGACTATCGATAATTTACACCTTAGGCTCTGCTTCTAACTTGGGCCCAAATTGTAAAATCGTCTTTTCTATTGGCGATTTCGTTCCAATTCACATTCCAAGTAATATTCGGCATGCTAATTACATTGCCGGTTGCCAAATTGCATTATCTCTTATAGTTTCCGAGATATGGACTATCGGTAATTTACACCTTAGGCTCTGCTTCTAACTTGGGCCCAAATTGTAAAATGGTCTTACCTATTGGCGATTTCGTTCCAATTCACATTCCAAGTAATACTCGGCATGCTAATTACATTGCCGGTTGGCAAATTGCATTATCTATTATAGTTTCCGAGATATGGACTATCGATAATTTACACCTTAGGCTCTGCTTCTAACTTGGGCCCAAATTGTAAAATGGTCTTATCTATTGGCGATTTCGTTCCAATTCACATTCCAAGTAATATTCGGCATGCTAATTACATTGCCGGTTGCCAAATTGCATTATCTCTTATAGTTTCCGACATATGGACTATCGATAATTTACACCTTAGGCTCTGCTTCTAACTTGGGCCCAAATTGTAATATGGTCTTATCTATTGGCGATTTCGTTCCAATTCACATTCCAAGTAATATTCTTCATGCTAATTACATTGCCGGTTGCCAAATTGCATTATCTCTTATAGTTTCCGAGATATGGACTATCGATAATTTACGCCTTAGGCTCTGCTTCTAACTTGGGCCCAAATTGTAAAATGGTCTTATCTATTGGCGATTTCGTTCCAATTCACATTCCAAGTAATATTCGGCATGCTAATTACATTGCCGGTTGCCAAATTGCATTATCTCTTATAGTTTCCGAGATATGGACTATCGATAATTTACACCTTAGGCTCTGCTTCTAACTTGGGCCCAAATTGTAAAATGGTCTTATCTATTGGCGATTTCGTTCCAATTCACATTCCAAGTAATATTCGGCATGCTAATTACATTGCCGTTTGCCAAATTGCATTATCTCTTATAGTTTCCGAGATATGGACTATTGATAATTTACACCTTAGGCTCTGCTTCTAACTTGGGCCCAAATTGTAAAATGGTCTTATCTATTGGCGATTTCGTTCCAATTCACATTCCAAGTAATATTCGGCATACTAATTACATTGCCGGTTGCCTAATTGCATTATCTCTTATAGTTTCCGAGATATGGACTATCGATAATTTACACCTTAGGCTCTGCTTCTAACTTGGGCCCAAATTGTAAAATGGTCTTATCTATTGGCGATTTCGTTCCAATTCACATTCCAAGTAATATTCGGCATGCTAATTACATTGCCGGTTGCCAAATTGCATTATCTCTTATAGTTTCCGAGATATGGACTATCGATAATTTACACCTTAGGCTCTGCTTCTAACTTGGGCCCAAATTGTAAAATGGTCTTCTCTATTGGCGATTTCGTTCCAATTCACATTCCAAGTAATATTCGGCATGCTAATTACATTGCCTGTTGCCAAATTGCATTATCTCTTATAGTTTCCGAGATATGGACTATCGAAAATTTACACCTTAGGCTCTGCTTCTAACTTGGGCCCAAATTGTAAAATGGTCTTATCTATTGGCGATTTCGTTCCAATTCACATTCCAAGTAATATTCGGCATGCTAATTACATTGCCGGTTACCAAATTGCATTATCTCTTATAGTTTCCGAGATATGGACTATCGATAATTTACACCTTAGGCTCTGCTTCTAACTTGGGCCCAAATTGTAAAATGGTCTTATCTATTGGCGATTTCGTTCCAATTCACATTCCAAGTAATATTCGGCATGCTAATTACATTGCCGGTTACCAAATTGCATTATCTCTTATAGTTTCCGAGATATGGACTATCGATAATTTACACCTTAGGCTCTGCTTCTAACTTGGGCCCAAATTGTAAAATGGTCTTATCTATTGGCGATTTCGTTCCAATTCACATTCCAAGTAATATTCGGCATGCTAATACATTGCCGGTTGCCAAATTGCATTATCTCTTATAGTTTCCGAGATATGGACTATCGATAATTTACACCTTAGGCTCTGCTTCTAACTTGGGCTCAAATTGTAAAATCGTCTTATCTATTGGCGATTTCGTTCCAATTCACATTCCAAGTAATATTCGGCATGCTAATTACATTGCCGGTTGCCAAATTGCATTATCTCTTATAGTTTCCGAGATATGGACTATCGATAATTTACACCTTAGGCTCTGCTTCTAACTTGGGCCCAAATTGTAAAATGGTCTTATCTATTGGCGATTTCGTTCCAATTCACATTCCAAGTAATATTCGGCATGCTAATAGGTTCGTCCATCGATCGATGGACGAACCTGGTTGCCAAATTGCATTATCTCTTATAGTTTCCGAGATATGGACTATCGATAATTTACACCTTAGGCTCTGCTTCTAACTTGGGCTCAAATTGTAAAATCGTCTTATCTATTGGCGATTTCGTTCCAATTCACATTCCAAGTAATATTCGGCATGCTAATTACATTGCCGGTTGCCAAATTGCATTATCTCTTATAGTTTCCGAGATATGGACTATCGGTAATTTACACCTTAGGCTCTGCTTCTAACTTGGGCCCAAATTGTAAAATGGTCTTATCTATTGGCGATTTCGTTCCAATTCACATTCCAAGTAATATCCGGCATGCTAATTACATTGCCGGTTGCCAAATTGAATTATCTCTTATAGTTTCCGAGATATGGACTATCGATAATTTACACCTTAGGCTCTGCTTCTAACTTGGGCCCAAATTGTAAAATGGTCTTACCTATTGGCGATTTCGTTCCAATTCACATTCCAAGTAATATTCGGCATGCTAATTACATTGCCGGTTGGCAAATTGCATTATCTATTATAGTTTGCGAGATATGGACTATCGATAATTTACACCTTAGGCTCTGCTTCTAACTTGGGCCCAAATTGTGAAATGGTCTTATCTATTGGCGATTTCGTTCCAATTCACATTCCAAGTAATATTCGGCATGCTAATTACATTGCCGGTTGTCAAATTGCATTATCTCTTATAGTTTCCGAGATATGGACTATCGATAATTTACACCTTAGGCTCTGCTTCTAACTTGGGCCCAAATTGTAATATGGTCTTATCTATTGGCGATTTCGTTCCAATTCACATTCCAAGTAATATTCGGCATGCTAATTACATTGCCGGTTGCCAAATTGCATTATCTCTTATAGTTTCCGAGATATGGACTATCGATAATTTACGCCTTAGGCTCTGCTTCTAACTTGGGCCCAAATTGTAAAATGGTCTTATCTATTGGCGATTTCGTTCCAATTCACATTCCAAGTAATATTCGGCATGCTAATTACATTGCCGGTTGCCAAATTGCATTATCTCTTATAGTTTCCGAGATATTGACTATCGATAATTTACACCTTAGGCTCTGCTTCTAACTTGGGCCCAAATTGTAAAATGGTCTTATCTATTGGCGATTTCGTTCCAATTCACATTCCAAGTAATATTCGGCATGCTAATTACATTGCCGGTTGCCAAATTGCATTATCTCTTATAGTTTCCGAGATATGGACTATCGATAATTTACACCTTAGGCTCTGCTTCTAACTTGGGCCCAAATTGTAAAATGGTCTTATCTATTGGCGATTTCGTTCCAATTCACATTCCAAGTAATATCCGGCATGCTAATTACATTGCCGGTTGCCAAATTGAATTATCTCTTATAGTTTCCGAGATATGGACTATCGATAATTTACACCTTAGGCTCTGCTTCTAACTTGGGCCCAAATTGTAAAATGGTCTTACCTATTGGCGATTTCGTTCCAATTCACATTCCAAGTAATATTCGGCATGCTAATTACATTGCCGGTTGGCAAATTGCATTATCTATTATAGTTTCCGAGATATGGACTATCAATAATTTACACCTTAGGCTCTGCTTCTAACTTGGGCCCAAATTGTAAAATGGTCTTATCTATTGGCGATTTCGTTCCAATTCACAATCCAAGTAATATTCGGCATGCTAATTACATTGCCGGTTGTCAAATTGCATTATCTCTTATAGTTTCCGAGATATGGACTATCGATAATTTACACCTTAGGCTCTGCTTCTAACTTGGGCCCAAATTGTAATATGGTCTTATCTATTGGCGATTTCGTTCCAATTCACATTCCAAGTAATATTCGGCATGGTAATTACATTGCCGGTTGCCAAATTGCATTATCTCTTATAGTTTCCGAGATATGGACTATCGATAATTTACGCCTTAGGCTCTGCTTCTAACTTGGGCCCAAATTGTAAAATGGTCTTATCTATTGGCGATTTCGTTCCAATTCACATTCCAAGTAATATTCGGCATGCTAATTACATTGCCGGTTGCCAAATTGCATTATCTCTTATAGTTTCCGAGATATGGACTATCGATAATTTACACCTTAGGCTCTGCTTCTAACTTGGGCCCAAATTGTAAAATGGTCTTATCTATTGGCGATTTCGTTCCAATTCACATTCCAAGTAATATTCGGCATGCTAATTACATTGCCGGTTGCCAAATTGCATTATCTCTTATAGTTTCCGAGATATGGACTATCGATAATTTACACCTTAGGCTCTGCTTCTAACTTGGGCCCAAATTGTAAAATGGTCTTATCTATTGGCGATTTCGTTCCAATTCACATTCCAAGTAATATTCGGCATACTAATTACATTGCCGGTTGCCCAATTGCATTATCTCTTATAGTTTCCGAGATATGGACTATCGATAATTTACACCTTAGGCTCTGCTTCTAACTTGGACCCAAATTGTAAAATGGTCTTATCTATTGGCGATTTCGTTCCAATTCACATTCCAAGTAATATTCGGCATGCTAATTACATTGCCGGTTGCCAAATTGCATTATCTCTTATAGTTTCCGAGATATGGACTATCGATAATTTACACCTTAGGCTCTGCTTCTAACTTGGGCCCAAATTGTAAAATGGTCTTCCCTATTGGCGATTTCGTTCCAATTCACATTCCAAGTAATATTCGGCATGCTAATTACATTGCCGGTTGCCAAATTGCATTATCTCTTATAGTTTCCGAGATATGGACTATCGATAATTTACACCTTAGGCTCTGCTTCTAACTTGGGCTCAAATTGTAAAATCGTCTTATCTATTGGCGATTTCGTTCCAATTCACATTCCAAGTAATATTCGGCATGCTAATTACATTGCCGTTTGCCAAATTGCATTATCTCTTATAGTTTCCGAGATATGGACTATCGGTAATTTACACCTTAGGCTCTGCTTCTAACTTGGGCCCAAATTGTAAAATGGTCTTATCTATTGGCGATTTCGTTCCAATTCACATTCCAATTAATATTCGGCATGCTAATTACATTGCCGGTTGCCAAATTGAATTATCTCTTATAGTTTCCGAGATATGGACTATCGATAATTTACACCTTAGGCTCTGCTTCTAACTTGGGCCCAAATTGTAAAATGGTCTTACCTATTGGCGATTTCGTTCCAATTCACATTCCAAGTAATATTCGGCATGCTAATTACATTGCCGGTTGCCAAATTGCATTATCTCTTATAGTTTCCGAGATATGGACTATTGATAATTTACATCTTAGGCTCTGCTTCTAACTTGGGCCCAAATTGTAAAATGGTCTTATCTATTGGCGATTTCGTTCCAATTCACATTCCAAGTAATATTCGGCATGCTAATTACATTGCCGGTTGCCAAATTGCATTATCTCTTATAGTTTCCGAGATATCGACTATCGATAATTTACACCTTAGGCTCTGCTTCTAACTTGGGCCCAAATTGTAAAATGGTCTTATCTATTGCCGATTTCGTTCCAATTCAAATTCCAAGTAATATTCGGCATGCTAATTACATTGCCGGTTGCCAAATTGCATTATCTCTTATAGTTTCCGAGATATGGACTATCGATAATTTACACCTTAGGCTCTGCTTCTAACTTGGGCCCAAATTGTAAAATGGTCTTATCTATTGGCGATTTCATTCCAATTCACATTCCAAGTAATATTCGGCATGCTAATTACATTGCCGGTTGCCAAATTGCATTATCTCTTATAGTTTCCGAGATATGGACTATCGATAATTTACACCTTAGGCTCTGCTTCTAACTTGGGCCCAAATTGTAAAATGGTCTTATCTATTGGCGATTTCGTTCCAATTCACATTCCAAGTAATATTCGGCATGCTAATTACATTGCCGGTTGCCAAATTGCATTATCTCTTGTAGTTTCCGAGATATGGACTATCGATAATTTACCCCTTAGGCTCTGCTTCTAACTTGGGCCCAAATTGTAAAATGGTCTTATCTATTGGCGATTTCGTTCCAATTCACATTCCAAGTAATATTCGGCATGCTAATTACATTGCCGGTTGCCAAATTGCATTATCTCTTATAATTTCCGAGATATGGACTATCGATTATTTACATCTTAGGCTCTGCTTCTAACTTGGGCCCAAATTGTAAAATGGTCTTATCTATTGGCGATTTCGTTCCAATTCACATTCCAAGTAATATTCGGCATGCTAATTACATTGCCGGTTGCCAAATTGCATTATCTCTTATAGTTTCCGAGATATGGACTATCGATAATTTACACCTTAGGCTCTGCTTCTAACTTGGGCCCAAATTGTAAAATGGTCTTATCTATTGGCGATTTCGTTCCAATTCACATTCCAAGTAATATTCGGCATGCTAATTACATTGCCGGTTGCCAAATTGCATTATCTCTTATAGTTTCCGAGATATGGACTATCGATTATTTACATCTTAGGCTCTGCTTCTAACTTGGGCTCAAATTGTAAAATGGTCTTATCTATTGGCGATTTCGTTCCAATTCACATTCCAAGTAATATTCGGCATGCTAATTACATTGCCGGTTGCCAAATTGCATTATCTCTTATAGTTTCCGAGATATGGACTATCGATAATTTACACCTTAGGCTCTGCTTCTAACTTGGGCCCAAATTGTAAAATGGTCTTATCTATTGGCGATTTCGTTCCAATTCACATTCCAAGTAATATTCGGCATGCTAATTACATTGCCATTTGCCAAATTGCATTATCTCTTATAGTTTCCGAGATATGGACTATGGATAATTTACACCTTAGGCTCTGCTTCTAACTTGGGCTCAAATTGTAAAATGGTCTTATCTATTGGCGATTTCGTTCCAATTCACATTCCAAGTAATATTCGGCATGCTAATTACATTGCCGGTTGCCAAATTGCATTATCTCTTATAGTTTCCGAGATATGGACTATCGATAATTTACACCTTAGGCTCTGCTTCTAACTTGGGCCCAAATTGTAAAATGGCCTTATCTATTGGCGATTTCGTTCCAATTCACATTCCAAGTAATACTCGGCATGCTGATTACATTGCCGGTTGCCAAATTGCATTATCTCTTATAGTTTCAGAGATATGGACTATCGATAATTTACACCTTAGGCTCTGCTTCTAACTTGGGCCCAAATTGTAAAATGGTCTTATCTATTGGCGATTTCGTTCCAATTCACATTCCAAGTAATATTCGGCATGCTAATTACATTGCCGGTTGCCAAATTGCATTATCTCTTATAGTTTCCGAGATATGGACTCTCGATAATTTACACCTTAGGCTCTGCTTCTAACTTGGGCCCAAATTGTAAAATGGCCTTATCTATTGGCGATTTCGTTCCAATTCACATTCCAAGTAATACTCGGCATGCTGATTACATTGCCGGTTGCCAAATTGCAATATCTCTTACAGTTTCAGAGATATGGACTATCGATAATTTACACCTTAGGCTCTGCTTCTAACTTGGGCCCAAATTGTAAAATGGTCTTATCTATTGGCGAATTCGTTCCAATTCACATTCCAAGTAATATTCGGCATGCTAATTACATTGCCGGTTGCCAAATTGCATTATCTCTTATAGTTTCCGAGATATGGACTATCGATAATTTACACCTTAGGCTCTGCTTCTAACTTGGGCCCAAATTGTAAAATGGTCTTATCTATTGGCGATTTCGTTCCAATTCACATTCCAAGTAATATTCGGCATGCTAATTACATTGCCGGTTGCCAAATTGCATTATCTCTTATAGTTTCCGAGATATGGACTATCGATAATTTACACCTTAGGCTCTGCTTCTAACTTGGGCCCAAATTGTAAAATGGTCTTATCTATTGGCGATTTCGTTCCAATTCACATTCCAAGTAATATTCGGCATGCTAATTACATTGCCGGTTGCCAAATTGCATTATCTCTTATAGTTTCCGAGATATGGACTATGGATAATTTACACCTTAGGCTCTGCTTCTAACTTGGGCTCAAATTGTAAAATGGTCTTATCTATTGGCGATTTCGTTCCAATTCACATTCCAAGTAATATTCGGCATGCTAGTTACATTGCCGGTTGCCAAATTGCATTATCTCTTATAGTTTCCGAGATATGGACTATCGATAATTTACACCTTAAGCTCTGCTTCTAACTTGGGCCCAAATTGTAAAATGGCCTTATCTATTGGCGATTTCGTTCCAATTCACATTCCAAGTAATACTCGGCATGCTGATTACATTGCCGGTTGCCAAATTGCAATATCTCTTACAGTTTCAGAGATATGGACTATCGATAATTTACACCTTAGGCTCTGCTTCTAACTTGGGCCCAAATTGTAAAATGGTCTTATCTATTGGCGATTTCGTTCCAATTCACATTCCAAGTAATATTCGGCATGCTAATTACATTGCCGGTTGCCAAATTGCATTATCTCTTATAGTTTCCGAGATATGGACTATCGATAATTTACACCTTAGGCTCTGCTTCTAACTTGGGCCCAAATTGTAAAATGGTCTTATCTATTGGCGATTTCGTTCCAATTCACATTCCAAGTAATATTCGGCATGCTAATTACATTGCCGGTTGCCAAATTGCATTATCTCTTATAGTTTCCGAGATATGGACTATCGATAATTTACACCTTAGGCTCTGCTTCTAACTTGGGCCCAAATTGTAAAATCGCCTTATCTATTGGCGATTTCGTTCCAATTCACATTCCAAGTAATATTCGGCATGCTAATTACATTGCCGGTTGCCAAATTGCATTATCTCTTATAGTTTCCGAGATATGGACTATCGGTAATTTACACCTTAGGCTCTGCTTCTAACTTGGGCACAAATTGTAAAATGGTCTTATCTATTGGCGATTTCGTTCCAATTCACATTCCAAGTAATATTCGGCATGCTAATTACATTGCCGGTTGCCAAATTGCATTATCTCTTATAGTTTCCGAGATATGGACTATCGATAATTTACACCTTAGGCTCTGCTTCTAACTTGGGCCCAAATTGTAAAATGGTCTTATCTATTGGCGATTTCGTTCCAATTCACATTCCAAGTAATATTCGGCATGCTAATTACATTGCCGGTTGCCAAATTGCATTATCTCTTATAGTTTCCGAGATATGGACTATCGATAATTTACACCTTAGGCTCTGCTTCTAACTTGGGCCCAAATTGTAATATGGTCTTATCTATTGGCGATTTCGTTCCAATTCACATTCCAAGTAATATTCTTCATGCTAATTACATTGCCGGTTGCCAAATTGCATTATCTCTTATAGTTTCCGAGATATGGACTATCGATAATTTACACCTTAGGCTCTGCTTCTAACTTGGGCCCAAATTGTAAAATGGTCTTATCTATTGGCGATTTCGTTCCAATTCACATTCCAAGTAATATTCGGCATGTTAATTAAATTGCCGGTTGCCAAATTGCATTATCTCTTATAGTTTCCGAGATATGGACTATCGATAATTTACACCTTAGGCTCTGCTTCTAACTTGGGCCCAAATTGTAAAATGGTCTTATCTATTGGCGATTTCGTTCCAATTCACATTCCAAGTAATATTCGGCATGCTAATTACATTGCCGGTTGCCAAATTGCATTATCTCTTATAGTTTCCGAGATATGGACTATCGATAATTTACACCTTAGGCTCTGCTTCTAACTTGGGCTCAAATTGTAAAATCGTCTTATCTATTGGCGATTTCGTTCCAATTCACATTTCAAGTAATATTCGGCATGCTAATTACATTGCCGGTTGCCAAATTGCATTATCTCTTATAGTTTCCGAGATATGGACTATCGATAATTTACACCTTAGGCTCTGCTTCTAGCTTGGGCCCAAATTGTAAAATGGTCTTATCTATTGGCGATTTCGTTCCAATTCACATTCCAAGTAATATTCGGCATGCTAATTACATTGCCGGTTGCCAAATTGAATTATCTCTTATAGTTTCCGAGATATGGACTATCGATAATTTACACCTTAGGCTCTGCTTCTAACTTGGGCCCAAATTGTAAAATCGCCTTATCTATTGGCGATTTCGTTCCAATTCACATTCCAAGTAATATTCGGCATGCTAATTACATTGCCGGTTGCCAAATTGCATTATCTCTTATAGTTTCCGAGATATGGACTATCGGTAATTTACACCTTAGGCTCTGCTTCTAACTTGGGCACAAATTGTAAAATAGTCTTATCTATTGGCGATTTCGTTCCAATTCACATTCCAAGTAATATTCGGCATGCTAATTACATTGCCGGTTGCCAAATTGCATTATCTCTTATAGTTTCCGAGATATGGACTATCGATAATTTACACCTTAGGCTCTGCTTCTAACTTGGGCCCAAATTGTAAAATGGTCTTATCTATTGGCGATTTCGTTCCAATTCACATTCCAAGTAATATTCGGCATGCTAATTACATTGCCGGTTGCCAAATTGCATTATCTCTTATAGTTTCCGAGATATGGACTATCGATAATTTACACCTTAGGCTCTGCTTCTAACTTGGGCCCAAATTGTAATATGGTCTTATCTATTGGCGATTTCGTTCCAATTCACATTCCAAGTAATATTCTTCATGCTAATTACATTGCCGGTTGCCAAATTGCATTATCTCTTATAGTTTCCGAGATATGGACTATCGATAATTTACACCTTAGGCTCTGCTTCTAACTTGGGCCCAAATTGTAAAATGGTCTTATCTATTGGCGATTTCGTTCCAATTCACATTCCAAGTAATATTCGGCATGTTAATTAAATTGCCGGTTGCCAAATTGCATTATCTCTTATAGTTTCCGAGATATGGACTATCGATAATTTACACCTTAGGCTCTGCTTCTAACTTGGGCCCAAATTGTAAAATGGTCTTATCTATTGGCGATTTCGTTCCAATTCACATTCCAAGTAATATTCGGCATGCTAATTACATTGCCGGTTGCCAAATTGCATTATCTCTTATAGTTTCCGAGATATGGACTATCGATAATTTACACCTTAGGCTCTGCTTCTAACTTGGGCCCAAATTGTAAAATCGTCTTATCTATTGGCGATTTCGTTCCAATTCACATTTCAAGTAATATTCGGCATGCTAATTACATTGCCGGTTGCCAAATTGCATTATCTCTTATAGTTTCCGAGATATGGACTATCGATAATTTACACCTTAGGCTCTGCTTCTAGCTTGGGCCCAAATTGTAAAATGGTCTTATCTATTGGCGATTTCGTTCCAATTCACATTCCAAGTAATATTCGGCATGCTAATTACATTGCCGGTTGCCAAATTGCATTATCTCTTATAGTTTCCGAGATATGGACTATCGATAATTTACACCTTAGGCTCTGCTTCTAACTTGGGCCCAAATTGTAAAATGGCCTTATCTATTGGCGATTTCGTTCCAATTCACATTCCAAGTAATACTCGGCATGCTGATTACATTGCCGGTTGCCAAATTGCAATATCTCTTACAGTTTCAGAGATATGGACTATCGATAATTTACACCTTAGGCTCTGCTTCTAACTTGGGCCCAAATTGTAAAATGGTCTTATCTATTGGCGATTTCGTTCCAATTCACATTCCAAGTAATATTCGGCATGCTAATTACATTGCCGGTTGCCAAATTGCATTATCTCTTATAGTTTCCGAGATATGGACTATCGATAATTTACACCTTAGGCTCTGCTTCTAACTTGGGCCCAAATTGTAAAATGGTCTTATCTATTGGCGATTTCGTTCCAATTCACATTCCAAGTAATATTCGGCATGCTAATTACATTGCCGGTTGCCAAATTGCATTATCTCTTATAGTTTCCGAGATATGGACTATCGATAATTTACACCTTAGGCTCTGCTTCTAACTTGGGCCCAAATTGTAAAATCGCCTTATCTATTGGCGATTTCGTTCCAATTCACATTCCAAGTAATATTCGGCATGCTAATTACATTGCCGGTTGCCAAATTGCATTATCTCTTATAGTTTCCGAGATATGGACTATCGGTAATTTACACCTTCGGCTCTGCTTCTAACTTGGGCACAAATTGTAAAATGGTCTTATCTATTGGCGATTTCGTTCCAATTCACATTCCAAGTAATATTCGGCATGCTAATTACATTGCCGGTTGCCAAATTGCATTATCTCTTATAGTTTCCGAGATATGGACTATCGATAATTTACACCTTAGGCTCTGCTTCTAACTTGGGCCCAAATTGTAAAATGGTCTTATCTATTGGCGATTTCGTTCCAATTCACATTCCAAGTAATATTCGGCATGCTAATTACATTGCCGGTTGCCAAATTGCATTATCTCTTATAGTTTCCGAGATATGGACTATGGATAATTTACACCTTAGGCTCTGCTTCTAACTTGGGCTCAAATTGTAAAATGGTCTTATCTATTGGCGATTTCGTTCCAATTCACATTCCAAGTAATATTCGGCATGCTAATTACATTGCCGGTTGCCAAATTGCATTATCTCTTATAGTTTCCGAGATATGGACTATCGATAATTTACACCTTAAGCTCTGCTTCTAACTTGGGCCCAAATTGTAAAATGGCCTTATCTATTGGCGATTTCGTTCCAATTCACATTCCAAGTAATACTCGGTATGCTGATTACATTGCCGGTTGCCAAATTGCAATATCTCTTACAGTTTCAGAGATATGGACTATCGATAATTTACACCTTAGGCTCTGCTTCTAACTTGGGCCCAAATTGTAAAATGGTCTTATCTATTGGCGATTTCGTTCCAATTCACATTCCAAGTAATATTCGGCATGCTAATTACATTGCCGGTTGCCAAATTGCATTATCTCTTATAGTTTCCGAGATATGGACTATCGATAATTTACACCTTAGGCTCTGCTTCTAACTTGGGCCCAAATTGTAAAATGGTCTTATCTATTGGCGATTTCGTTCCAATTCACATTCCAAGTAATATTCGGCATGCTAATTACATTGCCGGTTGCCAAATTGCATTATCTCTTATAGTTTCCGAGATATGGACTATCGATAATTTACACCTTAGGCTCTGCTTCTAACTTGGGCCCAAATTGTAAAATCGCCTTATCTATTGGCGATTTCGTTCCAATTCACATTCCAAGTAATATTCGGCATGCTAATTACATTGCCGGTTGCCAAATTGCATTATCTCTTATAGTTTCCGAGATATGGACTATCGGTAATTTACACCTTAGGCTCTGCTTCTAACTTGGGCACAAATTGTAAAATGGTCTTATCTATTGGCGATTTCGTTCCAATTCACATTCCAAGTAATATTCGGCATGCTAATTACATTGCCGGTTGCCAAATTGCATTATCTCTTATAGTTTCCGAGATATGGACTATCGATAATTTACACCTTAGGCTCTGCTTCTAACTTGGGCCCAAATTGTAAAATGGTCTTATCTATTGGCGATTTCGTTCCAATTCACATTCCAAGTAATATTCGGCATGCTAATTACATTGCCGGTTGCCAAATTGCATTATCTCTTATAGTTTCCGAGATATGGACTATCGATAATTTACACCTTAGGCTCTGCTTCTAACTTGGGCCCAAATTGTAAAATGGTCTTATCTATTGGCGATTTCGTTCCAATTCACATTCCAAGTAATATTCTTCATGCTAATTACATTGCCGGTTGCCAAATTGCATTATCTCTTATAGTTTCCGAGATATGGACTATCGATAATTTACACCTTAGGCTCTGCTTCTAACTTGGGCCCAAATTGTAAAATGGTCTTATCTATTGGCGATTTCGTTCCAATTCACATTCCAAGTAATATTCGGCATGTTAATTAAATTGCCGGTTGCCAAATTGCATTATCTCTTATAGTTTCCGAGATATGGACTATCGATAATTTACACCTTAGGCTCTGCTTCTAACTTGGGCCCAAATTGTAAAATGGTCTTATCTATTGGCGATTTTGTTCCAATTCACATTCCAAGTAATATTCGGCATGCTAATTACATTGCCGGTTGCCAAATTGCATTATCTCTTATAGTTTCCGAGATATGGACTATCGATAATTTACACCTTAGGCTCTGCTTCTAACTTGGGCCCAAATTGTAAAATCGTCTTATCTATTGGCGATTTCGTTCCAATTCACATTTCAAGTAATATTCGGCATGCTAATTACATTGCCGGTTGCCAAATTGCATTATCTCTTATAGTTTCCGAGATATGGACTATCGATAATTTACACCTTAGGCTCTGCTTCTAGCTTGGGCCCAAATGGTAAAATGGTCTTATCTATTGGCGATTTCGCTCCAATTCACATTCCAAGTAATATTCGGCATGCTAATTACATTGCCGGTTGCCAAATTGGATTATCTCTTATAGTTTCCGAGATATGGACTATCGATAATTTACACCTTAGGCTCTGCTTCTAACTTGGGCCCAAATTGTAAAATGGTCTTATCTATTGGCGATTTCGTTCCAATTCACATTCCAAGTAATATTCGGCATGCTAATTACATTGCCGGTTGCCAAATTGCATTATCTCTTATAGTTTCCGAGATATGGACTATCGATAATTTACACCTTAGGCTCTGCTTCTAACTTGGACCCAAATTGTAAAATCGCCTTATCTATTGGCGATTTCGTTCCAATTCACATTCCAAGTAATATTCGGCATGCTAATTACATTGCCGGTTGCCAAATTGCATTATCTCTTATAGTTTCCGAGATATGGACTATCGGTAATTTACACCTTAGGCTCTGCTTCTAACTTGGGCACAAATTGTAAAATGGTCTTATCTATTGGCGATTTCGTTCCAATTCACATTCCAAGTAATATTCGGCATGCTAATTACATTGCCGGTTGCCAAATTGCATTATCTCTTATAGTTTCCGAGATATGGACTATGGATAATTTACACCTTAGGCTCTGCTTCTAACTTGGGCTCAAATTGTAAAATGGTCTTATCTATTGGCGATTTCGTTCCAATTCACATTCCAAGTAATATTCGGCATGCTAATTACATTGCCGGTTGCCAAATTGCATTATCTCTTATAGTTTCCGAGATATGGACTATCGATAATTTACACCTTAGGCTCTGCTTCTAACTTGGGCCCAAATTGTAAAATGGCCTTATCTATTGGCGATTTCGTTCCAATTCACATTCCAAGTAATACTCGGCATGCTGATTACATTGCCGGTTGCCAAATTGCAATATCTCTTACAGTTTCAGAGATATGGACTATCGATAATTTACACCTTAGGCTCTGCTTCTAACTTGGGCCCAAATTGTAAAATGGTCTTATCTATTGGCGATTTCGTTCCAATTCACATTCCAAGTAATATTCGGCATGCTAATTACATTGCCGGTTGCCAAATTGCATTATCTCTTATAGTTTCCGAGATATGGACTATCGATAATTTACACCTTAGGCTCTGCTTCTAACTTGGGCCCAAATTGTAAAATGGTCTTATCTATTGGCGATTTCGTTCCAATTCACATTCCAAGTAATATTCGGCATGCTAATTACATTGCCGGTTGCCAAATTGCATTATCTCTTATAGTTTCCGAGATATGGACTATCGATAATTTACACCTTAGGCTCTGCTTCTAACTTGGACCCAAATTGTAAAATCGCCTTATCTATTGGCGATTTCGTTCCAATTCACATTCCAAGTAATATTCGGCATGCTAATTACATTGCCGGTTGCCAAATTGCATTATCTCTTATAGTTTCCGAGATATGGACTATCGGTAATTTACACCTTAGGCTCTGCTTCTAACTTGGGCACAAATTGTAAAATGGTCTTATCTATTGGCGATTTCGTTCCAATTCACATTCCAAGTAATATTCGGCATGCTAATTACATTGCCGGTTGCCAAATTGCATTATCTCTTATAGTTTCCGAGATATGGACTATCGATAATTTACACCTTAGGCTCTGCTTCTAACTTGGGCCCAAATTGTAAAATGGTCTTATCTATTGGCGATTTCGTTCCAATTCACATTCCAAGTAATATTCGGCATGCTAATTACATTGCCGGTTGCCAAATTGCATTATCTCTTATAGTTTCCGAGATATGGACTATCGATAATTTACACCTTAAGCTCTGCTTCTAACTTGGGCCCAAATTGTAATATGGTCTTATCTATTGGCGATTTCGTTCCAATTCACATTCCAAGTAATATTCTTCATGTTAATTACATTGCCGGTTGCCAAATTGCATTATCTCTTATAGTTTCCGAGATATGGACTATCGATAATTTACACCTTAGGCTCTGCTTCTAACTTGGGCCCAAATTGTAAAATGGTCTTATCTATTGGCGATTTCGTTCCAATTCACATTCCAAGTAATATTCGGCATGTTAATTAAATTGCCGGTTGCCAAATTGCATTATCTCTTATAGTTTCCGAGATATGGACTATCGATAATTTACACCTTAGGCTCTGCTTCTAACTTGGGCCCAAATTGTAAAATGGTCTTATCTATTGGCGATTTCGTTCCAATTCACATTCCAAGTAATATTCGGCATGCTAATTACATTGCCGGTTGCCAAATTGCATTATCTCTTATAGTTTCCGAGATATGGACTATCGATAATTTACACCTTAGGCTCTGCTTCTAACTTGGGCCCAAATTGTAAAATCGTCTTATCTATTGGCGATTTCGTTCCAATTCACATTTCAAGTAATATTCGGCATGCTAATTACATTGCCGGTTTCCAAATTGCATTATCTCTTATAGTTTCCGGGATATGGACTATCGATAATTTACACCTTAGGCTCTGCTTCTAGCTTGGGCCCAAAATGTAAAATGGTCTTATCTATTGGCGATTTCGTTCCAATTCACATTCCAAGTAATATTCGGCATGCTAATTACATTGCCGGTTGCCAAATTGCATTATCTCTTATAGTTTCCGAGATATGGACTATCGATAATTTACACCTTAGGCTCTGCTTCTAACTTGGGCCCAAATTGTAAAATGGCCTTATCTATTGGCGATTTCGTTCCAATTCACATTCCAAGTAATACTCGGCATGCTGATTACATTGCCGGTTGCCAAATTGCAATATCTCTTACAGTTTCAGAGATATGGACTATCGATAATTTACACCTTAGGCTCTGCTTCTAACTTGGGCCCAAATTGTAAAATGGTCTTATCTATTGGCGATTTCGTTCCAATTCACATTCCAAGTAATATTCGGCATGCTAATTACATTGCCGGTTGCCAAATTGCATTATCTCTTATAGTTTCCGAGATATGGACTATCGATAATTTACACCTTAGGCTCTGCTTCTAACTTGGGCCCAAATTGTAAAATGGTCTTATCTATTGGCGATTTCGTTCCAATTCACATTCCAAGTAATATTCGGCATGCTAATTACATTGCCGGTTGCCAAATTGCATTATCTCTTATAGTTTCCGAGATATGGACTATCGATAATTTACACCTTAGGCTCTGCTTCTAACTTGGGCCCAAATTGTAAAATCGCCTTATCTATTGGCGATTTCGTTCCAATTCACATTCCAAGTAATATTCGGCATGCTAATTACATTGCCGGTTGCCAAATTGCATTATCTCTTATAGTTTCCGAGATATGGACTATCGGTAATTTACACCTTAGGCTCTGCTTCTAACTTGGGCACAAATTGTAAAATGGTCTTATCTATTGGCGATTTCGTTCCAATTCACATTCCAAGTAATATTCGGCATGCTAATTACATTGCCGGTTGCCAAATTGCATTATCTCTTATAGTTTCCGAGATATGGACTATCGATAATTTACACCTTAGGCTCTGCTTCTAACTTGGGCCCAAATTGTAAAATGGTCTTATCTATTGGCGATTTCGTTCCAATTCACATTCCAAGTAATATTCGGCATGCTAATTACATTGCCGGTTGCCAAATTGCATTATCTCTTATAGTTTCCGAGATATGGACTATGGATAATTTACACCTTAGGCTCTGCTTCTAACTTGGGCTCAAATTGTAAAATGGTTTTATCTATTGGCGATTTCGTTCCAATTCACATTCCAAGTAATATTCGGCATGCTAATTACATTGCCGGTTGCCAAATTGCATTATCTCTTATAGTTTCCGAGATATGGACTATCGATAATTTACACCTTAGGCTCTGCTTCTAACTTGATCCCAAATTGTAAAATGGCCTTATCTATTGGCGATTTCGTTCCAATTCACATTCCAAGTAATACTCGGCATGCTGATTACATTGCCGGTTGCCAAATTGCAATATCTCTTACAGTTTCAGAGATATGGACTATCGATAATTTACACCTTAGGCTCTGCTTCTAACTTGGGCCCAAATTGTAAAATGGTCTTATCTATTGGCGATTTCGTTCCAATTCACATTCCAAGTAATATTCGGCATGCTAATTACATTGCCGGTTGCCAAATTGCATTATCTCTTATAGTTTCCGAGATATGGACTATCGATAATTTACACCTTAGGCTCTGCTTCTAACTTGGGCCCAAATTGTAAAATGGTCTTATCTATTGGCGATTTCGTTCCAATTCACATTCCAAGTAATATTCGGCATGCTAATTACATTGCCGGTTGCCAAATTGCATTATCTCTTATAGTTTCCGAGATATGGACTATCGATAATTTACACCTTAGGCTCTGCTTCTAACTTGGGCCCAAATTGTAAAATCGCCTTATCTATTGGCGATTTCGTTCCAATTCACATTCCAAGTAATATTCGGCATGCTAATTACATTGCCGGTTGCCAAATTGCATTATCTCTTATAGTTTCCGAGATATGGACTATCGGTAATTTACACCTTAGGCTCTGCTTCTAACTTGGGCCCAAATTGTAAAATGGTCTTATCTATTGGCGATTTCGTTCCAATTTACATTCCAAGTAATATTCGGCATGCTAATTACATTGCCGGTTGCCAAATTGCATTATCTCTTATAGTTTCCGAGATATGGACTATCGATAATTTACACCTTAGGCTCTGCTTCTAACTTGGGCCCAAATTGTAAAATCGTCTTATCTATTGGCGATTTCGTTCCAATTCACATTTCAAGTAATATTCGGCATGCTAATTACATTGCCGGTTGCCAAATTGCATTATCTCTTATAGTTTCCGAGATATGGACTATCGATAATTTACACCTTAGGCTCTGCTTCTAGCTTGGGCCAAAATTGTAAAATGGTCTTATCTATTGGCGATTTCGCTCCAATTCACATTCCAAGTAATATTCGGCATGCTAATTACATTGCCGGTTGCCAAATTGAATTATCTCTTATAGTTTCCGAGATATGGACTATCGATAATTTACACCTTAGGCTCTGCTTCTAACTTGGGCCCAAATTGTAAAATGGTCTTATCTATTGGCGATTTCGTTCCAATTCACATTCCAAGTAATATTCGGCATGCTAATTACATTGCCGGTTGCCAAATTGCATTATCTCTTATAGTTTCCGAGATATGGACTATCGATAATTTACACCTTAGGCTCTGCTTCTAACTTGGACCCAAATTGTAAAATCGCCTTATCTATTGGCGATTTCGTTCCAATTCACATTCCAAGTAATATTCGGCATGCTAATTACATTGCCGGTTGCCAAATTGCATTATCTCTTATAGTTTCCGAGATATGGACTATCGGTAATTTACACCTTAGGCTCTGCTTCTAACTTGGGCACAAATTGTAAAATGGTCTTATCTATTGGCGATTTCGTTCCAATTCACATTCCAAGTAATATTCGGCATGCTAATTACATTGCCGGTTGCCAAATTGCATTATCTCTTATAGTTTCCGAGATATGGACTATGGATAATTTACACCTTAGGCTCTGCTTCTAACTTGGGCTCAAATTGTAAAATGGTCTTATCTATTGGCGATTTCGTTCCAATTCACATTCCAAGTAATATTCGGCATGCTAATTACATTGCCGGTTGCCAAATTGCATTATCTCTTATAGTTTCCGAGATATGGACTATCGATAATTTACACCTTAGGCTCTGCTTCTAACTTGGGCCCAAATTGTAAAATGGCCTTATCTATTGGCGATTTCGTTCCAATTCACATTCCAAGTAATACTCGGCATGCTGATTACATTGCCGGTTGCCAAATTGCAATATCTCTTACAGTTTCAGAGATATGGACTATCGATAATTTACACCTTAGGCTCTGCTTCTAACTTGGGCCCAAATTGTAAAATGGTCTTATCTATTGGCGATTTCGTTCCAATTCACATTCCAAGTAATATTCGGCATGCTAATTACATTGCCGGTTGCCAAATTGCATTATCTCTTATAGTTTCCGAGATATGGACTATCGATAATTTACACCTTAGGCTCTGCTTCTAACTTGGGCCCAAATTGTAAAATGGTCTTATCTATTGGCGATTTCGTTCCAATTCACATTCCAAGTAATATACGGCATGCTAATTACATTGCCGGTTGCCAAATTGCATTATCTCTTATAGTTTCCGAGATATGGACTATCGATAATTTACACCTTAGGCTCTGCTTCTAACTTGGGCCCAAATTGTAAAATCGCCTTATCTATTGGCGATTTCGTTCCAATTCACATTCCAAGTAATATTCGGCATGCTAATTACATTGCCGGTTGCCAAATTGCATTATCTCTTATAGTTTCCGAGATATGGACTATCGGTAATTTACACCTTAGGCTCTGCTTCTAACTTGGGCACAAATTGTAAAATGGTCTTATCTATTGGCGATTTCGTTCCAATTCACATTCCAAGTAATATTCGGCATGCTAATTATATTGCCGGTTGCCAAATTGCATTATCTCTTATAGTTTCCGAGATATGGACTATCGATAATTTACACCTTAGGCTCTGCTTCTAACTTGGGCCCAAATTGTAAAATGGTCTTATCTATTGGCGATTTCGTTCCAATTCACATTCCAAGTAATATTCGGCATGCTAATTACATTGCCGGTTGCCAAATTGCATTATCTCTTATAGTTTCCGAGATATGGACTATCGATAATTTACACCTTAAGCTCTGCTTCTAACTTGGGCCCAAATTGTAATATGGTCTTATCTATTGGCGATTTCGTTCCAATTCACATTCCAAGTAATATTCTTCATGCTAATTACATTGCCGGTTGCCAAATTGCATTATCTCTTATAGTTTCCGAGATATGGACTATCGATAATTTACACCTTAGGCTCTGCTTCTAACTTGGGCCCAAATTGTAAAATGGTCTTATCTATTGGCGATTTCGTTCCAATTCACATTCCAAGTAATATTCGGCATGTTAGTTAAATTGCCGGTTGCCAAATTGCATTATCTCTTATAGTTTCCGAGATATGGACTATCGATAATTTACACCTTAGGCTCTGCTTCTAACTTGGGCCCAAATTGTAAAATGGTCTTATCTATTGGCGATTTCGTTCCAATTCACATTCCAAGTAATATTCGGCATGCTAATTACATTGCCGGTTGCCAAATTGCATTATCTCTTATAGTTTCCGAGATATGGACTATCGATAATTTACACCTTAGGCTCTGCTTCTAACTTGGGCCCAAATTGTAAAATCGTCTTATCTATTGGCGATTTCGTTCCAATTCACATTTCAAGTAATATTCGGCATGCTAATTACATTGCCGGTTGCCAAATTGCATTATCTCTTATAGTTTCCGGGATATGGACTATCGATAATTTACACCTTAGGCTCTGCTTCTAGCTTGGGCCCAAATTGTAAAATGGTCTTATCTATTGGCGATTTCGTTCCAATTCACATTCCAAGTAATATTCGGCATGCTAATTACATTGCCGGTTGCCAAATTGAATTATCTCTTATAGTTTCCGAGATATGGACTATCGATAATTTACACCTTAGGCTCTGCCTCTAACTTGGGCCCAAATTGTAAAATGGTCTTATCTATTGGCGATTTCGTTCCAATTCACATTCCAAGTAGTATTCGGCATGCTAATTACATTGCCGGTTGCCAAATTGCATTATCTCTTATAGTTTCCGAGATATGGACTATCGATAATTTACACCTTAGGCTCTGCTTCTCACTTGGGCTCAAATTGTAAAATGGTCTTATCTATTGGCGATTTCGTTCCAATTCACATTCCAAGTAATATTCGGCATGCTAATTACATTGCCGGTTGCCAAATTGCATTATCTCTTATAGTTTCCGAGATATGGACTATCGATAATTTACACCTTAGGCTCTGCTTCTAACTTGGGCCCAAATTGTAAAATGGTCTTATCTATTGGCGATTTCGTTCCAATTCACATTCCAAGTAATACTCGGCATGCTGATTACATTGCCGGTTGCCAAATTGCAATATCTCTTACAGTTTCAGAGATATGGACTATCGATAATTTACACCTTAGGCTCTGCTTCTAACTTGGGCCCAAATTGTAAAATGGTCTTATCTATTGGCGATTTCGTTCCAATTCACATTCCAAGTAATATTCGGCATGCTAATTACATTGCCGGTTGCCAAATTGCATTATCTCTTATAGTTTCCGAGATATGGACTATCGATAATTTACACCTTAGGCTCTGCTTCTAACTTGGGCCCAAATTGTAAAATGGTCTTATCTATTGGCGATTTCGTTCCAATTCACATTCCAAGTAATATTCGGCATGCTAATTACATTGCCGGTTGCCAAATTGCATTATCTCTTATAGTTTCCGAGATATGGACTATCGATAATTTACACCTTAGGCTCTGCTTCTAACTTGGGCCCAAATTGTAAAATCGCCTTATCTATTGGCGATTTCGTTCCAATTCACATTCCAAGTAATATTCGGCATGCTAATTACATTGCCGGTTGCCAAATTGCATTATCTCTTATAGTTTCCGAGATATGGACTATCGGTAATTTACACCTTAGGCTCTGCTTCTAACTTGGGCACAAATTGTAAAATGGTCTTATCTATTGGCGATTTCGTTCCAATTCACATTCCAAGTAATATTCGGCATGCTAATTACATTGCCGGTTGCCAAATTGCATTATCTCTTATAGTTTCCGAGATATGGACTATCGATAATTTACACCTTAGGCTCTGCTTCTAACTTGGGCCCAAATTGTAAAATGGTCTTATCTATTGGCGATTTCGTTCCAATTCACATTCCAAGTAATATTCGGCATGCTAATTACATTGCCGGTTGCCAAATTGCATTATCTCTTATAGTTTCCGAGATATGGACTATGGATAATTTACACCTTAGGCTCTGCTTCTAACTTGGGCTCAAATTGTAAAATGGTTTTATCTATTGGCGATTTCGTTCCAATTCACATTCCAAGTAATATTCGGCATGCTAATTACATTGCCGGTTGCCAAATTGCATTATCTCTTATAGTTTCCGAGATATGGACTATCGATAATTTACACCTTAGGCTCTGCTTCTAACTTGATCCCAAATTGTAAAATGGCCTTATCTATTGGCGATTTCGTTCCAATTCACATTCCAAGTAATACTCGGCATGCTGATTACATTGCCGGTTGCCAAATTGCAATATCTCTTACAGTTTCAGAGATATGGACTATCGATAATTTACACCTTAGGCTCTGCTTCTAACTTGGGCCCAAATTGTAAAATGGTCTTATCTATTGGCGATTTCGTTCCAATTCACATTCCAAGTAATATTCGGCATGCTAATTACATTGCCGGTTGCCAAATTGCATTATCTCTTATAGTTTCCGAGATATGGACTATCGATAATTTACACCTTAGGCTCTGCTTCTAACTTGGGCCCAAATTGTAAAATGGTCTTATCTATTGGCGATTTCGTTCCAATTCACATTCCAAGTAATATTCGGCATGCTAATTACATTGCCGGTTGCCAAATTGCATTATCTCTTATAGTTTCCGAGATATGGACTATCGATAATTTACACCTTAGGCTCTGCTTCTAACTTGGGCCCAAATTGTAAAATCGCCTTATCTATTGGCGATTTCGTTCCAATTCACATTCCAAGTAATATTCGGCATGCTAATTACATTGCCGGTTGCCAAATTGCATTATCTCTTATAGTTTCCGAGATATGGACTATCGGTAATTTACACCTTAGGCTCTGCTTCTAACTTGGGCCCAAATTGTAAAATGGTCTTATCTATTGGCGATTTCGTTCCAATTCACATTCCAAGTAATATTCGGCATGCTAATTACATTGCCGGTTGCCAAATTGCATTATCTCTTATAGTTTCCGAGATATGGACTATCGATAATTTACACCTTAGGCTCTGCTTCTAACTTGGGCCCAAATTGTAAAATGGTCTTATCTATTGGCGATTTCGTTCCAATTCACATTCCAAGTAATATTCGGCATGCTAATTACATTGCCGGTTGCCAAATTGCATTATCTCTTATAGTTTCCGAGATATGGACTATCGATAATTTACACCTTAGGCTCTGCTTCTAACTTGGGCCCAAATTGTAAAATGGCCTTATCTATTGGCGATTTCGTTCCAATTCACATTCCAAGTAATACTCGGCATGCTGATTACATTGCCGGTTGCCAAATTGCAATATCTCTTACAGTTTAAGAGATATGGACTATCGATAATTTACACCTTAGGCTCTGCTTCTAACTTGGGCCCAAATTGTAAAATGGTCTTATCTATTGGCGATTTCGTTCCAATTCACATTCCAAGTAATATTCGGCATGCTAATTACATTGCCGGTTGCCAAATTGCATTATCTCTTATAGTTTCCGAGATATGGACTATCGATAATTTACACCTTAGGCTCTGCTTCTAACTTGGGCCCAAATTGTAAAATGGTCTTATCTATTGGCGATTTCGTTCCAATTCACATTCCAAGTAATATTCGGCATGCTAATTACATTGCCGGTTGCCAAATTGCATTATCTCTTATAGTTTCCGAGATATGGACTATCGATAATTTACACCTTAGGCTCTGCTTCTAACTTGGGCCCAAATTGTAAAATCGCCTTATCTATTGGCGATTTCGTTCCAATTCACATTCCAAGTAATATTCGGCATGCTAATTACATTGCCGGTTGCCAAATTGCATTATCTCTTATAGTTTCCGAGATATGGACTATCGGTAATTTACACCTTAGGCTCTGCTTCTAACTTGGGCACAAATTGTAAAATGGTCTTATCTATTGGCGATTTCGTTCCAATTCACATTCCAAGTAATATTCGGCATGCTAATTACATTGCCGGTTGCCAAATTGCATTATCTCTTATAGTTTCCGAGATATGGACTATCGATAATTTACACCTTAGGCTCTGCTTCTAACTTGGGCCCAAATTGTAAAATGGTCTTATCTATTGGCGATTTCGTTCCAATTCACATTCCAAGTAATATTCGGCATGCTAATTACATTGCCGGTTGCCAAATTGCATTATCTCTTATAGTTTCCGAGATATGGACTATGTATAATTTACACCTTAGGCTCTGCTTCTAACTTGGGCTCAAATTGTAAAATGGTCTTATCTATTGGCGATTTCGTTCCAATTCACATTCCAAGTAATATTCGGCATGCTAATTACATTGCCGGTCGCCAAATTGCATTATCTCTTATAGTTTCCGAGATATGGACTATCGATAATTTACACCTTAGGCTCTGCTTCTAACTTGGGCCCAAATTGTAAAATGGCCTTATCTATTGGCGATTTCGTTCCAATTCACATTCCAAGTAATACTCGGCATGCTGATTACATTGCCGGTTGCCAAATTGCAATATCTCTTACAGTTTCAGAGATATGGACTATCGATAATTTACACCTTAGGCTCTGCTTCTAACTTGGGCCCAAATTGTAAAATGGTCTTATCTATTGGCGATTTCGTTCCAATTCACATTCCAAGTAATATTCGGCATGCTAATTATATTGCCGGTTGCCAAATTGCATTATCTCTTATAGTTTCCGAGATATGGACTATCGATAATTTACACCTTAGGCTCTGCTTCTAACTTGGGCCCAAATTGTAAAATGGTCTTATCTATTGGCGATTTCGTTCCAATTCACATTCCAAGTAATATTCGGCATGCTAATTACATTGCCGGTTGCCAAATTGCATTATCTCTTATAGTTTCCGAGATATGGACTATCGATAATTTACACCTTAGGCTCTGCTTCTAACTTGGGCCCAAATTGTAAAATCGCCTTATCTATTGGCGATTTCGTTCCAATTCACATTCCAAGTAATATTCGGCATGCTAATTACATTGCCGGTTGCCAAATTGCATTATCTCTTATAGTTTCCGAGATATGGACTATCGGTAATTTACACCTTAGGCTCTGCTTCTAACTTGGGCACAAATTGTAAAATGGTCTTATCTATTGGCGATTTCGTTCCAATTCACATTCCAAGTAATATTCGGCATGCTAATTACATTGCCGGTTGCCAAATTGCATTATCTCTTATAGTTTCCGAGATATGGACTATCGATAATTTACACCTTAGGCTCTGCTTCTAACTTGGGCCCAAATTGTAAAATGGTCTTATCTATTGGCGATTTCGTTCCAATTCACATTCCAAGTAATATTCGGCATGCTAATTACATTGCCGGTTGCCAAATTGCATTATCTCTTATAGTTTCCGAGATATGGACTATCGATAATTTACACCTTAGGCTCTGCTTCTAACTTGGACCCAAATTGTAATATGGTCTTATCTATTGGCGATTTCGTTCCAATTCACATTCCAAGTAATATTCTTCATGCTAATTACATTGCCGGTTGCCAAATTGCATTATCTCTTATAGTTTCCGAGATATGGACTATCGATAATTTACGCCTTAGGCTCTGCTTCTAACTTGGGCCCAAATTGTAAAATGGTCTTATCTATTGGCGATTTCGTTCCAATTCACATTCCAAGTAATATTCGGCATGCTAATTACATTGCCGGTTGCCAAATTGCATCATCTCTTATAGTTTCCGAGATATGGACTATCGATAATTTACACCTTAGGCTCTGCTTCTAACTTGGGCCCAAATTGTAAAATGGTCTTATCTATTGGCGATTTCGTTCCAATTCACATTCCAAGTAATATTCGGCATGCTAATTACATTGCCGGTTGCCAAATTGCATTATCTCTTATAGTTTCCGAGATATGGACTATCGATAATTTACACCTTAGGCTCTGCTTCTAACTTGGGCTCAAATTGTAAAATGGTCTTATCTATTGGCGATTTCGTTCCAATTCACATTCCAAGTAATATTCGGCATGCTAATTACATTGCCGGTTGCCAAATTGCATTATCTCTTATAGTTTCCGAGATATGGACTATCGATAATTTACACCTTAGGCTCTGCTTCTAACTTGGGCCCAAATTGTAAAATGGCCTTATCTATAGGCGATTTCGTTCCAATTCACATTCCAAGTAATACTCGGCATGCTGATTACATTGCCGGTTGCCAAATTGCATTATCTCTTATAGTTTCAGAGATATGGACTATCGATAATTTACACCTTAGGCTCTGCTTCTAACTTGGGCCCAAATTGTAAAATGGTCTTATCTATTGGCGATTTCGTTCCAATTCACATTCCAAGTAATATTCGGCATGCTAATTACATTGCCGGTTGCCAAATTGCATTATCTCTTATAGTTTCCGAGATATGGACTATCGATAATTTACACCTTAGGCTCTGCTTCTAACTTGGGCCCAAATTGTAAAATGGTCTTATCTATTGGCGATTTCGTTCCAATTCACATTCCAAGTAATATTCGGCATGTTAATTAAATTGCCGGTTGCCAAATTGCATTATCTCTTATAGTTTCCGAGATATGGACTATCGATAATTTACACCTTAGGCTCTGCTTCTAACTTGGGCCCAAATTGTAAAATGGTCTTATCTATTGGCGATTTCGTTCCAATTCACATTCCAAGTAATATTCGGCATGCTAATTACATTGCCGGTTGCCAAATTGCATTATCTCTTATAGTTTCCGAGATATGGACTATCGATAATTTACACCTTAGGCTCTGCTTCTAACTTGGGCCCAAATTGTAAAATCGCCTTATCTATTTTCGATTTCGTTCCAATTCACATTCCAAGTAATATTCGGCATGCTAATTACATTGCCGGTTGCCAAATTGCATTATCTCTTATAGTTTCCGAGATATGGACTATCGATAATTTACACCTTAGGCTCTGCTTCTAACTTGGGCCCAAATTGTAATATTCCAATTCACATTCCAAGTAATATTCGGCATGCTAATTACATTGCCGGTTGCCAAATTGCATTATCTCTTATAGTTTCCGAGATATGGACTATCGATAATTTACACCTTAGGCTCTGCTTCTAGCTTGGGCCCAAATTGTAAAATGGTCTTATCTATTGGCGATTTCGTTCCAATTCACATTCCAAGTAATATTCGGCATGCTAATTACATTGCCGGTTGCCAAATTGAATTATCTCTTATAGTTTCCGAGATATGGACTATAGATAATTTACACCTTAGGCTCTGCCTCTAGCTTGGGCCCAAATTGTAAAATGGTCTTATCTATTGGCGATTTCGTTCCAATTCACATTCCACGTAATATTCGGCATGCTAATTACATTGCCGGTTGCCAAATTGCATTATCTCTTATAGTTTCCGAGATATGGACTATCGATAATTTACACCTTAGGCTCTGCTTCTAACTTGGGCCCAAATTGTAAAATCGTCTTATCTATTGGCGATTTCGTTCCAATTCACATTTCAAGTAATATTCGGCATGCTAATTACATTGCCGGTTGCCAAATTGCATTATCTCTTATAGTTTCCGAGATATGGACTATCGATAATTTACACCTTAGGCTCTGCTTCTAGCTTGGGCCCAAATTGTAAAATGGTCTTATCTATTGGCGATTTCGTTCCAATTCACATTCCAAGTAATATTCGGCATGCTAATTACATTGCCGGTTGCCAAATTGCATTATCTCTTATAGTTTCCGAGATATGGACTATCGATAATTTACACCTTAGGCTCTGCTTCTAGCTTGGGCCCAAATTGTAAAATGGTCTTATCTATTGGCGATTTCGTTCCAATTCACATTCCAAGTAATATTCGGCATGCTAATTACATTGCCGGTTGCCAAATTGCATTATCTCTTATAGTTTCCGAGATATGGACTATCGATAATTTACACCTTAGGCTCTGCTTCTAGCTTGGGCCCAAATTGTAAAATGGTCTTATCTATTGGCGATTTCGTTCCAATTCACATTCCAAGTAATATTCGGCATGCTAATTACATTGCCGGTTGCCAAATTGAATTATCTCTTATAGTTTCCGAGATATGGACTATCGATAATTTACACCTTAGGCTCTGCCTCTAACTTGGGCCCAAATTGTAAAATGGTCTTATCTATTGGCGATTTCGTTCCAATTCACATTCCAAGTAATATTCGGCATGCTAATTACATTGCCGGTTGCCAAATTGCATTATCTCTTATAGTTTCCGAGATATGGACTATCGATAATTTACACCTTAGGCTCTGCTTCTAACTTGGGCCCAAATTGTAAAATCGTCTTATCTATTGGCGATTTCGTTCCAATTCACATTCCAAGTAATATTCGGCATGCTAATTACATTGCCGGTTGCCAAATTGCATTATCTCTTATAGTTTCCGAGATATGGACTATCGATAATTTACACCTTAGGCTCTGCTTCTAACTTGGGCCCAAATTGTAAAATCGTCTTATCTATTGGCGATTTCGTTCCAATTCACATTTCAAGTAATATTCGGCATGCTAATTACATTGCCGGTTGCCAAATTGCATTATCTCTTATAGTTTCCGAGATATGGACTATCGATAATTTACACCTTAGGCTCTACTTCTAGCTTGGGCCCAAATTGTAAAATGGTCTTATCTATTGGCGATTTCGTTCCAATTCACATTCCAAGTAATATTCGGCATGCTAATTACATTGCCGGTTGCCAAATTGCATTATCTCTTATAGTTTCCGAGATATGGACTATCGATAATTTACACCTTAGGCTCTGCTTCTAACTTGGGCCCAAATTGTAAAATGGTCTTATCTATTGGCGATTTCGTTCCAATTCACATTCCAAGTAATATTCGGCATGCTAATTACATTGCCGGTTGTCAAATTGCATTATCTCTTATAGTTTCCGAGATATGGACTATCGATAATTTACACCTTAGGCTCTGCTTCTAACTTGGGCCCAAATTGTAAAATCGCCTTATCTATTGGCGATTTCGTTCCAATTCACATTCCAAGTAATATTCGGCATGCTAATTACATTGCCGGTTGCCAAATTGCATTATCTCTTATAGTTTCCGAGATATGGACTATCGGTAATTTACACCTTAGGCTCTGCTTCTAACTTGGGCCCAAATTGTAAAATGGTCTTATCTATTGGCGATTTCGTTCCAATTCACATTCCAAGTAATATTCGGCATGCTAATTACATTGCCGGTTGCCAAATTGCATTATCTCTTATAGTTTCCGAGATATGGACTATCGATGATTTACACCTTAGGCTCTGCTTCTAACTTGGGCCGAAATTGTAAAATGGTCTTATCTATTGGCGATTTCGTTCCAATTCACATTCCAAGTAATATTCGGCATGTTAATTAAATTGCCGGTTGCCAAATTGCATTATCTCTTATAGTTTCCGAGATATGGACTATCGATAATTTACACCTTAGGCTCTGCTTCTAACTTGGGCCCAAATTGTAAAATGGTCTTATCTATTGGCGATTTCGTTCCAATTCACATTCCAAGTAATATTCGGCATGTTAATTAAATTGCCGGTTGCCAAATTGCATTATCTCTTATAGTTTCCGAGATATGGACTATCGATAATTTACACCTTAGGCTCTGCTTCTAACTTGGGCCCAAATTGTAAAATGGTCTTATCTATTGGCGATTTCGTTCCAATTCACATTCCAAGTAATATTCGGCATGCTAATTACATTGCCGGTTGCCAAATTGCATTATCTCTTATAGTTTCCGAGATATGGACTATCGATAATTTACACCTTAGGCTCTGCTTCTAACTTGGGCCCAAATTGTAAAATCGCCTTATCTATTTTCGATTTCGTTCCAATTCACATTCCAAGTAATATTCGGCATGCTAATTACATTGCCGGTTGCCAAATTGCATTATCTCTTATAGTTTCCGAGATATGGACTATCGATAATTTACACCTTAGGCTCTGCTTCTAACTTGGGCCCAAATTGTAATATTCGGCATGCTAATTACATTGCCGGTTGCCAAATTGCATTATCTCTTATAGTTTCCGAGATATGGACTATCGATAATTTACACCTTAGGCTCTGCTTCTAGCTTGGGCCCAAATTGTAAAATGGTCTTATCTATTGGCGATTTCGTTCCAATTCACATTCCAAGTAATATTCGGCATGCTAATTACATTGCCGGTTGCCAAATTGAATTATCTCTTATAGTTTCCGAGATATGGACTATAGATAATTTACACCTTAGGCTCTGCCTCTAGCTTGGGCCCAAATTGTAAAATGGTCTTATCTATTGGCGATTTCGTTCCAATTCACATTCCACGTAATATTCGGCATGCTAATTACATTGCCGGTTGCCAAATTGCATTATCTCTTATAGTTTCCGAGATATGGACTGTCGATAATTTACACCTTAGGCTCTGCTTCTAACTTGGGCCCAAATTGTAAAATCGTCTTATCTATTGGCGATTTCGTTCCAATTCACATTTCAAGTAATATTCGGCATGCTAATTACATTGCCGGTTGCCAAATTGCATTATCTCTTATAGTTTCCGAGATATGGACTATCGATAATTTACACCTTAGGCTCTGCTTCTAGCTTGGGCCCAAATTGTAAAATGGTCTTATCTATTGGCGATTTCGTTCCAATTCACATTCCAAGTAATATTCGGCATGCTAATTACATTGCCGGTTGCCAAATTGCATTATCTCTTATAGTTTCCGAGATATGGACTATCGATAATTTACACCTTAGGCTCTGCTTCTAGCTTGGGCCCAAATTGTAAAATGGTCTTATCTATTGGCGATTTCGTTCCAATTCACATTCCAAGTAATATTCGGCATGCTAATTACATTGCCGGTTGCCAAATTGCATTATCTCTTATAGTTTCCGAGATATGGACTATCGATAATTTACACCTTAGGCTCTGCTTCTAGCTTGGGCCCAAATTGTAAAATGGTCTTATCTATTGGCGATTTCGTTCCAATTCACATTCCAAGTAATATTCGGCATGCTAATTACATTGCCGGTTGCCAAATTGAATTATCTCTTATAGTTTCCGAGATATGGACTATCGATAATTTACACCTTAGGCTCTGCCTCTAACTTGGGCCCAAATTGTAAAATGGTCTTATCTATTGGCGATTTCGTTCCAATTCACATTCCAAGTAATATTCGGCATGCTAATTACATTGCCGGTTGCCAAATTGCATTATCTCTTATAGTTTCCGAGATATGGACTATCGATAATTTACACCTTAGGCTCTGCTTCTAACTTGGGCCCAAATTGTAAAATCGTCTTATCTATTGGCGATTTCGTTCCAATTCACATTCCAAGTAATATTCGGCATGCTAATTACATTGCCGGTTGCCAAATTGCATTATCTCTTATAGTTTCCGAGATATGGACTATCGATAATTTACACCTTAGGCTCTGCTTCTAACTTGGGCCCAAATTGTAAAATCGTCTTATCTATTGGCGATTTCGTTCCAATTCACATTTCAAGTAATATTCGGCATGCTAATTACATTGCCGGTTGCCAAATTGCATTATCTCTTATAGTTTCCGAGATATGGACTATCGATAATTTACACCTTAGGCTCTACTTCTAGCTTGGGCCCAAATTGTAAAATGGTCTTATCTATTGGCGATTTCGTTCCAATTCACATTCCAAGTAATATTCGGCATGCTAATTACATTGCCGGTTGCCAAATTGCATTATCTCTTATAGTTTCCGAGATATGGACTATCGATAATTTACACCTTAGGCTCTGCTTCTAACTTGGGCCCAAATTGTAAAATGGTCTTATCTATTGGCGATTTCGTTCCAATTCACATTCCAAGTAATATTCGGCATGCTAATTACATTGCCGGTTGTCAAATTGCATTATCTCTTATAGTTTCCGAGATATGGACTATCGATAATTTACACCTTAGGCTCTGCTTCTAACTTGGGCCCAAATTGTAAAATCGCCTTATCTATTGGCGATTTCGTTCCAATTCACATTCCAAGTAATATTCGGCATGCTAATTACATTGCCGGTTGCCAAATTGCATTATCTCTTATAGTTTCCGAGATATGGACTATCGGTAATTTACACCTTAGGCTCTGCTTCTAACTTGGGCCCAAATTGTAAAATGGTCTTATCTATTGGCGATTTCGTTCCAATTCACATTCCAAGTAATATTCGGCATGCTAATTACATTGCCGGTTGCCAAATTGCATTATCTCTTATAGTTTCCGAGATATGGACTATCGATGATTTACACCTTAGGCTCTGCTTCTAACTTGGGCCGAAATTGTAAAATGGTCTTATCTATTGGCGATTTCGTTCCAATTCACATTCCAAGTAATATTCGGCATGCTAATTACATTGCCGGTTGCCAAATTGCATTATCTCTTATAGTTTCCGAGATATGGACTATCGATAATTTACACCTTAGGCTCTGCTTCTAACTTGGGCCCAAATTGTAATATGGTCTTATCTATTGGCGATTTCGTTCCAATTCACATTCCAAGTAATATTCTTCATGCTAATTACATTGCCGGTTGCCAAATTGCATTATCTCTTATAGTTTCCGAGATATGGACTATCGATAATTTACGCCTTAGGCTCTGCTTCTAACTTGGGCCCAAATTGTAAAATGGTCTTATCTATTGGCGATTTCGTTCCAATTCACATTCCAAGTAATATTCGGCATGCTAATTACATTGCCGGTTGCCAAATTGCATTATCTCTTATAGTTTCCGAGATATGGACTATCGATAATTTACACCTTAGGCTCTGCTTCTAACTTGGGCCCAAATTGTAAAATGGTCTTATCTATTGGCGATTTCGTTCCAATTCACATTCCAAGTAATATTCGGCATGCTAATTACATTGCCGGTTGCCAAATTGCATTATCTCTTATAGTTTCCGGGATATGGACTATCGATAATTTACACCTTAGGCTCTGCTTCTAACTTGGGCCCAAATTGTAAAATCGTCTTATCTATTGGCGATTTCGTTCCAATTCACATTTCAAGTAATATTCGGCATGCTAATTACATTGCCGGTTGCCAAATTGCATTTTCTCTTATAGTTTCCGGGATATGGATTATCGATAATTTACACCTTAGGCTCTGCTTCTAGCTTGGGCCCAAATTGTAAAATGGTCTTATCTATTGGCGATTTCGTTCCAATTCACATTCCAAGTAGTATTCGGCATGCTAATTACATTGCCGGTTGCCAAATTGCATTATCTCTTATAGTTTCCGAGATATGGACTATCGATAATTTACACCTTAGGCTCTGCTTCTAACTTGGGCCCAAATTGTAAAATGGTCTTATCTATTGGCGATTTCGTTCCAATTCACATTCCAAGTAATATTCGGCATGCTAATTACATTGCCATTTGCCAAATTGCATTATCTCTTATAGTTTCCGAGATATGGACTATCGATAATTTACACCTTAGGCTCTGCTTCTAACTTGGGCCCAAATTGTAAAATGGTCTTATCTATTGGCGATTTCGTTCCAATTCACATTCCAAGTAATATTCGGCATGCTAATTACATTGCCATTTGCCAAATTGCATTATCTCTTATAGTTTCCGAGATATGGACTATGGATAACTTACACCTTAGGCTCTGCTTCTAACTTGGGCTCAAATTGTAAAATGGTCTTATCTATTGGCGATTTCGTTCCAATTCACATTCCAAGTAATATTCGGCATGCTAATTACATTGCCGGTTGCCATATTGCATTATCTCTTATAGTTTCCGAGATATGGACTATCGATAATTTACACCTTAGGCTCTGCTTCTAACTTCGGCCCAAATTGTAAAATGGCCTTATCTATTGGCGATTTCGTTCCAATTCACATTCCAAGTAATACTCGGCATGCTGATTACATTGCCGGTTGCCAAATTGCATTATCTCTTATAGTTTCAGAGATATGGACTATCGATAATTTACACCTTAGGCTCTGCTTCTAACTTGGGCCCAAATTGTAAAATGGTCTTATCTATTGGCGATTTCGTTCCAATTCACATTCCAAGTAATATTCGGCATGCTAATTACATTGCCGGTTGCCAAATTGCATTATCTCTTATAGTTTCCGAGATATGGACTATCGATAATTTACACCTTAGGCTCTGCTTCTAACTTGGGCCCAAATTGTAAAATGGTCTTATCTATTGGCGATTTCGTTCCAATTCACATTCCAAGTAATATTCGGCATGTTAATTAAATTGCCGGTTGCCAAATTGCATTATCTCTTATAGTTTCCGAGATATGGACTATCGATAATTTACACCTTAGGCTCTGCTTCTAACTTGGGCCCAAATTGTAAAATGGTCTTATCTATTGGCGATTTCGTTCCAATTCACATTCCAAGTAATATTCGGCATGCTAATTACATTGCCGGTTGCCAAATTGCATTATCTCTTATAGTTTCCGAGATATGGACTATCGATAATTTACACCTTAGGCTCTGCTTCTAACTTGGGCCCAAATTGTAAAATCGCCTTATCTATTGGCGATTTCGTTCCAATTCACATTCCAAGTAATATTCGGCATGCTAATTACATTGCCGGTTGCCAAATTGCATTACCTCTTATAGTTTCCGAGATATGGACTATCGGTAATTTACACCTTAGGCTCTGCTTCTAACTTGGGCCCAAATTGTAAAATGGTCTTATCTATTGGCGATTTCGTTCCAATTCACATTCCAAGTAATATTCGGCATGCTAATTACATTGCCGGTTGCCAAATTGCATTATCTCTTATAGTTTCCGAGATATGGACTATCGATAATTTACACCTTAGGCTCTGCTTCTAACTTGGGCCCAAATTGTAAAATGGTCTTATTTATTGGCGATTTCGTTCCAATTCACAGTCCAAGTAATATTCGGCATGCTAATTACATTGCCGGTTGCCAAATTGCATTATCTCTTATAGTTTCCGAGATATGGACTATCGATAATTTACACCTTAGGCTCTGCTTCTAACTTGGGCCCAAATTGTAATATGGTCTTATCTATTGGCGATTTCGTTCCAATTCACATTCCAAGTAATATTCTTCATGCTAATTACATTGCCGGTTGCCAAATTGCATTATCTCTTATAGTTTCCGAGATATGGACTATCGATAATTTACGCCTTAGGCTCTGCTTCTAACTTGGGCCCAAATTGTAAAATGGTCTTATCTATTGGCGATTTCGTTCCAATTCACATTCCAAGTAATATTCGGCATGCTAATTACATTGCCGGTTGCCAAATTGCATTATCTCTTATAGTTTCCGAGATATGGACTATCGATAATTTACACCTTAGGCTCTGCTTCTAACTTGGGCCCAAATTGTAAAATGGTCTTATCTATTGGCGATTTCGTTCCAATTCACATTCCAAGTAATATTCGGCATGCTAATTACATTGCCGGTTGCCAAATTGCATTATCTCTTATAGTTTCCGGGATATGGACTATCGATAATTTACACCTTAGGCTCTGCTTCTAACTTGGGCCCAAATTGTAAAATCGTCTTATCTATTGGCGATTTCGTTCCAATTCACATTTCAAGTAATATTCGGCATGCTAATTACATTGCCGGTTGCCAAATTGCATTATCTCTTATAGTTTCCGAGATATGGACTATCGATAATTTACACCTTAGGCTCTGCTTCTAACTTGGGCCCAAATTGTAAAATTTTCTTATCTATTGGCGATTTCGTTCCAATTCACATTCCAAGTAATATTCGGCATGCTAATTACATTGCCATTTGCCAAATTGCATTATCTCTTATAGTTTCCGAGATATGGACTATGGATAATTTACACCTTAGGCTCTGCTTCTAACTTGGGCTCAAATTGTAAAATGGTCTTATCTATTGGCGATTTCGTTCCAATTCACATTCCAAGTAATATTCGGCATGCTAATTACATTGCCGGTTGCCAAATTGCATTATCTCTTATAGTTTCCGAGATATGGACTATCGATAATTTACACCTTAGGCTCTGCTTCTAACTTGGGCCCAAATTGTAAAATGGCCTTATCTATTGGCGATTTCGTTCCAATTCACATTCCAAGTAATACTCGGCATGCTGATTACATTGCCGGTTGCCAAATTGCATTATCTCTTATAGTTTCAGAGATATGGACTATCGATAATTTACACCTTAGGCTCTGCTTCTAACTTGGGCCCAAATTGTAAAATGGTCTTATCTATTGGCGATTTCGTTCCAATTCACATTCCAAGTAATATTCGGCATGATAATTACATTGCCGGTTGCCAAATTGCATTATCTCTTATAGTTTCCGAGATATGGACTATCGATAATTTACACCTTAGGCTCTGCTTCTAACTTGGGCCCAAATTGTAAAATGGTCTTATCTATTGGCGATTTCGTTCCAATTCACATTCCAAGTAATATTCGGCATGTTAATTAAATTGCCGGTTGCCAAATTGCATTATCTCTTATAGTTTCCGAGATATGGACTATCGATAATTTACACCTTAGGCTCTGCTTCTAACTTGGGCCCAAATTGTAAAATGGTCTTATCTATTGGCGATTTCGTTCCAATTCACATTCCAAGTAATATTCGGCATGCTAATTACATTGCCGGTTGCCAAATTGCATTATCTCTTATAGTTTCCGAGATATGGACTATCGATAATTTACACCTTAGGCTCTGCTTCTAACTTGGGCCCAAATTGTAAAATCGCCTTATCTATTGGCGATTTCGTTCCAATTCACACTCCAAGTAATATTCGGCATGCTAATTACATTGCCGGTTGCCAAATTGCATTATCTCTTATAGTTTCCGAGATATGGACTATCGATAATTTACACCTTAGGCTCTGCTTCTAACTTGGGCCCAAATTGTAATATTCGGCATGCTAATTACATTGCCGGTTGCCAAATTGCATTATCTCTTATAGTTTCCGAGATATGGACTATCCTTAATTTACACCTTAGGCTCTGCTTCTAACTTGGGCCCAAATTGTAAAATCGTCTTATCTATTGGCGGTTTCGTTCCAATTCACATTTCAAGTAATATTCGGCATGCAAATTACATTGCCGGTTGCCAAATTGCATTATCTCTTATAGTTTCCGAGATATGGACTATCGATAATTTACACCTTAGGCTCTGCTTCTAGCTTGGGCCCAAATTGTAAAATGGTCTTATCTATTGGCGATTTCGTTCCAATTCACATTCCAAGTAATATTCGGCATGCTAACTACATTGCCGGTTGCCAAATTGAATTATCTCTTATAGTTTCCGAGATATGGACTATCGATAATTTACACCTTAGGCTCTGCCTCTAACTTGGGCCCAAATTGTAAAATGGTCTTATCTATTGGCGATTTCGTTCCAATTCACATTCCAAGTAATATTCGGCATGCTAATTACATTGCCGGTTGCCAAATTGCATTATCTCTTATAGTTTCCGAGATATGGACTATCGATAATTTACACCTTAGGCTCTGCTTCTAACTTGGGCCCAAATTGTAAAATCGTCTTATCTATTGGCGATTTCGTTCCAATTCACATTCCAAGTAATATTCGGCATGCTAATTACATTGCCGGTTGCCAAATTGCATTATCTCTTATAGTTTCCGAGATATGGACTATCGATAATTTACACCTTAGGCTCTGCTTCTAACTTGGGCCCAAATTGTAAAATCGCCTTACCTATTGGCGATTTCGTTCCAATTCACATTTCAAGTAATATTCGGCATGCTAATTACATTGCCGGTTGCCAAATTGCATTATCTCTTATAGTTTCCGAGATATGGACTATCGATAATTTACACCTTAGGCTCTGCTTCTAGCTTGGGCCCAAATTGTAAAATGGTCTTATCTATTGGCGATTTCGTTCCAATTCACATTCCAAGTAATATTCGGCATGCTAATTACATTGCCGGTTGCCAAATTGCATTATCTCTTATAGTTTCCGAGATATGGACTATCGATAATTTACACCTTAGGCTCTGCTTCTAACTTGGGCCCAAATTGTAAAATGGTCTTATCTATTGGCGATTTCGTTCCAATTCACATTCCAAGTAATATTCGGCATGCTAATTACATTGCCGGTTGTCAAATTGCATTATCTCTTATAGTTTCCGAGATATGGACTATCGATAATTTACACCTTAGGCTCTGCTTCTAACTTGGGCCCAAATTGTAAAATCGTCTTATCTATTGGCGATTTCGTTCCAATTCACATTCCAAGTAATATTCGGCATGCTAATTACATTGCCGGTTGCCAAATTGCATTATCTCTTATAGTTTCCGAGATATGGACTATCGATAATTTACACCTTAGGCTCTGCTTCTAACTTGGGCCCAAATTGTAAAATCGCCTTACCTATTGGCGATTTCGTTCCAATTCACATTTCAAGTAATATTCGGCATGCTAATTACATTGCCGGTTGCCAAATTGCATTATCTCTTATAGTTTCCGAGATATGGACTATCGATAATTTACACCTTAGGCTCTGCTTCTAGCTTGGGCCCAAATTGTAAAATGGTCTTATCTATTGGCGATTTCGTTCCAATTCACATTCCAAGTAATATTCGGCATGCTAATTACATTGCCGGTTGCCAAATTGCATTATCTCTTATAGTTTCCGAGATATGGACTATCGATAATTTACACCTTAGGCTCTGCTTCTAACTTGGGCCCAAATTGTAAAATGGTCTTATCTATTGGCGATTTCGTTCCAATTCACATTCCAAGTAATATTCGGCATGCTAATTACATTGCCGGTTGTCAAATTGCATTATCTCTTATAGTTTCCGAGATATGGACTATCGATAATTTACACCTTAGGCTCTGCTTCTAACTTGGGCCCAAATTGTAAAATGGTCTTATCTATTGGCGATTTCGTTCCAATTCACATTCCAAGTAATATTCGGCATGCTAATTACATTGCCGGTTGCCAAATTGCATTATCTCTTATAGTTTCCGAGATATGGACTATCGATAATTTACACCTTAGGCTCTGCTTCTAACTTGGGCCCAAATTGTAATATGGTCTTATCTATTGGCGATTTCGTTCCAATTCACATTCCAAGTAATATTCTTCATGCTAATTACATTGCCGGTTGCCAAATTGCATTATCTCTTATAGTTTCCGAGATATAGACTATCGATAATTTACGCCTTAGGCTCTGCTTCTAACTTGGGCCCAAATTGTAAAATGGTCTTATCTATTGGCGATTTCGTTCCAATTCACATTCCAAGTAATATTCGGCATGCTAATTACATTGCCGGTTGCCAAATTGCATTATCTCTTATAGTTTCCGGGATATGGACTATCGATAATTTAAACCTTAGGCTCTGCTTCTAACTTGGGCCCAAGTTGTAAAATCGTCTTATCTATTGGCGATTTCGTTCCAATTCACATTTCAAGTAATATTCGGCATGCAAATTACATTGCCGGTTGCCAAATTGCATTATCTCTTATAGTTTCCGAGATATGGACTATCGATAATTTACACCTTAGGCTCTGCTTCTAGCTTGGGCTCAAATTGTAAAATGGTCTTATCTATTGGCGATTTCGTTCCAATTCACATTCCAAGTAATATTCGGCATGCTAATTACATTGCCGGTTGCCAAATTGAATTATCTCTTATAGTTTCCGAGATATGGACTATCGATAATTTACACCTTAGGCTCTGCCTCTAACTTGGGCCCAAATTGTAAAATGGTCTTATCTATTGGCGATTTCGTTCCAATTCACATTCCAAGTAGTATTCGGCATGCTAATTACATTGCCGGTTGCCAAATTGCATTATCTCTTATAGTTTCCGAGATATGGACTATCGATAATTTACACCTTAGGCTCTGCTTCTAACTTGGGCCCAAATTGTAAAATGGTCTTATCTATTGGCGATTTCGTTCCAATTCACATTCCAAGTAATATTCGGCATGCTAATTACATTGCCATTTGCCAAATTGCATTATCTCTTATAGTTTCCGAGATATGGACTATGGATAATTTACACCTTAGGCTCTGCTTCTAACTTGGGCTCAAATTGTAAAATGGTCTTATCTATTGGCGATTTCGTTCCAATTCACATTCCAAGTAATATTCGGCATGCTAATTACATTGCCGGTTGCCAAATTGCATTATCTCTTATAGTTTCCGAGATATGGACTATCGATAATTTACACCTTAGGCTCTGCTTCTAACTTGGGCCCAAATTGTAAAATGGTCTTATCTATTGGCGATTTCGTTCCAATTCACATTCCAAGTAGTATTCGGCATGCTAATTACATTGCCGGTTGCCAAATTGCATTATCTCTTATAGTTTCCGAGATATGGACTATCGATAATTTACACCTTAGGCTCTGCTTCTAACTTGGGCCCAAATTGTAAAATGGTCTTATCTATTGGCGATTTCGTTCCAATTCACATTCCAAGTAATATTCGGCATGCTAATTACATTGCCATTTGCCAAATTGCATTATCTCTTATAGTTTCCGAGATATGGACTATGGATAATTTACACCTTAGGCTCTGCTTCTAGCTTGGGCCCAAATTGTAAAATGGTCTTATCTATTGGCGATTTCGTTCCATTTCACATTCCAAGTAATATTCGGCATGCTAATTACATTGCCGGTTGCCAAATTGAATTATCTCTTATAGTTTCCGAGATATGGACTATCGATAATTTACACCTTAGGCTCTGCCTCTATCTTGGGCCCAAATTGTAAAATGGTCTTATCTATTGGCGATTTCGTTCCAATTCACATTCCAAGTAGTATTCGGCATGCTAATTACATTGCCGGTTGCCAAATTGCATTATCTCTTATAGTTTCCGAGATATGGACTATCGATAATTTACACCTTAGGCTCTGCTTCTAACTTGGGCCCAAATTGTAAAATGGTCTTATCTATTGGCGATTTCGTTCCAATTCACATTCCAAGTAATATTCGGCATGCTAATTACATTGCCATTTGCCAAATTGCATTATCTCTTATAGTTTCCGAGATATGGACTATGGATAATTTACACCTTAGGCTCTGCTTCTAACTTGGGCTCAAATTGTAAAATGGTCTTATCTATTGGCGATTTCGTTGCAATTCACATTCCAAGTAATATTCGGCATGCTAATTACATTGCCGGTTGCCAAATTGCATTATCTCTTATAGTTTCCGAGATATGGACTATCGATAATTTACACCTTAGGCTCTGCTTCTAACTTGGGCCCAAATTGTAAAATGGCCTTATCTATTGGCGATTTCGTTCCAATTCACATTCCAAGTAATACTCGGCATGCTGATTACATTGCCGGTTGCCAAATTGCATTATCTCTTATAGTTTCAGAGATATGGACTATCGATAATTTACACCTTAGGCTCTGCTTCTAACTTGGGCCCAAATTGTAAAATGGTCTTATCTATTGGCGATTTCGTTCCAATTCACATTCCAAGTAATATTCGGCATGCTAATTACATTGCCGGTTGCCAAATTGCATTATCTCTTATAGTTTCCGAGATATGGACTATCGATAATTTACACCTTAGGCTCTGCTTCTAACTTGGGCCCAAATTGTAATATGGTCTTATCTATTGGCGATTTCGTTCCAATTCACATTCCAAGTAATATTCTTCATGCTAATTACATTGCCGGTTGCCAAATTGCATTATCTCTTATAGTTTCCGAGATATGGACTATCGATAATTTACGCCTTAGGCTCTGCTTCTAACTTGGGCCCAAATTGTAAAATGGTCTTATCTATTGGCGATTTCGTTCCAATTCACATTCCAAGTAATATTCGCCATGCTAATTACATTGCCGGTTGCCAAATTGCATTATCTCTTATAGTTTCCGAGATATGGACTATCGATAATTTACACCTTAGGCTCTGCTTCTAACTTGGGCCCAAATTGTAAAATGGTCTTATCTATTGGCGATTTCGTTCCAATTCACATTCCAAGTAATATTCGGCATGCTAATTACATTGCCGGTTGCCAAATTGCATTATCTCTTATAGTTTCCGAGATATGGACTATCGATAATTTACACCTTAGGCTCTGCTTCTAACTTGGGCCCAAATTGTAAAATGGTCTTATCTATTGGCGATTTCGTTCCAATTCACATTCCAAGTAATATTCGGCATGCTAATTACATTGCCATTTGCCAAATTGCATTATCTCTTATAGTTTCCGAGATATGGACTATGGATAATTTACACCTTAGGCTCTGCTTCTAACTTGGGCTCAAATTGTAAAATGGTCTTATCTATTGGCGATTTCGTTCCAATTCACATTCCAAGTAATATTCGGCATGCTAATTACATTGCCGGTTGCCAAATTGCATTATCTCTTATAGTTTCCGAGATATGGACTATCGATAATTTACACCTTAGGCTCTGCTTCTAACTTGGGCCCAAATTGTAAAATGGCCTTATCTATTGGCGATTTCGTTCCAATTCACATTCCAAGTAATACTCGGCATGCTGATTACATTGCCGGTTGCCAAATTGCATTATCTCTTATAGTTTCAGAGATATGGACTATCGATAATTTACACCTTAGGCTCTGCTTCTAACTTGGGCCCAAATTGTAAAATGGTCTTATCTATTGGCGATTTCGTTCCAATTCACATTCCAAGTAATATTCGGCATGTTAATTAAATTGCCGGTTGCCAAATTGCATTATCTCTTATAGTTTCCGAGATATGGACTATCGATAATTTACACCTTAGGCTCTGCTTCTAACTTGGGCCCAAATTGTAAAATGGTCTTATCTATTGGCGATTTCGTTCCAATTCACATTCCAAGTAATATTCGGCATGTTAATTAAATTGCCGGTTGCCAAATTGCATTATCTCTTATAGTTTCCGAGATATGGACTATCGATAATTTACACCTTAGGCTCTGCTTCTAACTTGGGCCCAAATTGTAAAATGGTCTTATCTATTGGCGATTTCGTTCCAATTCACATTCCAAGTAATATTCGGCATGTTAATTAAATTGCCGGTTGCCAAATTGCATTATCTCTTATAGTTTCCGAGATATGGACTATCGATAATTTACACCTTAGGCTCTGCTTCTAACTTGGGCCCAAATTGTAAAATCGCCTTATCTATTGGCGATTTCGTTCCAATTCACATTCCAAGTAATATTCGGCATACTAATTACATTGCCGGTTACCAAATTGCATTATCTCTTATAGTTTCCGAGATATGGACTATCGGTAATTTACACCTTAGGCTCTGCTTCTAACTTGGGCCCAAATTGTAAAATGGTCTTATCTATTGGCGATTTCGTTCCAATTCACATTCCAAGTAATATTCGGCATGCTAATTACATTGCCGGTTGCCAAATTGCATTATCTCTTATAGTTTCCGAGATATGGACTATCGATAATTTACACCTTAGGCTCTGCTTCTAACTTGGGCCCAAATTGTAAAATGGTCTTATCTATTGGCGATTTCGTTCCAATTCACATTCCAAGTAATATTCGGCATGCTAATTACATTGCCATTTGCCAAATTGCATTATCTCTTATAGTTTCCGAGATATGGACTATGGATAATTTACACCTTAGGCTCTGCTTCTAACTTGGGCTCAAATTGTAAAATGGTCTTATCTATTGGCGATTTCGTTGCAATTCACATTCCAAGTAATATTCGGCATGCTAATTACATTGCCGGTTGCCAAATTGCATTATCTCTTATAGTTTCCGAGATATGGACTATCGATAATTTACACCTTAGGCTCTGCTTCTAACTTGGGCCCAAATTGTAAAATGGTCTTATCTATTGGCGATTTCGTTCCAATTCACATTCCAAGTAATATTCGGCATGCTAATTACATTGCCGGTTGCCAAATTGCATTATCTCTTATAGTTTCCGAGATATGGACTATCGATAATTTACACCTTAGGCTCTGCTTCTAACTTGGGCCCAAATTGTAAAATGGTCTTATCTATTGGCGATTTCGTTCCAATTCACATTCCAAGTAATATTCGGCATGCTAATTACATTGCCATTTGCCAAATTGCATTATCTCTTATAGTTTCCGAGATATGGACTATGGATAATTTACACCTTAGGCTCTGCTTCTAACTTGGGCTCAAATTGTAAAATGGTCTTATCTATTGGCGATTTCGTTCCAATTCACATTCCAAGTAATATTCGGCATGCTAATTACATTGCCGGTTGCCAAATTGCATTATCTCTTATAGTTTCCGAGATATGGACTATCGATAATTTACACCTTAGGCTCTGCTTCTAACTTGGGCCCAAATTGTAAAATGGCCTTATCTATTGGCGATTTCGTTCCAATTCACATTCCAAGTAATACTCGGCATGCTGATTACATTGCCGGTTGCCAAATTGCATTATCTCTTATAGTTTCAGAGATATGGACTATCGATAATTTACACCTTAGGCTCTGCTTCTAACTTGGGCCCAAATTGTAAAATGGTCTTATCTATTGGCGATTTCGTTCCAATTCACATTCCAAGTAATATTCGGCATGCTAATTACATTGCCGGTTGCCAAATTGCATTATCTCTTATAGTTTCCGAGATATGGACTATCGATAATTTACACCTTAGGCTCTGCTTCTAACTTGGGCCCAAATTGTAAAATGGTCTTATCTATTGGCGATTTCGTTCCAATTCACATTCCAAGTAATATTCGGCATGTTAATTAAATTGCCGGTTGCCAAATTGCATTATCTCTTATAGTTTCCGAGATATGGACTATCGATAATTTACACCTTAGGCTCTGCTTCTAACTTGGGCCCAAATTGTAAAATGGTCTTATCTATTGGCGATTTCGTTCCAATTAACATTCCAAGTAATATTCGGCATGCTAATTACATTGCCGGTTGCCAAATTGCATTATCTCTTATAGTTTCCGAGATATGGACTATCGATAATTTACACCTTAGGCTCTGCTTCTAACTTGGGCCCAAATTGTAAAATCGCCTTATCTATTGGCGATTTCGTTCCAATTCACATTCCAAGTAATATTCGGCATACTAATTACATTGCCGGTTGCCAAATTGCATTATCTCTTATAGTTTCCGAGATATGGACTATCGGTAATTTACACCTTAGGCTCTGCTTCTAACTTGGGCCCAAATTGTAAAATGGTCTTATCTATTGGCGATTTCGTTCCAATTCACATTCCAAGTAATATTCGGCATGCTAATTACATTGCCGGTTGCCAAATTGCATTATCTCTTATAGTTTCCGAGATATGGACTATCGATAATTTACACCTTAGGCTCTGCTTCTAACTTGGGCCCAAATTGTAAAATGGTCTTATCTATTGGCGATTTCGTTCCAATTCACATTCCAAGTAATATTCGGCATGCTAATTACATTGCCATTTGCCAAATTGCATTATCTCTTATAGTTTCCGAGATATGGACTATGGATAATTTACACCTTAGGCTCTGCTTCTAACTTGGGCTCAAATTGTAAAATGGTCTTATCTATTGGCGATTTCGTTGCAATTCACATTCCAAGTAATATTCGGCATGCTAATTACATTGCCGGTTGCCAAATTGCATTATCTCTTATAGTTTCCGAGATATGGACTATCGATAATTTACACCTTAGGCTCTGCTTCTAACTTGGGCCCAAATTGTAAAATGGCCTTATCTATTGGCGATTTCGTTCCAATTCACATTCCAAGTAATACTCGGCATGCTGATTACATTGCCGGTTGCCAAATTGCATTATCTCTTATAGTTTCAGAGATATGGACTATCGATAATTTACACCTTAGGCTCTGCTTCTAACTTGGGCCCAAATTGTAAAATGGTCTTATCTATTGGCGATTTCGTTCCAATTCACATTCCAAGTAGTATTCGGCATGCTAATTACATTGCCGGTTGCCAAATTGCATTATCTCTTATAGTTTCCGAGATATGGACTATCGATAATTTACACCTTAGGCTCTGCTTCTAACTTGGGCCCAAATTGTAAAATGGTCTTATCTATTGGCGATTTCGTTCCAATTCACATTCCAAGTAATATTCGGCATGCTAATTACATTGCCATTTGCCAAATTGCATTATCTCTTATAGTTTCCGAGATATGGACTATGGATAATTTACACCTTAGGCTCTGCTTCTAACTTGGGCTCAAATTGTAAAATGGTCTTATCTATTGGCGATTTCGTTGCAATTCACATTCCAAGTAATATTCGGCATGCTAATTACATTGCCGGTTGCCAAATTGCATTATCTCTTATAGTTTCCGAGATATGGACTATCGATAATTTACACCTTAGGCTCTGCTTCTAACTTGGGCCCAAATTGTAAAATTGCCTTATCTATTGGCGATTTCGTTCCAATTCACATTCCAAGTAATACTCGGCATGCTGATTACATTGCCGGTTGCCAAATTGCATTATCTCTTATAGTTTCAGAGATATGGACTATCGATAATTTACACCTTAGGCTCTGCTTCTAACTTGGGCCCAAATTGTAAAATGGTCTTATCTATTGGCGATTTCGTTCCAATTCACATTCCAAGTAATATTCGGCATGCTAATTACATTGCCGGTTGCCAAATTGCATTATCTCTTATAGTTTCCGAGATATGGACTATCGATAATTTACACCTTAGGCTCTGCTTCTAACTTGGGCCCAAATTGTAATATGGTCTTATCTATTGGCGATTTCGTTCCAATTCACATTCCAAGTAATATTCTTCATGCTAATTACATTGCCGGTTGCCAAATTGCATTATCTCTTATAGTTTCCGAGATATGGACTATCGATAATTTACGCCTTAGGCTCTGCTTCTAACTTGGGCCCAAATTGTAAAATGGTCTTATCTATTGGCGATTTCGTTCCAATTCACATTCCAAGTAATATTCGCCATGCTAATTACATTGCCGGTTGCCAAATTGCATTATCTCTTATAGTTTCCGAGATATGGACTATCGATAATTTACACCTTAGGCTCTGCTTCTAACTTGGGCCCAAATTGTAAAATGGTCTTATCTATTGGCGATTTCGTTCCAATTCACATTCCAAGTAATATTCGGCATGCTAATTACATTGCCGGTTGCCAAATTGCATTATCTCTTATAGTTTCCGAGATATGGACTATCGATAATTTACACCTTAGGCTCTGCTTCTAACTTGGGCCCAAATTGTAAAATGGTCTTATCTATTGGCGATTTCGTTCCAATTCACATTCCAAGTAATATTCGGCATGCTAATTACATTGCCATTTGCCAAATTGCATTATCTCTTATAGTTTCCGAGATATGGACTATGGATAATTTACACCTTAGGCTCTGCTTCTAACTTGGGCTCAAATTGTAAAATGGTCTTATCTATTGGCGATTTCGTTGCAATTCACATTCCAAGTAATATTCGGCATGCTAATTACATTGCCGGTTGCCAAATTGCATTATCTCTTATAGTTTCCGAGATATGGACTATCGATAATTTACACCTTAGGCTCTGCTTCTAACTTGGGCCCAAATTGTAAAATGGTCTTATCTATTGGCGATTTCGTTCCAATTCACATTCCAAGTAATATTCGGCATGCTAATTACATTGCCGGTTGCCAAATTGCATTATCTCTTATAGTTTCCGAGATATGGACTATCGATAATTTACACCTTAGGCTCTGCTTCTAACTTGGGCCCAAATTGTAAAATGGTCTTATCTATTGGCGATTTCGTTCCAATTCACATTCCAAGTAATATTCGGCATGCTAATTACATTGCCATTTGCCAAATTGCATTATCTCTTATAGTTTCCGAGATATGGACTATGGATAATTTACACCTTAGGCTCTGCTTCTAACTTGGGCTCAAATTGTAAAATGGTCTTATCTATTGGCGATTTCGTTCCAATTCACATTCCAAGTAATATTCGGCATGCTAATTACATTGCCGGTTGCCAAATTGCATTATCTCTTATAGTTTCCGAGATATGGACTATCGATAATTTACACCTTAGGCTCTGCTTCTAACTTGGGCCCAAATTGTAAAATGGCCTTATCTATTGGCGATTTCGTTCCAATTCACATTCCAAGTAATACTCGGCATGCTGATTACATTGCCGGTTGCCAAATTGCATTATCTCTTATAGTTTCAGAGATATGGACTATCGATAATTTACACCTTAGGCTCTGCTTCTAACTTGGGCCCAAATTGTAAAATGGTCTTATCTATTGGCGATTTCGTTCCAATTCACATTCCAAGTAATATTCGGCATGCTAATTACATTGCCGGTTGCCAAATTGCATTATCTCTTATAGTTTCCGAGATATGGACTATCGATAATTTACACCTTAGGCTCTGCTTCTAACTTGGGCCCAAATTGTAAAATGGTCTTATCTATTGGCGATTTCGTTCCAATTCACATTCCAAGTAATATTCGGCATGTTAATTAAATTGCCGGTTGCCAAATTGCATTATCTCTTATAGTTTCCGAGATATGGACTATCGATAATTTACACCTTAGGCTCTGCTTCTAACTTGGGCCCAAATTGTAAAATGGTCTTATCTATTGGCGATTTCGTTCCAATTAACATTCCAAGTAATATTCGGCATGCTAATTACATTGCCGGTTGCCAAATTGCATTATCTCTTATAGTTTCCGAGATATGGACTATCGATAATTTACACCTTAGGCTCTGCTTCTAACTTGGGCCCAAATTGTAAAATCGCCTTATCTATTGGCGATTTCGTTCCAATTCACATTCCAAGTAATATTCGGCATACTAATTACATTGCCGGTTGCCAAATTGCATTATCTCTTATAGTTTCCGAGATATGGACTATCGGTAATTTACACCTTAGGCTCTGCTTCTAACTTGGGCCCAAATTGTAAAATGGTCTTATCTATTGGCGATTTCGTTCCAATTCACATTCCAAGTAATATTCGGCATGCTAATTACATTGCCGGTTGCCAAATTGCATTATCTCTTATAGTTTCCGAGATATGGACTATCGATAATTTACACCTTAGGCTCTGCTTCTAACTTGGGCCCAAATTGTAAAATGGTCTTATCTATTGGCGATTTCGTTCCAATTCACATTCCAAGTAATATTCGGCATGCTAATTACATTGCCATTTGCCAAATTGCATTATCTCTTATAGTTTCCGAGATATGGACTATGGATAATTTACACCTTAGGCTCTGCTTCTAACTTGGGCTCAAATTGTAAAATGGTCTTATCTATTGGCGATTTCGTTGCAATTCACATTCCAAGTAATATTCGACATGCTAATTACATTGCCGGTTGCCAAATTGCATTATCTCTTATAGTTTTCCGAGATATGGACTATCGATAATTTACACCTTAGGCTCTGCTTCTAACTTGGGCCCAAATTGTAAAATGGCCTTATCTATTGGCGATTTCGTTCCAATTCACATTCCAAGTAATACTCGGCATGCTGATTACATTGCCGGTTGCCAAATTGCATTATCTCTTATAGTTTCAGAGATATGGACTATCGATAATTTACACCTTAGGCTCTGCTTCTAACTTGGGCCCAAATTGTAAAATGGTCTTATCTATTGGCGATTTCGTTCCAATTCACATTCCAAGTAGTATTCGGCATGCTAATTACATTGCCGGTTGCCAAATTGCATTATCTCTTATAGTTTCCGAGATATGGACTATCGATAATTTACACCTTAGGCTCTGCTTCTAACTTGGGCCCAAATTGTAAAATGGTCTTATCTATTGGCGATTTCGTTCCAATTCACATTCCAAGTAATATTCGGCATGCTAATTACATTGCCATTTGCCAAATTGCATTATCTCTTATAGTTTCCGAGATATGGACTATGGATAATTTACACCTTAGGCTCTGCTTCTAACTTGGGCTCAAATTGTAAAATGGTCTTATCTATTGGCGATTTCGTTGCAATTCACATTCCAAGTAATATTCGGCATGCTAATTACATTGCCGGTTGCCAAATTGCATTATCTCTTATAGTTTCCGAGATATGGACTATCGATAATTTACACCTTAGGCTCTGCTTCTAACTTGGGCCCAAATTGTAAAATTTCCTTATCTATTGGCGATTTCGTTCCAATTCACATTCCAAGTAATACTCGGCATGCTGATTACATTGCCGGTTGCCAAATTGCATTATCTCTTATAGTTTCAGAGATATGGACTATCGATAATTTACACCTTAGGCTCTGCTTCTAACTTGGGCCCAAATTGTAAAATGGTCTTATCTATTGGCGATTTCGTTCCAATTCACATTCCAAGTAATATTCGGCATGCTAATTACATTGCCGGTTGCCAAATTGCATTATCTCTTATAGTTTCCGAGATATGGACTATCGATAATTTACACCTTAGGCTCTGCTTCTAACTTGGGCCCAAATTGTAATATGGTCTTATCTATTGGCGATTTCGTTCCAATTCACATTCCAAGTAATATTCTTCATGCTAATTACATTGCCGGTTGCCAAATTGCATTATCTCTTATAGTTTCCGAGATATGGACTATCGATAATTTACGCCTTAGGCTCTGCTTCTAACTTGGGCCCAAATTGTAAAATGGTCTTATCTATTGGCGATTTCGTTCCAATTCACATTCCAAGTAATATTCGCCATGCTAATTACATTGCCGGTTGCCAAATTGCATTATCTCTTATAGTTTCCGAGATATGGACTATCGATAATTTACACCTTAGGCTCTGCTTCTAACTTGGGCCCAAATTGTAAAATGGTCTTATCTATTGGCGATTTCGTTCCAATTCACATTCCAAGTAATATTCGGCATGCTAATTACATTGCCGGTTGCCAAATTGCATTATCTCTTATAGTTTCCGAGATATGGACTATCGATAATTTACACCTTAGGCTCTGCTTCTAACTTGGGCCCAAATTGTAAAATGGTCTTATCTATTGGCGATTTCGTTCCAATTCACATTCCAAGTAATATTCGGCATGCTAATTACATTGCCATTTGCCAAATTGCATTATCTCTTATAGTTTCCGAGATATGGACTATGGATAATTTACACCTTAGGCTCTGCTTCTAACTTGGGCTCAAATTGTAAAATGGTCTTATCTATTGGCGATTTCGTTCCAATTCACATTCCAAGTAATATTCGGCATGCTAATTACATTGCCGGTTGCCAAATTGCATTATCTCTTATAGTTTCCGAGATATGGACTATCGATAATTTACACCTTAGGCTCTGCTTCTAACTTGGGCCCAAATTGTAAAATGGCCTTATCTATTGGCGATTTCGTTCCAATTCACACTCCAAGTAATACTCGGCATGCTGATTACATTGCCGGTTGCCAAATTGCATTATCTCTTATAGTTTCAGAGATATGGACTATCGATAATTTACACCTTAGGCTCTGCTTCTAACTTGGGCCCAAATTGTAAAATGGTCTTATCTATTGGCGATTTCGTTCCAATTCACATTCCAAGTAATATTCGGCATGCTAATTACATTGCCGGTTGCCAAATTGCATTATCTCTTATAGTTTCCGAGATATGGACTATCGATAATTTACACCTTAGGCTCTGCTTCTAACTTGGGCCCAAATTGTAAAATGGTCTTATCTATTGGCGATTTCGTTCCAATTCACATTCCAAGTAATATTCGGCATGTTAATTAAATTGCCGGTTGCCAAATTGCATTATCTCTTATAGTTTCCGAGATATGGACTATCGATAATTTACACCTTAGGCTCTGCTTCTAACTTGGGCCCAAATTGTAAAATGGTCTTATCTATTGGCGATTTCGTTCCAATTAACATTCCTAGTAATATTCGGCATGCTAATTACATTGCCGGTTGCCAAATTGCATTATCTCTTATAGTTTCCGAGATATGGACTATCGATAATTTACACCTTAGGCTCTGCTTCTAACTTGGGCCCAAATTGTAAAATCGCCTTATCTATTGGCGATTTCGTTCCAATTCACATTCCAAGTAATATTCGGCATACTAATTACATTGCCGGTTGCCAAATTGCATTATCTCTTATAGTTTCCGAGATATGGACTATCGGTAATTTACACCTTAGGCTCTGCTTCTAACTTGGGCCCAAATTGTAAAATGGTCTTATCTATTGGCGATTTCGTTCCAATTCACATTCCAAGTAATATTCGGCATGCTAATTACATTGCCGGTTGCCAAATTGCATTATCTCTTATAGTTTCCGAGATATGGACTATCGATAATTTACACCTTAGGCTCTGCTTCTAACTTGGGCCCAAATTGTAAAATGGTCTTATCTATTGGCGATTTCGTTCCAATTCACATTCCAAGTAATATTCGGCATGCTAATTACATTGCCATTTGCCAAATTGCATTATCTCTTATAGTTTCCGAGATATGGACTATGGATAATTTACACCTTAGGCTCTGCTTCTAACTTGGGCTCAAATTGTAAAATGGTCTTATCTATTGGCGATTTCGTTGCAATTCACATTCCAAGTAATATTCGGCATGCTAATTACATTGCCGGTTGCCAAATTGCATTATCTCTTATAGTTTCCGAGATATGGACTATCGATAATTTACACCTTAGGCTCTGCTTCTAACTTGGGCCCAAATTGTAAAATGGCCTTATCTATTGGCGATTTCGTTCCAATTCACATTCCAAGTAATACTCGGCATGCTGATTACATTGCCGGTTGCCAAATTGCATTATCTCTTATAGTTTCAGAGATATGGGACTATCGATAATTTACACCTTAGGCTCTGCTTCTAACTTGGGCCCAAATTGTAAAATGGTCTTATCTATTGGCGATTTCGTTCCAATTCACATTCCAAGTAATATTCGGCATGCTAATTACATTGCCGGTTGCCAAATTGCATTATCTCTTATAGTTTCCGAGATATGGACTATCGATAATTTACACCTTAGGCTCTGCTTCTAACTTGGGCCCAAATTGTAATATGGTCTTATCTATTGGCGATTTCGTTCCAATTCACATTCCAAGTAATATTCTTCATGCTAATTACATTGCCGGTTGCCAAATTGCATTATCTCTTATAGTTTCCGAGATATGGACTATCGATAATTTACGCCTTAGGCTCTGCTTCTAACTTGGGCCCAAATTGTAAAATGGTCTTATCTATTGGCGATTTCGTTCCAATTCACATTCCAAGTAATATTCGGCATGCTAATTACATTGCCGGTTGCCAAATTGCATTATCTCTTATAGTTTCCGAGATATGGACTATCGATAATTTACACCTTAGGCTCTGCTTCTAACTTGGGCCCAAATTGTAAAATGGTCTTATCTATTGGCGATTTCGTTCCAATTCACAATCCAAGTAATATTCGGCATGCTAATTACATTGCCGGTTGTCAAATTGCATTATCTCTTATAGTTTCCGAGATATGGACTATCGATAATTTACACCTTAGGCTCTGCTTCTAACTTGGGCCCAAATTGTAAAATGGTCTTATCTATTGGCGATTTCGTTCCAATTCACATTCCAAGTAATATTCGGCATGCTAATTACATTGCCATTTGCCAAATTGCATTATCTCTTATAGTTTCCGAGATATGGACTATGGATAATTTACACCTTAGGCTCTGCTTCTAACTTGGGCTCAAATTGTAAAATGGTCTTATCTATTGGCGATTTCGTTCCAATTCACATTCCAAGTAATATTCGGCATGCTAATTACATTGCCGGTTGCCAAATTGCATTATCTCTTATAGTTTCCGAGATATGGACTATCGATAATTTACACCTTAGGCTCTGCTTCTAACTTGGGCCCAAATTGTAAAATGGCCTTATCTATTGGCGATTTCGTTCCAATTCACATTCCAAGTAATACTCGGCATGCTGATTACATTGCCGGTTGCCAAATTGCATTATCTCTTATAGTTTCAGAGATATGGACTATCGATAATTTACACCTTAGGCTCTGCTTCTAACTTGGGCCCAAATTGTAAAATGGTCTTATCTATTGGCGATTTCGTTCCAATTCACATTCCAAGTAATATTCGGCATGCTAATTACATTGCCGGTTGCCAAATTGCATTATCTCTTATAGTTTCCGAGATATGGACTATCGATAATTTACACCTTAGGCTCTGCTTCTAACTTGGGCCCAAATTGTAAAATGGTCTTATCTATTGGCGATTTCGTTCCAATTCACATTCCAAGTAATATTCGGCATGTTAATTAAATTGCCGGTTGCCAAATTGCATTATCTCTTATAGTTTCCGAGATATGGACTATCGATAATTTACACCTTAGGCTCTGCTTCTAACTTGGGCCCAAATTGTAAAATGGTCTTATCTATTGGCGATTTCGTTCCAATTCACATTCGAAGTAATATTCGGCATGCTAATTACATTGCCGGTTGCCAAATTGCATTATCTCTTATAGTTTCCGAGATATGGACTATCGATAATTTACACCTTAGGCTCTGCTTCTAACTTGGGCCCAAATTGTAAAATCGCCTTATCTATTGGCGATTTCGTTCCAATTCACATTCCAAGTAATATTCGGCATACTAATTACATTGCCGGTTGCCAAATTGCATTATCTCTTATAGTTTCCGAGATATGGACTATCGGTAATTTACACCTTAGGCTCTGCTTCTAACTTGGGCCCAAATTGTAAAATGGTCTTATCTATTGGCGATTTCGTTCCAATTCACATTCCAAGTAATATTCGGCATGCTAATTACATTGCCGGTTGCCAAATTGCATTATCTCTTATAGTTTCCGAGATATGGACTATCGATAATTTACACCTTAGGCTCTGCTTCTAACTTGGGCCCAAATTGTAAAATGGTCTTATCTATTGGCGATTTCGTTCCAATTCACATTCCAAGTAATATTCGGCATGCTAATTACATTGCCGGTTGCCAAATTGCATTATCTCTTATAGTTTCCGAGATATGGACTATCGATTATTTACACCTTAGGCTCTGCTTCTAACTTGGGCCCAAATTGTAATATGGTCTTATCTATTGGCGATTTCGTTCCAATTCACATTCCAAGTAATATTCTTCATGCTAATTACATTGCCGGTTGCCAAATTGCATTATCTCTTATAGTTTCCGAGATATGGACTATCGATA